>NC_072494.1:3768125-4088750 GCF_027574615.1 Eptesicus fuscus | reverse complement strand
TATATTTGTGAAATCATTATTATGTGATTTGTAGATGCTGAAGAGTTAGAAATTAATGAGTGATAATAACTTTTGGAAGGCCAGAACAACTAAGGGACCTTAATAAGCTGTGTCGTAGCTCGCTGAGTGACCTCACCTGTTCCACCTGGACTTCCACTTTTCCGAAAGAGATCCTTTTCTATAGATGTCATTATATGCGGAACAAATCATAAAACACTACAATAATATAAGCAGAATTTGATATTTTGTACTCTTAGATTAGTAAAGTAGTACTTAAATGTTGCTTATTGTTTTCTGCAATATAAAATTCTTTATTCTTTGATGTTAGTGTAGTTCCAAATTATTTGGTGTGTTTCAAACACCTGAAAAAGAATATAAATAGGTTAAACGGAAACAAGTTTGCCTGCCCAGCCTCCCCACTAGCACCATGTCCCCTCAGTACTCAGGTACCACTGAATGTTGATGTCACTCACTGGTTGTGTGCAAGGAAGAGGTGGGGTGATGGAGAGGAGCCGGGAAAGAGAATAATTACAATCCAGCACAGTCCACAGACAAGAGGGGCAGGGAACATGCTATTACCCGTGAAGCTAAAGAAAACCTTAGAGATAAAAAGAAATGGGCAGCTGTTTTTTTCATTGAAATTCAGAATATTTAATAAGTGAGTTGTGATTTTAGGGAAGTTAATGATAAGGGCAGTGGCTACGAGTAAGTTTTTGCTAAACAAACATAGGGCATAAAAGCCAGGATCTGATATGATGTAGTATGGTATCACCTCAGTCCAACCTGGAATGTTGGCTTTCCTTTATTCATTCTTAAGCCTATTTATCCATGCCTCTATTATCCCATGCATTCAACAAAAACTCAATAATTTTTATGGAACTATGTGTCAAAGGCTATACGGTAGACAAAAAAATCAATAAGATAGAGTTCTTGTGTTCAAGAAAATTTCAATTTCCTGTGGGGAGTTAGGAGAGCAAACAATAATACAGTGGAAGAAATTTCAAATAAGAATGAATTTGATGTCATGGGAATGGATAGCAAATACTTCCACATTGCTGAAGTATAACGTATGTAGGCGAGGAATGGCAATAATTGAGATCGTAAAAATGGCTAGGAAATATTGATCAGGAATGTACTAATATATAATGCTAACGTAGACTAGTACATATATATTACTTATTTAACAATTAATGAGAAAATAGTGGAGGGTCTTTGAAATATAATTTTACTGACAATGGGGATGCATATATCTTTTCAAATTAGTGGCTTCGTTTTCTTGGGATAAATACTGGTACTCAGAAGTAAAATTGTGGAATCATTTGGTAGTTCTAGCTTCTAAATTTTGGAGGAGTCTCTTGTACTGTTTTCCACGGCGGCTGCACCAGTTCCCATTCCCACCCACAGTGCACCAGGGTTCCCTTTCTCCATGTCCGCATCATCACTTGTATCTCTTGTCTTCTTGAGGATAGCCATTCGACCAGGTGTGAGGTGATGTCATTTGGTGTTGATTTTCATTTCCCTGTTGGTTAATGATGTTGAGCCTCTTCTCATGTACCTGTTGATCGTCCCTATGCCTTCTTTGGAACAAATGTGCATTTAAATCATCTCATTTTTTAATCGATTGTTGTGCAGTTGTGTGAGTTTTTTATATCTTTAGGATGTTAGTCCCTTATCAGATAATTCATTTGCAATTATTTTTGTCCCATTCAGTAGGCTGCCTTTTCATTTTGTTGATGATTTCCTTTGCTGTACAGAAGCTTTATATTAAAGTTTTATTCTTCATTTCCACTCTTTGAAAATCCGTCCAGGAAGGCATTGCTGTTTTTTTCCTCGTTCAAATCACTCTTGTTCACCTATGACTCAAGTATAAGGGGAAAGAGGGAACTAGATAACTGTGACCCGCTATCTTTGAAAAAGATTAATGCAGCCAAATTCCTTCTGATCTTAATTGAGGTATAATTTAGAATGCATTCTTGTGTGGCACCATCCATCATATGCCCAGAAGATAGGAAAATAAGTAAGTAATTAAAAACACGTTTATTATGTTATGTAACTTCTTGTTCCATTATCTTTATCTAGAAGAGTTGCTAAAAGGGGGGAGGGATTTGCCTTTCTAGTTTGAAGAAGTTTATGTGAGTAAAAGAGCACGTTATAATGAAAGTCCAGCGAGTGTTTCCTTGAGCAATCTAAGTTCAAGTCACTGAAAAGAGAAAACCTGCTGTTCACCTGTGTGTCCCCCAGGATGAGGACAGGCACTTGCTGATCTCTGTTGACTTGGCCACACACGCTACTAAACATTTTTGCAAGCATTTTCTGGTTTCATGACCACAGGAACTACTCAAGGTATAAATTATTGTCTCAATCTTTCAAAAGAGAGAACGCATTTTCATCTATGTATTTGCTCCCAGTCACTCAGCTAGTAGGTAGGAGCTAGAATTTGAACTTAATTCCATGCTGTGTCCAATGGACAAATAAAAATGCAAACTATGATTTTAGAAGGTAATTCCCTATGCAGATGATATTTAAATTTTCCCCCACTATCGCTACAAATCTGTCATGTTTTCCTCTCTAATATCCTTTTAAGGATCCGTTCTTTACTTTGGGTCCTTACTTGGTCACTTCCATTTACTCTAGGATTCTGCTCAATCATGTTTTTCTCTCCTCTTATTTACAGTCTCTCCCTTTCACTGGATCCTCCTTTTCACTGAAAAGCCAGTTGATGTTTGAAAATATATTTATAATTAAAATAGCAAATGGCAACATATTACCTGACTGAAATTTTCTAACTACTCCCCAGTTGCCTTCCGTTTCAGCCATTTTCTCTACTTCTGGTCGCCTTCCCACTTCCAGGATACCCTGAACATTTTGGAATCTGGCTTCTCCTTGCAACATTTAAATAAAATTAGGGCCTTCTCTTTGTATCAAATATACATTGAACTGTTCAAATCCTATTCTTATTTGGCCAATATAAAGCATTTGAAACCATTGACCACTTAATTTCTTGAAATTATTTTCTCTTCAGCTTCTTTGCAACCAATATTCTTCCTTGATCTTTGCTTCTTTCTGTGATTCTTTTCTTTTTATTTAATTTATTGGGCTAACGTTAGTTAATAAAATTATATGGGTTTCAGGTTTACAATTCTACAACACATCATGTATATATTGTATTGTGTGTTCACCACCCAAGTCAAGTCTCCTCCCATCACCACTGATCCCCCTTTACTTTCTTCTCTCTCGCTCTGATTCTTATGCATTAAATATTCTCTTTTTCAGGCCATATGTTAACACAGGGTGCTCATAAATCATAGTCCAATTTTAAGTTGTAATAATTTAAGCATTATCAATACTGTACATTGAAAAATTACGAGTTTATATTTCTTTTAAATTTATTATATTTTGTGAATTTTAAATATTAAAATTGAATTTTTTAAGTTACTCTCAATAAAAAAAGTCATTACTCACTGAGGCTAAAAATATACAATTAAAAATTATTATTTGAAATAAATAAAAATAAGGTCCACTCCCTCTGATTAAAGATGGAAATGATGACAAACACCATTAAATCAGCCTCATTCCCAAATATCAATGGGATTACTTGGACACCTCCGCCAGGAACCATCTAGGCATATAAAAATCAACGTGGTTCAAATCCTACTTAGTGGTTTCTTCCTCCTTCCATCCTCTTCAAATATGTTTCCCTTATTTCAAATGATAGAATTTAATTATCACAGTGAGGAACTTTCATTTCCTTCAACATTAACATCCAATAAGCCACAAGTTCTTAGAATTCCTCCCTTTAACATATTGCATATGTCACCTCCTTTCTGTCAATAATTCTAATGCTTTAATTCAAACTCATAATAGATTGTCAATATTATTCAACAGGCTTTAAACTAGTCTTATAACTTGCCAATACCACGGTATAAAATGTGAACAGGAGAATATTGAGTGCACACACATGCAATTTGTAGACTCTCACCTTCAGGTAGGGCCTAGGAGGTCAGAGTAGACCAATGCTTTAGCTAGACAAGAAGAGTCGATTTTTAAAGATCACGTTTTTAGAAGGATTAGTTATATTGATCAGATGTTCATTAGTGGTTCCATTGGGCTCCTGAAGGCTTCATTGATAGACCTGTAATGGTACTTTATTGTACTTAGAATGTTTACCTAACTTTATTCACCACTGTCAAAATTTCTTGAGAGGGGAGCTTATTTTATTTTATTTTTAATTTGAATTTGACTCAATTAATGAAAATCCAAAAGCATAAAACATCAGTGGCTATTAAAAGTTTAATAGCTAGAAACATACCAAGGTACACATGGAAAAGAACAATAAGAGAGTCAACTCACGCAGCTTGTGAGCAGTTGAGCATCATTTGATTGCACTCACATTCCTGGGAAATCATGACATGGCAGGTGGTCCTCTCCAAAGATGAGAGGAGAGCAATATTTTTTATTCCTGCCACCCTATATAACACTTATGCTTTTAAAGCTCTTGAACAAATAATGGTTCCAAAATGAATGGAGAAACAAACAAATGAATAAAAACATTAATGAGGGAACAAACCAATGCATCCCAGAATATGATGAGTAAATATTCTCAAAGCCAATTTGGCCACAAGATGACTTACATGGCACTTTTCACTGATTTCAATATGACCCATTCTGTGTGTACCATCCATGGTCATAGGCTCCTTTTAGTACCTTCTTGACTCATGAAAATAAAATACATTTTTAAATTTTATTTTGTTATTGACAGTATTACAGATGTCTCCCATTTTCTTCCCTTTTGTCCCTCTCCACCCAACCACCGCCCCTCCCCAGGCCTTCCTCATGCTGTTGTCTGTGTCCATGGGTTATGGATATATGCATATATGTTCTTTGGTTAATATCTCCAGTGGATTTTATAAAGAGCATATAAATATGTTACTAAAGATAGAAGATGTTTATTCTCTGTCTTACATTAGGAAGAATGGGACACCTCAATATTTAAGTAACCTTTTCCACAAAATTAGAATGAAATCATTAGGAAAAGAAAATGGAGCTTAACATGTTGCACATGGGCCCAAAATGAACTCTGACACTGTTTTTATTTGAGTGCCTGGGCACAGCCCTCTTGCTGGGTGGTAATGGGATTGATGGCTTGCATGGTAGACCTTCCAATACCCAACTCAGCCAGTCATGCAGCTAGAGATAAAGATAAATTCAGGAATCTAGTTAGTTCTGTGACCTTCACTGGTAATGAATCTTGTAGGCTCATTAGTTGCAATTTGAAGCATTTTAAAATTAATTGCCTTTAGTTTAATGAAGCTTTTGCTTGCTTGGAAATCAGAAAAAAACGGTAAATACCTCAATGAACTCCTTAACAATTGTTTATTACAATCTAACTGTGACCTTGAAGAGGCTGTTTTCTTTTTTTTTTCCCAATTGTAATGTCATGTATTATATAGAATACATAGGAAGGGTTTATTTTAGTTTTTTCAACCATTCTTTATACATTAGAAACCTTATTATACTTGCAATCATGTATAATTCACTAAAATATGTTAAAAAGCTCTTCCAAAATTGCTTTTGCTCAATTCATGATTTTAATTTCTTGTTTGGTCAGTTTATTCAGCCATATGATTGCCATACTATTCTTGGCACAAAAGCAGCCCCCTACACTAATGCATGATTATTTTTTAGAATAGTATATATATACATATGCTTCACAGGAATGTGAATTGGAACCAACATCACACTGGAAAATATTTCTGAAATGTAGTGTTGAACAGAAGAATGATTTACCCTGGGGGAAACTGGAATTTTTAAGTTTTAAATTTTGAATTTTAAATATTTTTACCTGGGTGTGAAAACAGGTCAAAATTTGTTCAATGGGTCAATCTGATAGTGTGTATAAATAAAAAATATATATAATTATGTATAAATAAAAATATATAGTCATGTAATCTTTCCCATTCAGAGTCCATGTGTCTTGGGAGTGGCTGTTCTATTACTGCTAGATTCTTATGCTTCAAAATTACATTGGGATGTATTTTTCTGTGATTATAGAAGTCATTTGCTTTCATTACTTGGTCTGCATGCACTTGAGTTGTTTTCATACGAGTAAAATGAATATTGACAGCAACGTTCATATACCTGAGTGACCAAGGTCACATCTAAAGAGCCCTGAAGTACAATGACTAAATTCTGAGATTTTGATTCAGTAAGTCTGGGGTGGGAGTGAGTGTCTATATAGTAAAACTTCAGAAGAAATTTTTAAAGATGGTCTTATAACTGGAGGCTACTACTAGGCATCATGAGCACGTTAAAAAAAGATGTTTTGCCTTATTCATCATTGAAGAGGGGGTGATAATAGTAAAATTGGGGTGAGGAAATAATTTGTAAATGAAGTGAATGGAGAAGGACTATAAATTAACCAGTTCATATACTGGTTAATTATGCCTTGAATAAAAGATAATAAAATTCGCCCTGTGTGGCTCAATGGTTGAGTGTCGGCTTATGAACCAGGAGGTCACAGTTTGATTCCCAATTGGGCATGTGCAGGGGTTTCGGGCTTGATCCCCAGTAGGGGGCATTCAGGAGGCAGCCAGTCAGTGATTCTCTTTCATCATTGATGTTTCTGTCTGTCTCCCTCTCCCTTCCTGTCAAACATCAATAAAAATATATTTAAAAAATAATAATAAACTTCATTCTCTGTATTATTTTTCAATGCTTTATATTCCTACCCCTTTGTACTAAGTACAAAACAGCATGAGTTAGTGCCAAGAGAAGAGAGAGAAAAAGAAAGGAAAGAACGTAGAAGGGAACCAACAAGAATTAATGAATGCTTCTCTTTGACAGCCACATATATTTCTTATTTTGCCTTCTAGTGAACTCACCGTTTCTGAAATTGTGTTTAAAAAGATGTAGGACTAATTTTTTTCCTTGATAATAAAACCCCGCTCTGCTCCCATTTCATTTACTAGGTTCTTTTATAATGAAGGCCAGAAGCCCTTTCTTTTAAATGTATTTCTAGCTGCAAATTCTGCAGTTTCAGAAAGGTACTTAAGACGTAGGGGAAGCTTGCTTATTTATTCATTTACATCCGTCCAAAGGAGTAAGCTTAGTATTCTTATCTAAAGGGTACTTAATATTAAATATCCTGAACAATAAAATGAGCATTTGGTTCAATTTTTCCATATTTTCACCCCCAAAAACTTAGCTGAATTTACTTGCGTAAATTCACTAAATTGTTTTCCATTGCCAACCTGATCTATTAGGCCCTAGCTGCAAGCCAGTACTTTGTTTACTCTATAATGCATGGACAGAACAATATGCAATTGTAGAATGTTAAATTCCCATACACTCAAATCATAGCTTAACCCAACTTAAAAAAAAATTCCTAATTCATTAGAGTGATTGAAAGAAAGAAGTGTATAGTTAGAGAGAGAAAAGGAACCAAGATGAAAAGCATTTTAGTCAATTTCACTATTGTGAACCAGAATGATTCTGCCCACTTAGGTTGGTCTATTATTTCTCTCCCATGAATGTGTAAAATTGGATTATTCCCATTCTGTTACCCTTTCTCTCCCCAAAATAGATTTAGCTTTTAATAATTCATTTCTTTCCTATAGAACGTTTTTCAACATTGATTTTTTTTATTCAGGCTTATCCCTACACTAGTTCATTTCAATTCACTTCAACAAAAGTTATTGTCCCTCTCTGTGTAGATTACATGCTAAGTGGTTAGGATACAATGATGGGTATAATGAAGTCCCCGTCCCAAAGAAACTTGCATTCTAGGAGAAATACAGCCATGCAAACATATTAGTTCAGTTTTGTGAGAGAAAGACACGTCTGTGGAAGCACAGAGGCAGATTAGTAATTGGAATTGGAATGAGCAACAAAAGTGAGCAGCAAGCCAAAGATAGGCTCCTGAAAAGTACACATTTTAAGGGGCAAAGGAGCTCACCAACAGGCAGAATAAATGATCAGAGAGAAAGGATTAGATCAGAAGAGAAAGATGCCTTAGAGTGAATAAGGAAAGAGTTTTAATGAAGGGGGAATAGCTCAATCATGTCAAATATCATAGAGAATTTTTGCCAGACAGACTTTCACTGTTCATAGGTTGTGGCAATATGAATGCTATTAATAACTCCTTACTAAAAAACTGCCACCCCCCCCCCCCCGCCATCCCCCACTCCCCACTGGTAGAGATATGGTATAGATTCAAGTTGGGATAAAATTTAAGACAACAGCCTGACAGGTGTGTGATCATTGATGTTGACAAATCCTTCAAAAAGCTGAGTCAGGAAGGAAAATAAAAAAATCATGGGTGGTATTGTCTATATGAAGGTAGACTCAGAAATCAGTCTGTCAAATGCTGCAAGGAAAATGATCTTGTAATTCCCTCCTGAGCTGGTCTCCAAACATCAATGAAAATATGTATATGGATAAGTAGACTTTTCTGGCAGTGTTGCCGGAAGAGGGGTGGGGGGAGGAGAAGGAAGAGGATGAGGGTCTGCCATGCTTTAGCTCTTTGCTGGCTCTAATTGGGGGAGTGCCTCCCTCTGGCACCTCAATCAGCATTGCAGCCTCGGGACAGAGAAAGGAGGGGACATAAGTCAGAGTTTGGGGCATCAGGAAAGGACCCCTGATCCAGAATAACTTTTCACCGAGGAAAAGTTCAGGACAAGCAGCAAACCAAACTGCTTACCTCATCCTGGTGGTTGATGATGCGGACATGAGGGAGAAAGGTCCTTGGACTACGTTACACTTCTCTTTATGGTCTTTATTTTTCCCGTACATGTTGAATTATGTCCATTCATGGATCTTTTCTAATTTATCTCAGTATCTCCATGTTTTTATAGGGTAAGAAGGTGAATAGATGTTGTTTAATACTTTTTTTTGTAGCTGGGATTAAAATGCTTACCTCTGTGTTAATAGAATGTTACCCTTAAAATAAATTAATGTACCTTGCATATTGTCATTAATACAATATCTTATGGTAGAATATTGGATAGACATATTAGCGATTATTATTTTTTTATTGATTTCAGAGAGGAAGGGAGAGGAGAGAGAGAGAGAGAAACATCAGTGATGAGAGAGAATCATGGATTAGTTGCCTCCTGCATGCCCTATACTGGGGATTGAGCCAGCAACCTAGGCATGTGCCCTTGACCAGAATTGAACCCAGGACCCTTCAGTCCACGGGCTGATGCTCTATCCACTGAGCCAAACTGGCTAGGGAAATTAGCAATTATTTAAAAAAATTTTAAATCTTTAAAAATTAAGCCTTGCTGAAGTTAAGTCTTATCTGATACTAGAGGCCTGATGCATGAAATTTATGCAAGGGGCTAGGCCCTTGCAGCCCCAGCTGACTTGGCCAGCCCTCACAATCTGGAAGGTCTCTTGGTCTAATTATCATATTACCCTTTTATTAGTATAGATAAGAATGGTTGACATTAACCAACCTTTAACCAAAGAACAGTCAATAATATCTAATTTTAAAAAAGACAAATACCACTTATGTCTTAAGGAAATCATAATAAATAGGCAATATTGAGTGAGTGCTCATTATGTCCTAAGCACTTTTTTATACTTTCACTTAATAATTCTCATAATCATCATGCTAACCTGAGATAGATATTAATTTATCTCAATTTACAAAAGAAGTCATGAAAGCACAGTGTAGCCAAGAAACATACTCAAGTCCTTGAGACTAAAAATCAGTGGAGTGAAATCCAAGCTATAATTTAGCTCCAAAGCCTACAGAATAAAGCAATGTCTCAATAGAGTTAAACATCTGGCTATTATAAATAAAATTAATTCGAGGCAGCATACTGGTAATGTTCACTCAAAAAGTACATGCAGGCCCAAAGGCCAGAGACCCAGCAGAGCAGAAAGCCTGCAGGCTGGAGACTGAAGACCAGCTGGTATTTCACTCTACATCTGAAGACAGAGAGGGGCCACTGTTCCATGTCAGCTTTTCTGTTGTAATCAGATTTTCTCCTGATTGGAGGAGTCCCGCCCTCTGCTGGGAGGGCACTGGGCTCTAAGTAGTCTACTCATTCAAGTGTTCATCTCCGGAAGAAGCACCCTCACAGACACCCCCAGAGTAACATTTGGCCAAATGTCTGTGGCCTGGTCAACTCGACACATAAAATTAACCATCACAAAGGGTAAATATTCACTTGTTTAATTTCAAGTAAAAATAATTATGGGATATGCTAACACCATCTTCTTGTACACCAAGGAAACATCTTGCATTTATCAGACTTTAGAATCCTATGCATTAGGCTAGTCTGCTGCTCGACAGGTGTCAGAGTAGAGATCATGACAATCTTATTGAAGAAGTAGGGGGCAGAGCAATTGACAAAAATAGTAATTGAAAATTAATTAATATTAGCAGCTTTGAAAGCTTAGAAAAAGCTAGAAAAATGTCAGTTCCTTCATTGCATGAGGGAAAACAATGATGTGAATAATTTTTCGTCTATACTAATAAAAGGGTAATATGCTAATTAGACTGGATAGACTGGAGGTCCTTCCGGACAAAGCCAAGGTGGTGGGGATCAAGGCAGAGGCGGTTAGGGGCGATCAGGCAGGCAGGCAGAATGGTTAGGGGCTATCAGGCCGACAGGGGAGAGTGGTTAAGGGCTTTCATGCTGGCAGGGGAGCATGGTTAGGGGCATCAGGCAGGGAGGCAGAGGGGTTAGGGGCGATCGGGCAGGCAGGCAGGTGAGCGGTTAGGATCCAAAGGTCCCGGATTGCGAGTCAGACATTCCTTGAGGGGTCCCAGATTGGAGAGGGTGCAGGCCGGGCTGAGGGACTCCTCCCCTCTTCCCCCTGCACAAATTTTGTGCACTGGGCCTCTAGTATATAATAAAATAGATTATGGTATTAGAGATGGTGAGGAGAATATGAAATGTAGAAAAAATACAACCTGCAGAGTTATTTAGTCCAGATTGGAAAGTTTGGGCAATAACCTGACCTACAGGAAAAGGGTGAGGGACCATAATTACTTGAAAAAGTGGTACTAGGGATGCTAGGTACCTTAAATGAATCTCATCATTCATGTTCCGTGGGTTCCTTTAAAGTGTGGCACCCATTAATTAAGATGTCACTGAACACAGAAGAGCAAAATAAATTAAAGGCAGTGGGGTCAGTGGATAAAAGGTAAGCTAGGCTAGGAAAAGGAGCACCAAAAAAACAAAGTACAAAATAGAGGAAAAATATAAAGCAAAAGAGACCTATCAAAAAGAGATAGTAACTTACATGAACATAGTTAAAATAAACAGGAAATAATAGTGCTTTTAGGCAAAGCATTGATGCAATTAGCCTTAATCTACCATTGGGACTATTTGATATTGGACCTACCATGCACTGAATTGAGCAGAGAATTATATTAAATACTAGTAGCCCGTTTGCACGAAGATTCGTGCAATAGACCTTCATTCACCTGGCTGCCTGCACCAGTTTTCTGCTGGCACCGGGGACCCAGGTCTTGGCTGTGGCCACCGCCTTCTACCTTCTTTCAGGGTCCCGGCTTGGCCCTGGGTGGTGGCCTTGGGCTCGGCTGCACCCAGCGTCCCTGCGACCCGATTGCAGGAGCGAGCCGACCCCCCAGGTCGGCTTGCTCCTGCGATCGGAGCAGGCACCCCGCTGGCGCCCAAGGCCTGGAAAGCCCCGGGCGGCTTTCCGGGCCTTGGGCTCCGCCGCACCCCAGCTTCCCTGCAACGGTTTCCTGGTGGGCGTGGTTGGTGGGCGTGGCTTGGGCGTAGCGAAGGTGCGGTCAATTTGCATATTTGTCTATTATAAGTTAAGATTGTGGAAAACTAAAAGATGTAGAATATGTGATTTTGGCTCTCATAACTCTTTTTTAATTCAGATAATTAGAAAAAAACCTGAAGCATCACATACATAATTAGAATATAATTAGGTCATGGGTAGTAGTGGCTGAGTATGGAGAGTATCCAATTAGGAGGGAGTTAATTTGTGAAAAGGAAATTATTTAGCTAAGATGGGGAGAAGGTAGCCAAGAGGAGGGGGTAGAAGTTTTGGCATAGGGCTGTCGTCCTGAGTATAGGACAGAGTCAGCTGAATACATGAGACAATTTATCATTGACGTGTGCCTATATCCAGCATATAGTTCAGGTTCAGTGATTAGGAAGAAAGATTCCTTTGGGGCTGGCAGCACGAATTAGACTTCAGACTAAAGAACAAGGGTCAGTGTTTGCTCACCTCTCACCAGCTGAGTATTGGAATTCCTGTGCTTTTGGGGGTCACGGACATAGGTAGAAGGGAAAATTTTATTAAAATTATGGCCTGGCTGTTAGGCTTACTGGTAGATTGAATACAGTGGAAGAGAGAATACACTGATTTGGGGGTCAGATTAAAATGCCTCCCATTAAGCATGGAAACTTTAACCGAGTGGAATGTATGGAAAGTGGGTGGTATCGATGGCAGATGAGAAGATAAAGGAAACACATTCTAATTGGTGTGAGGTGGGTCCTAGAAAGGAGAATGGAGGCCACGGAGATGGAGATAAGGTAGACCCCGTGGGGGAGCATGGTAAGAGAACAGACTCCTAATTGGATACTCTCCGTACTCAGCCACTACTGCCCATGGCCTAATTATACTCTAATTATGCATGTGATTAAACAAAAACATAGTCTATGTGTCTTCAGGTTTTTTAATAGCACAAATTAGGAGGTTGTAAAAACTAAGATATATGTAATTTTATAGAATAGTGAAAGGAAGGAGGTGGGGAGGGAGGGAGGATCAAACAGAAGGCCATGAAACAAGAGAAGTAAGGGAAGGTAGTGACAGACCTAAAGAACTGTACAAAGTAATGTGCTGTTCTTTCTCTTTCTTTCTTTATCCCTCCCCTCACCACTACGCTGTAATTTCTGTTTGATTCATTGCCTGGATCATTCTTCTCTTTCTCTGAAGGTCATCTCGCTGTCATTGATTTTGTTTTTCCTTGCAAAGATAATGTGCCTTTAATAGTTTCTAGTTCAGGATCACAACTAGCGGTGTCTGAACCACAATCCTAACTGATAAGGAAACAGGTCTTCCTGGCCCCACTGTGGCTATGGCCTGGGGTCCAGTGTCCTGCTGCCCGGTCAGCAGTGCTTAGAAGAGCTGAGTCCCAGGAGGACACTGACATTTCTCTGTAAAGGAAATGTGAGAACGGGAAGGAAATGATGGCCAAAGATCTCTCATAGCAAAATAATATTTTGCAGTTTTGATAGATCTTCATTGTATAACTACAAATGTTAAATAAATAATATAGCATCTCCATTTAAAAAACAAACAAACAAGTGCTTCTTTAAAACAGTTCGTTGAGAAAATTTGGATTTCACTTTCTGAGAAAATTTTACTTGGCATTTTATGGTATAGCTATTTATCTTACCGTGTCTTATACTCTATGGATGTTATAACTAACTAGAGGCCTAGTGCACGGATTCGTGCACCAGTGGGGTCCCTTGGCCTGGCCTATGCCCTCTCGCAATCTGGGACCCCTGGGGGGATGATGGAGAGCCGGTTTTGGCCCGATCCCCACAGGCCCTATCCAGACAGGAGGGAGTCTGATCCTGCTCATTGAGCATCTGTCCCCTGGTGGTCAGAACATGTCATAGCGACTGGTCAACCGGTTGTTCGCTCACTTAGTCTTTTATATATATAGACATGAATGCTAGCCATCATCTTTAATACTGGCCTTTATTAAAGAAATGCAGAACAGTTTAGTGTTTGCATGTGTGTTCATGCAAGTGTAATCCTTAAGAACACATTAATAACTCTATTACATATGCTATATATACTTAAATAAATCTGTGCAGAAAATATTCAGCAAAAACACTAATACCACTAATATTAACAAAAAGACTGCTGAATTCCTCGAGTTATTCCTGACCTAAAACGGATTCTTTAGAAGCAAAATTATATATGCTTTTTGAATGTTAGCTGAGAAATTCGAAAATGTCCTTAATGAAAAACTGGCTCATCACTGTTTCACCACTATCAATGTTCCTGTTTATGTGATCTTCAGCCCATCATCTCCATATTTATTTATTTTTGGCTAAGCAAGGGTGACGGATTAAGGGTGCTAGCAGGGAGATGTTTTCCTTCTGAAATTTAATTAGTTTGACTTTAACTCCAGAAAAGAGACTCGGCTGGCTGTCAGCTCCTCCTTGGATCCCTGGCTAATTAAGGTTCCGAGGGAGCCTTTTAAAATCGTTAAAAAGCCGAGGCCCCTTGAGACACCGCCAGCATCCCCGTGAAGGGGTGCCGGTGACTTCCCGCTCACACGCCTTGTTTAGGCTGTGCCCATGGAAAAGGAGCCAGGCCATGCCATCTACTTAGCTCTGCCCCTGCCCCTTCTCTGTCTTTTTCTGATGCTTTGCAGTGCTTCAACATTGGACATTAGTGCTTGTGTGAAGCTGATATCTATCTGGTTAGCACAGCTGTAATCACCAGGTGCGCCCCCTCCTCCGGGGTGGCCGCCGACATTGCCTTTTTGTGCGAGTGCTTGTGGACGGAGCCCTGGTTCTGATGCTGCTGACGCTCCTGTGACGCAGCGCGTGGACATTATCGCCGCGTTTCCTCCTCCCAGGCGCCAGCAGCTCCATCCTGTGGATCTGCCACGCTCTGAGCAGGGCAGGACCTAGAGCAGCGTTTATGCGTGAGACTGGTTCAGGAAATAAAAAGATTTGCTGCCCATGATTAACCCTACCCTGTCATAAAATCTAATAAAACAAGGCTTAATCAGTCTTCAAGTGAACATTTTAGGGTATGGAGTTTTCTTGAATAGAAGTCTCTGTTTTCCCCCTTGAGAAATAATAGTGATGATCTCTATAACAAAGATAAAAACATAGCTTCTCTCTCTCTCTCTCTCTCTCTCTCTCTCTCTCTCTCTCTCTCTCATCTCTCATCTCTCATCTCTCATCTCTCATCTCTCTCTCCCCCTCCTCTCTCTCTTCCTCCCTTCCGTCCTCCCCCCCGCCACTTCCCTCTTTCACAGTTCTGCTCTGGGCTTGGTCCCTGCATGCACACCATGACACTAAACTGATTTATATGCCAAGCTCTCCTTTCCCCCATGTGCTCTGCAGGACAGGGTGGTAGCTTCGACGTGGAGATGTTATATCTCTCTCCCTCTCTCTGTCTCTGTCTCTCTGAACTCACCACATGGGCTGCATTCTCTCTGGGAGGGTACTCAGCTCCCAATTCATAAACTAACACATTAGGAAGGAGGCTGTAAAGCACTGCCTGGCAGGGGAAGTCATTTCTGCTTAGAGTGACACCTGGAAACCGTGGTTAATGTTTCCGCAATGAAAATGCCAATAAATTCTCCGGAAAGACAATCAAGCTGTCCCGGAGAACGCTGGCCAAGAACTTTCCTGATTTAGAACTCCCCGGAAGTCACTGCCTTACTCCTGGTGGAGGGACACAGCCGAGGAGCCGGTTCATAAACACTGGTTAATCCAGCGGCCCCGCCTCTGTGTCAGCCCCACATGAACGCGTCGTATTTCATTTCAGGGCTTGTATGAAGAAGAGGCTTCCCAGATAACAGGGCTACCGTGGGAGTCAGGCTGCAAATTATGTAACAATGCGTGCACAGAGGCCTTTATGAGCGGAGCGGCCACACACACCTTGTGGAAGACTTTATTGTTTTGGGAGCATTATGTCTTTGCATGAGATAGAAAGGCTATTCACAATGGCTTAACTGCAGAGAGGGAATATTTTATTCTCCAAATCAAAAAATGGGAGAGCCCCAGTAGGCGGCCGGCCCTAGGGAGGACCAGAACCAGAGACTTAAACTTCCTTCTCTCTGCCACATCACCGCAACCTTTCCTTCTGTGAGTTAGCTCCGATCTAAGATCTCAGCTCAAACTTCTATGGATTTTCATCCAATTAAAGGAAAAAGAAAAACAACTCTTTCCTCCCATATCCAGTTTTGTAAAACCCCCGTGAAGATGTCTGTTAGTTCAGTCTGGATCATTTATCCCTCCCCCCCCCCCCCCCTTTGGCAAGAATGTCTACAAGATGTTTTGATGCATAAGGGAAAACTGGTCACACAAAATCATAAATGTTCCACACACAGTCCAGTGCAAAAAAACACACAATAATTGACCATTTGCAATGATTGATTTAAGAAATAGGATTTGTGCTGGGTCGGCGTGGCTCAGTGGCTGAGCATCGACCTAAGAACCAGGAGAGATCACTGGTTGGCTTCCCGGTCAGGGCACATGCCTGGGTTGCAGGCTCCATCTCCAGTAGGAGGTGTGCAGGAGGCAGCCAATCGATGTTTCACTCTCATGGATGTTTCTTTCTCTCTATCCCTCTCCCTTCCTCTCTCTCTAAAATCAGTTTTTTAAAAAAACATAATAAATGTATAAAATAAAGATAACACTTTACTATTAAGTCTGTTTATGTGTTACTGGACAATGAATGGCCAAACTACTGATACATTCTGATGCAAATGTGTAAGTTCTTCATCTTCAACTAGATTTCTCGAGCTGAAAGCCAGTTTACTAGAGGGAGTGAGTTAAAAATAAGTAAGCTAATCACAGCTCTACCTTAGTTACATTGGCTTGGTAATATTGATTGATGATGCCAACTAGGACTAATGACTCATTACTGATTGATGATCATCTGAGTCTCATTGTTGCAGTTTCTTAGAATTGTGAGATCTGCCTACATATATGGATCCTTTTTTGTGTAGCAATAAATGTAGATTTCTAAATAGTGGAGTAGAAAAATAAGAGTCATTTGAAGTAATTTTTAGGTAATATTTGAGATGTTAACATATGCATCGTTGATAAAGACCAAGTTGGAAAATGAAGATGGCATTTGGGATTTTGTTCTTCTTAAACATGTCAACTTGTTAAGTTGAAAGAGTAATCCATATTAAAGAGCTTATTTTGAAAGCTATAGAGGTATAGATTGAAATGTTAATTCCTGGTGTAATAATATGATTTTCATTAGAAAAGCTACAGGAAATGGAATTTTGAGGAAAGATATAATTATGAGCAAATTTAAATTTGGTGTAAATTTTCTTCTTTAAGGGTCCCAAAACAATTACTTAAAACTCAGTTACTATGTTATGTAGAGTAGTCAACAGGAGAAAAATGCTATTGAGAAAAAAGTTCATTGGTGTGAACTTACGTGTAAAATTACTTATCCAGATGTTAAATTATGCAAAACAATATTTTGCTACATTTTAATAGTTTTATTCAGCCTCAAATAAATATGTAATGTTCCCATTGTCATTAAGAAAATTAATAGAAATAACAAAGCAGGAAATTTGCTTTCCACTAGAAATAGAGCAAGAGGAGAAATCTATAGGAAACAAAGGAAAAGAAGAAAGGCTTTTAGTGATCGAACAACATTGTAGAAAGTTTAGGAAAGAAGACAGTCAGCATAAATTGGAAAGGTACTGTGAAAATTTGCTTATCAACAAGAAAAGGGGCAATAAAAAAGTAAAATAAATAATAGAATTATTGGGTTCACTAACGTAAAACATAGTAAATCATAAAAATAATAACCTCAAGATATTGCGAATGTCATAGATATAATTTTAATTCCACATGACTGCTATTTTGAGTAGTTTTTAAAATGTCTTCTTTGGGAGTTAAATAATTAGAATATGTAACTCATGTACCATTCTCTCATTTAATATGTTACCGTGTTAGTGGTGTCTAGAATAGAGGGTGCACTGAGCAGAAATATATGAAAATGTTTCAAATAAAAAAGTAACATGCACCCTAGCTGGTTTGGCTCAGTGGATAGAGCGTCAGCCTGTGGACTGAAGGGTCCTGGGTTTGATTCCAGCCAAGGGCACACAGCCAAGGGTCCTGGGTTTGATTTCAGGCTTGAATCCCCAGTAGGGGGCATGCAGGAGGCAGCTGATCAATGATTCTCTCTCATCATTGATGTTTCTATCTCTCTCTCCCTCTCCCTTCCTCTTGTAAATCAATAAAAGAAATATATTTTTAAAAAGTAACATGATTATGAGCTGTAATCAACATGACTAAAAAAGGATCAGATAAAATGTTCTTTCCATGGAAATCAGTAGAATTAGAAAAAGTGTCTAGAATATTAATAGAACGGATACTTCTTTCCTATTCCTGTACCTAATATACTCATCAAAATGAGGAATTATTGTTTAAGGCCACATTTTTTTCATTTTTTGTTTGCTTCATTATTTTTTGTAGGACCATCATTTGTTTTAATCATTATGAAAAGATCTCTACAACCAAGAACACGCTGCTTACTAAAACCTACAGGAACTCATTAATCCTTTTAGTTTTTGTATTTTTTTTTTTTTTCCCCTGCAAAAAGCTTTATTGTTTCATTCGGTCCAGTGCATGAGAAAGGGCTCCAGGGTGGTTAAAAGAATGACGAGTAGTTTCGGGAAGAGGCTCAGGTAAAAGCCAGAGACACCAGGGGGTGCAAAGGGGCCTCTGGGCTCCAAAGGCTCCTAGTCGTGCTTGAGGGTGAGCCTTTCGAAGAGATACTCGCCCAGCCCAGCCTGGGCGGCAGCCAGTCTGTGGATGTTAGTCAGGTGGTCGCCCATCTTCTTGATGAGTTTCACCTCCTCATCCAGAAAGCGGTTCTCCAGGAAGTCGCAGAGATGAGGGTCTGCACGGGTAGAAGTCAGGGCCTGCAGCTCCAAAAGGGCCTGGTTCAGGTTCCTCTCCAAGGCCAGGGCGGCCTCTGTGGCGTCCTGAGCTTTGCCCACTCACCTTGGGGAGGCCTCAGCACGTCCTGGAAGAGAATGCGGCCACCTTGCATTTTTTGCAACTTGAAGAGATGCTCAGCACCCTCGTGCTTCTTCTCTACCAACTCACGGAAGAAGTGGCCACGCCCTCGAGAGCCACATCTTCATGGTTGAAATAGTAGCCCAGAGAGAGGTAGGTGTGGGGCCCGAAGATGCAGGCTGGCCAGGCGGTTGACCGCAGCCTCCACCTCGGTGGGATAATTCTGACGAATTTGGGAGCTCATGGTTGCTCGGCGATAAGGAGTTAAGGTAGAAAAAAAACTGGTGTGTTGGCTGGTCCCGGAGGTGGTTCTGAAGGTGGTGACTGGATGAGACGCAGGAGAGTGGCCGGAGGATGGAAGAAGGGGCGTCCCTAGGTCTGTTCCGTCCAAACACTGCTGAAGCAGGAGACACATCCTGGACCTCCGAGTGCACTGCCTGTTATTTTGTGTGTTTTTTAGACTGGAAATCTATATCAAAGGTCACTTCACATTTAAGTGTATTCCAATGAGTTAAAAGTGCAGGGGCTGATCAATTATACAATTCTTGATGGTCAAACAGAGCAGGCCTTGTTCATATAAACATCTATGAGAAAATTGCCCTAGGCCTCTGTCTACCAATAGTGTGCCTGCCAGGCGCCGATTTCTTGTAAATCACCAACACAATGGAACAAAGGGGGTTACAGATCTTGTTAGTATATTTATGAATGCAAAGACATTATGATTACAATACTTGTGCCCCTATTGTCAACATATTTTAGTACAATGTGACAAAAATAAGAATGATCATTGATGTAAATGACAAAGAATGTTTGGAATCTGTCATCTGTACAATGATGATGGCCTAGAATATTTTAGCTATTTAGGTGATATCAATCTTTATCGCATTGTAAAAGTCTTATTGTCTCAAAAAGAGGTTTCTTACTTTTGTTGAGACTGTGAGACATAGGCATGAGGAGATCAAAAGTAAAAACCCATCACCTGTGAGTCCAAATATGATCCCACCAGGTGCAACCCTTTGAGTTTGAGATGTAATACAAAACATTTCAAATCCTAAAATCCTAATGGAAAGGTCTAAATAATAAATACAGGTAAGCTCTGTCATTGCCAGCTTTTTTTTGTTTTGTTTAATTCTAGTAAAGGTTTCCATGATGTTGCCAGGGCCTTAGAGAGAACAGAGAGGGCCGGCGCTGCGTTGGCTGTGGGGCACCAGGAAGCCCCAGTGTTGGCATAAATTACATCATAGTGATCACAGTTATTAACGGAATAACCTAGCTGACATCAACCCAAAATAGAAAGAAATTTATTTATTTCATTTATTTATATATTTTTATTGATTTCAGAGAGGAAGAGAGAGGGAGAGAAAGATAGAAACATCCATGGATGAGGGAAAATCATTGGCCGGCTGCCTCCTGCATGCCCCACACTGGGGATCAAGCCCGCAACCCCATGCATATGCTCTGATCGGGAATTGAACCGTGACTTCCTGGTTCATAGGTCGATGCTCAACCACTGAGCCACGCCAGACGGGTGAAAGAAATTTATTATTGACTAGAGGCCCGATGCACGAAATTTGTGCACGGGTAGGGTCCCTAGGCGAGGCCGGCAATCAGGGCCAATCAGGGCCTTCCAGCTGCTGGCTGGGGACTTCCTTTGTTCCACACTGCCCCCGGTAGTCAGCGCAGGTCATAGCTAGTGATCGGTCTCCCAGTCGAACTCCTGTGGGGACAATTTGCATATTAGGCTTTTATATATATAGATAAGTGAGGGGGAAAGAGATCAAGGTGTGATAAAGGAAGCCTCGAGCCTGGAATTGATTTCTTTCCAGTATTTGACCCACTTGGGAATTCTTAAACATTTCTTTTCTGGCTTCCTACAGCTTTCCTGCTTTTTTCTTTGTAGCTACTAAAGGAATTTCCCCTGAATTTTCATCCCAATCCAAAACCTTCGATTGAAGGAAGCAGAGCAGAAATTGCTGGAAGATTGGAACACTCAGTCCTTCATTCAGAATGTACAGAATTGGTATTGGCAGAAATTCAGACGTTTTCATTTCTTTTAAAATTAACTCATGATTTTTGGTTTTCTGCCAATTGCACTTCAGGGCCAGGAATTTGGGAAAGGGGTGGAGGGAGCAATAAAAATTAATATTGCTCCATATGCCAGAAGTCTAAAAGAGCCCACAGTGTAACAAACTAAATTAAATGCAAAAATTGGAGCAATGACTGTAAGAAAATATGTCAAACTCCCAGAGTAGATTTTTTAGAAGAAAAATAATGTTCATTTCTGCACATATCACTGCAACTCACCACTGTGTAGGGACCCTGCCTTCTGTTGGTGAATGCTAGCTGCTTCTGTATTCAACTGGTACATTTTTATAAGAGTACTAGAGGCCCAGTGCACGAATGTGTGCAAGGGTGGGGTCCCTCGGTCTGGCTGGCGATCGGGGCCATCTCACCCAGTCCAGATCGAGACTGCAGGAGGTTGGCCGGCTGCAGGAGGTTGGCTGTGGGAGCGCACTGACCGCCAGGGGGCAGCTTCTGCATTGAATGTCTGCCCCCTGGTGTTCAGTGCACGTCATAACAACTGGTTGACAGGTCATTTGGTCGTAACAGTTGCTTAGGCTTTTATATATATATAGGTTTCCCTGTATATCTACAATATATCTTCTTTCATCTAAGGAAATAAAATGTCTGTCCATCAAGTCTCCTTTGACTTCTCTGTTTTGAATTATCTGTAATCATCGACACTGACAATTTTCAACCTTCTTCATCTCATGGCACACACAAACTAATTACTAAAATTCTGTGACACACCAAAATATACATTTTTTGCATATTTGACCAAAAAAAAGGTATAATTTAGATTCGTTCACACCAGACAGTTATTGTTGCATTGGCTGTCGTCATTTTTTTATTTGACAGTCTAAGGGCAAATTGGTCAGTGCCCCTGGCTAAAAGCCAGGTATTGCATGTTTTAAAAATGCTTGTGGCACACCTGTTGAAAATCACTCCTCTGCACTTTCAGACTCGGCAGAAATAGTTACGTGTCAGTGTTCAGACGTGTGCCGTGGCAACTCAACATTAAATCATTACAAAACTAGCCTCCTGGATAGTATATGTCAGCTTCTCCCTGCCATTGCTATCTGTACAGGATTATGATTCCATTACACGTTCAATGCTTATGGAAGGTTTATTTACGAATTGTCATGCACATAAAACGTCAGTGTGTTTTTGTAAACAAAATAGCTGGTGTGGATCATTTTTATACATAGTTTGGTGTCCAGAATACAAAGTAAGTCATCACACTCTTATCAGAATTCAGACATGGGAAGACAGACAAGCCCACCATGACAGAGGCGTGCATTTTTTATTATAAATAATTAAAACTATACGGTACTTTGTATGTGTATTTTCTTCTTGTTTTTGATAGCCAGGAAGCTCAGAATGAAATTCTCTTTTTCTTTCTTAGCATAGGTGTTCAAGCAAATGTACTTTTCTATCCCCTTCCCATTTTAATATGTAGTTCCCGGATCTTAATTTCACTGTGGGGTTTGGTTTTTGGCACCCATAATTATATTACAAATAATATAAAATATTTTTTAGAATTATGTAGGCTACATATTTTTAAAGTAACATAATGATTCCCATTTCCGTTTTCACAGTGTACTGTGGTTAACAGGGTAGAGAGACAGATGATAACGGAAGGTAGAAAAAACATTGCATTTTGTACAAGGTAGAGTTTTTGTTAACCTATTTCTACAAATAAGTAGGAGATGATAGAAGTTTTGTGTGTGGATATGAGTGGAAAATTGTTAATTAGAAATAACCAGTGGAAATTGCTGCATATTAGAGAAAGTGTGGTTGGCATGATGAAAAGCAATTTGTGATCTTATTCTACCATCAGTCCTCTGAGATAAGGGTGTTAGCTGGGTAGTCAAAGAGAAAGGACATGAGGAATCCTATCCAATGTTTTTTTGTGTTTTGTGTGTGTGTGTGTTGTTGTTGTTTTTTGCTTAAAGGATCAAAACAAATTACTATCATTGAGAATAGTAGGTAAAGTCTGGGGTAGGGGTTATTAAAGGAGAATAAATAGAGGAAATGACAGAAATCAATGCCATTGTCAACAATTTTCACATGTAATAAGAGCTAGTCACATAATACCATACGCCAGTGCTAACAAGGTATTACACTCATTTTGTGGTTTAATATTTACACATTAGCCAAGAAAAACATCTATGTTGTTAATAAGAAGAGAAGCACAACATCCTTAGATATTGGGGGCGGGGTGTGGGGGGAAGCTTGAGATGGTAGAAAAAGGCCACTCTGGTTTTTTACAGTGGTGATTGGACTGTCATTCACATTATAATTATCATCATTTCCACTGGCTGAAAATTAGAGTTGAGGTTGAATGTATCCGGAGATATTGTCACAATTATACAATTTTCAAATAATAAAAATATGTCATACACAAACATTTACATTAGGAAATCTAATTTCCCTCTTCTTTGAACCCTTTACGATGCCTGCATTCCTTGCTCAAAGGGGGTGTGGAACTACACATGGAAGTCACAGCCCCAGACTCCGGTGCCCTGCGGCTGAGCTTTAACCCCAAGAGAAGAGAATGCGGCCCTTCTCACAGGTCAGCACCCGGCACAGGGCGCCTGTGGAATAGCTGTGGGCTGCTGCCGTCATTTTGGGAACATGTTGGTTAATCTCCATATGTGTGTGTGTGTGTGTGTGTGTGTGTGTGTGTGTGTGTGTGTGTGTGTGTGTTTCATTCCTTGTTTCTATCCTCTGGCTTGTCTATTTTTGTAACTGTTTTTCACAGAGAGCAGAGCTTTTAAATTTTCATCAAGTCCAACTTACTCTTGTTCATGCTTCCTTAGGCTTGGGTTGTGCATAACGATTTCCTTTCAAAGAGCCCAGAATGGCCCAGCTGGCGTGGCTCAGTGGTTGAGCGTCGACCTATGAACTAGGAGGTCACAGTTCGATTCCCGGTCGGGACACATGCCTGGGTTGCGGGCTCAATCCCCAATTTGGGGCAGGCAGGAGGCAGCCTATCGATGATACTCTCTCATCCTTGATGTTTCTCTCTCTCTCCCTTCCTCTCTGAAATCCATAAAAATATATTTTTTTAGAAAGAGGGGACAATAACTGCAGGGTGGGAAACCCTGACCAACAGCGCTTCCCCCATAGACAAGTCATGTTGGCCTGTGCTCTTGGCCTGCACCCTGAGGAGCGTGCCCCACGCTGCCTCTGGGTCCGACTCCAAAATCTGTACACCCATTCTGACCAGGAGTGAGACATGCAAAATCACCACTGAGGGGTTTTCTACGTAAACCTGACAGGAACTTTCCAAAACTGTCAAGATCATCAAAAGAAAAGAAAGGACTTTTTTTTTTTTTTTTTTAATTTAAGAAACTGCCACAGCCCAGCAGGGCCTAAAGAGCCGTGACAGCTCTATATTTTGTGGGATCTTGGATGGGATCCTAGAAGAGAAAAAAAAAAATGCATTTAGTAAAATCACAGGGAAGAGGAATAAAGGACGGTCTTTAGTTACAGAAATGTGTCAAGCCTGGGTCATTAATGATGACGAATGTGCCATACTTAGGTAAGATGCTGAAATTGAGTTAAACTCTATTGAAGGCATATGGGGACTATATGTAAATGAATCAGAATTATCCCCATTTTTTTATTTTTTATTTTTTGCCAGATCAGAAAAAAATTATAACATTTTTTTGGTGTGCCACAGAATTTTAGTAAGTAGTTTATGTGTCATGAGATGAGAAAGGTTGAAAATCGCTGTCTTGCCCTAACCGGTTTGGCTCAGTGGATAGAGCATCGGCCTGCGGACTCAAGGGCCCCAGGTTCGATTCCGGTCAAGGGCATGTACCTTGGTTGTGGGCACATCCCCAGTAGGGGGTGTGCAGGAGGCAACTGATCGATGTTTCTCTCTCGTCGGTGTTTCTAACTCTCTATCCCTCTCCCTTCCTCTGTGTAAAAAAATCAATAAATATATTTTTTTTAAAAAAAGAAAGAAAATCGCTGTCTTCGTGTCCAGTAGGGTAGGAAAATAGGGCAGAACACGTACCTTGAGCAGCATTCTCAGCTTGCATTGGCATCAGCCAATTGACCTCCACAAAGCTCCCTCCACCTAACCAATCCTTCTGCGTGGGTTTGCAGGCCTCGCTGGTGCTGTTTCTCATCACTGGGCATTTTTCATTTTATAATCTATTAAATGAAAATTGCCAAGATTCACTTCTAAAAGACGCAAAGTTTTTACTGCAATGTGTTAGAGTTAGAGCAGAAAATAGGATTAAAGTGATGCAATTGTGCCACAGATTTTCTTCTGATGATGATATTTCCATGGGACTTCATTCACTCTCAGGAGATGATGTGTGACCCAGGCACTAGCATGTATTCTTCTATAATACTTCTTCCTAGGGAAAGAATAAAACCAGCAAAATAGAAGGGAAAAATCTGAAATACGTACGTTTGTAAATATATACAGTTTTACATCGTATTATATATTATATACATTTATATAAATATTACATGCACGTATTTTGTCAGGCCAAATTAAAAAAAAATACAAAACATTCTTTTTAAAATATATGTATATTTTTTTATTGATTTCAGAGAGGAAGGGAGAGGGAGAGATAGAAACATCAATGATGAGAGAAAATCATTGATTGGCTGCCTCCTGCACACCCTCAACTGGGGATCGAGCCCACAGCCCAGGCATGTGCCCTTGACCGGAATCAAATCTGGGACCCTTACATCCGCAGTCTGACGCTGTATCCACTGAGCCAAACCAGCTAGGGCAATACAAAACATTCTTAAGTTTAAAAGTGAATCAAATGCCAGGCGTAAAAATCATTAATTAATGGAGATATAGAGAACTTTTTGAAGGGATGTGTAAACAGGAGAAATGACTGGCATTCACCGCCTGCTGGCCACCAGCAGCCCTAAATGTAATCCGCACACTGAGCCTGCTTTTCTCTTCTGCGTTCAATAATGAAGCTGTTCGCCAGAGCCTCCCTGGCATTTTACCTTTATTAGGCAGCTCTGTCCACAGCAAACAATAAGGTGCCGCACTCAATTCCAAAAGCTCACCTCTTTATTCCTTTGATTCCGAGTTGTCAGCTCATTGTTCAGTTCCATAAGAAAAGACCTCATTTTCATGAAGAGAATCGAAGGAAAAGCTGTTGGACAAACATTACTTGAGTAATAAAAAGAAGTGCTCAAACTCAGGGCACAGAACAAAAATAAGAGATATTAGTAAACTGTTTTTACAGTACAACTTTTTGAATGAAGCAGACATACTTCCTCATGATATATATAAGTTTCCTCTAGAGATTTTACTTTTTGCCATGAGTAAAAAAAATATATATGACCTAATAAAAAACCAGAAAGCAAATTATGAAGTAAGGGTTTATTTTCTCCAATCATACAGAGCATTTTACTGCTATAGATTCCATGTGAAATTCTCAATTCCCTCACTCTCTCTCTCATATGTGTATGTTTACATATCTGTGTACACATTTGCACATTGTAAGCCTGTAAACAATTTCATAAATAGCAAATTAACCCCTTTAGAAGGCATGCTATCAGGACACGATCAAGGGGAATCAAAGCCAGAAGAAATAACGGCTGTTCGCCGGGGAATGGAGCTGGTGCCTGCGGAGTCGCTAGGCATTGTGACGGGAGCATGAACTGCTTGGGGGGGTTTCATGTTCCACACAATACACCTCCATCTCCCCTCGTTCCGACAATGGAACACATCGCTGCTTTTGTCAGATCTGATACCAGTGGACATATCAGCTTTGCCCAGAGCCTCTGCCAACACTTAAAACTACTATCACATTGTCCCTTTCTTTTCTGCATTTGCTACATCCCGCTGCACCAGGGGAGAGCGGCAGCTGTGCCATTGTTGTCTCATCAGAACGGGACAGAAAGCCAGACGAGGGACAGAAACAGTGTGACTTGGTCGTGATAGATTTTCTGGAGGTTTTGTTACTATATAATAGAATTGAAAGACTCTGTAAGTTTTATAGGATATAGTTTTTATTTGGGATGGATTCTCTGTTAAAGGAATAGACAAATGGCTGGGTTACCGTAGCAGATTTGACATGATTTCTGGGACACGTGAGCGTGTAGGCATTCCTGTTATCACTTTGATGCATGGTGTTGTAATTATTAATTTACTTATTGTCTTCCACTTATCTGTCATCTGCAAAAGGGACAGGAACCCTGTTTGGCTACCATGAGCATAGTCTCCAAACTACAGCACACACTCAAAATTAAAAAAAAAAAAAGTGAATGCTGAATTAGGTTCAATCAGTTACTGCTAAAAATAATGGCCCTCAAAAGAGTAAGAACAGCCTGGCCAGCATACTTCAATGGTTGAGCATTGACCCATGAACCAGTAGGTCACGGTTCGATTCCCAGTCAGGGCACATGCCCAGGTTGTACACTCGATCCCCAGAAGGGGGCTTGCAGGAGGCAGCCAATCAGTGATTCTCATCATTGATGTTTCTATCCGTCTCTCTCTCTCTTTTCCTCTCTCTAAAATCAATAAAAATATATTTTTTTAAAGAATAAGAACATTGATATGACTTTCAGAAGTGGTGCAAAGTTTTGGGTGTTTTTTTCCTTTTTAAAGGGAAAATAACAGTGATTCCCGTTGGTATATGTTAGCCCTTCAACAAATTCAACAAAATGGCCCTAACCGGTTTGGCTCAGTGAATAGAGTGTCGGCCTGCGGACTCAAGGGTCCCAGTTTTGATTCCAGTCAAGGGCATGTACCTTGGTTTCAGGCATATCCCCAGAAGGGAGTGTGCAGGAGGCAGCTGATCGATGTTTCTCTCTCATCGATGTTTCTGACTCTCTATCCCTCTCCCTTCCTCTCTGTAAAAAATCGATAAAAATGTATTTTAAAAAATTCAACAGAAAGCACCTCTGCTTTTGTCTTATTCAAGGTATTTTCCACAGTTCACTGGGCATGAATCTGGAATGTTAATGCATTAATTTCAGCTTTCAGGACAGACTCTTCCTCCACTATCCAGTTGCAGGGGTGGGGTTCATCTCCTGGCAGAACAACCTGGAAGCCCTACTGTGGCACAGTTGCTCAGATGCCTTTTAGTTACGTCATGCCTTTGGCCAATGTTGGGGTGTGCAAAGTTCAGGGTGCAAATTATATTTGGGGCTCACCACTCTTTGTGCTCTAGTCCAAACTCAAAATCAATAGATCTGGGCATAATAGGTTTGTTTTTTCAGTTCCTACCACTACAGTCCAGAAAAAACACCCTTAGTGAAAATGCTAATCCCCGTAACCTGAGGACGTGCACAGGTGACCAGGCTCCGCTGCAGGCGCTGCGCAGGGTCTTGTCATTTATCCGTCTCCTGAGGCTGACTCTCCGGTGTCTGTCTGGCTGCTGTTTCATGACTTGAGCTCAGTCATTGATGAGAGGCTATGCTATGCCAGGAAGCATGGTGGCTATTAACATTCCACCACAAGTAAAATCCAAGTTTGTAGGGGAAGAGAGACAAGTAAATAGTCGCTAAGGATGTAGACCATCCTGAAGAATTGGTATGTTCCCCCAATACACCTTAGATCCATCAACTCCTGGCCTGGGTACTGATACCATTGCTTCTCTCTGCAGACTGTGCCTGACTTGAAATGCTAAACTGGAGCCTAGTGGTTTCTTTTGCCCCAAACAGTTTTTCTTTCCCACACATTTTAGCTGGAGTTATATCTTAAACAGGCAAATCTGAAAACTTCATGCAACCGTCAAACTCTCCAAATGACTTCTCATTGTTCTTGGAGAAACTTCTCAGTCATGTGCATGTATTATAGGATCCTATACTATTTGCCTCCGGCTCCCTCCTCACTCTCATCCTCTGATGCACGTGCATTTGTCTCCTGTGCCCGAGCCACTTAGGCCTTTTCTCTGCTCCAGGGTTCTGCAGAACTGCTTCTCACATCTGGACCATGGCAGGTGCTGCCCCCTGCCTCATAGGATTGTTGGGAGGCTCTGAGGTTTCTATGGGGTAAAGTATAGATACGGAGTAAATGCCATCCGATGATGCTCATTAAATATTATTTTTGGTCCCTTCCATCCATCCTGTCAGTATGGAATAGTCAAGGTCTTCTGGGTAATGACTTGGGAAGCAAATCACACATTGGCAGGAGAAAATGATAGACGACAGGGGTAGTGAATGAGAAGCAAGGTGTGTAAATACAGGTCTTGTTTAGGAAAATTGACGATACTTTGTTGGGCCCATGTTCTATCTTTTTGTTTTATCCATTATTCCTTCTAAAAATTTTAATCAACCTCATTGTTTCAGAGGTTGCATTAAATACATTATTCTAAGGGCACTACATGAAGACGTCACCTTTTTACAATTCTGAGCTAAGTTTGTTAAACACGTGTAATGCATAACAATTACCAAAAATATAAATTCTAGCCGTTGCCTTTTTAAAATGTCTTACTCTCTTTTACAATTCATTTAGATATGAGAATCATCTTGGGTTTCAAATTTAATTCCTACCAGAAAAATCTTTCAGGTTCTTCTTGTTCATTCAAAGTATCTAAAGAGGCTAAAGCCATTAACCCCGTATCAGACTTTGTTTCAGGTCTAATTGAATGGGAAGGAATATTACAGGTTTGTCTTGCTACAAGAAAGTGATGCGCCAGACACAATTCTCTTTGAAGAGCCGCACACGATTGAGATTCAGCTGAAACACGAAATAATGACCCTCACTAAGCTAAGTGTCTGAATGAGGACTGTGTCACGTACAGATGTCTTTTTAACAAGAATCCAGTTGAATTGGGGGGCGGGGGATAGATGTCAGATGCCATAAAATAACCTGGAAAGACCTCATGCATTTGGCAGAGCATGATATTTTTAAATCTTTCCACCCCTGTTGTTTCTAGCTTTAATGAAAAATGTCTTGAGCATAAAATTAAAGCCAAGCGAGGCAAAGGCAGGTAGCTCTTGCCTGGTGAGCTCTGTGCTCCTTTCTGTCCTCCCAGGATTATCTGCTTGCAGTACTAAGACTGAATCACTCAAGAGGCTTAAGGACGATTCATACACTTGAGTTCTTTTCTGAAGTTAGTGGGCGTGTAACACGGAGAACCAGGTGTGATTCCTTATGCAAAATTCTTACCTGAGCAGCGAGGGCCACGCCTGCAGAGGCTCCTACTGTGCACTGTAGAGGCCATGTTATAATACAGGCTCATTGCCTGGCCAGCGTGGCTCAGTGGTTGAACATCGACCTATGAACCAGGGGGGTCACAGTTCGATTCCCAGTCAGAGCACGTGCCCGGGTTGCGGGCTTGATTCCCAGTCGGGGGTGTGCAGGAGGCAGCCGATCCAGGAGTCGCTCTCATCATTAATATTTCTATCTCTCTCTCTCTCTCTCTCTCTCCCTCTCTCTCTCTCTCTCTCTCTCTCTCCCTTCCTCTCCAAACTCAATACAAGTATATTTAATTTTTTTTCTAAATTTAAAAAATAAAATAAAATACAGGCTCACAATTCTATACATAGGGATGAAGGGACATTTGATGGATGGAGAGTTCACCATTCATCCCACGGTGTGTCCCAGCTCCAACAAGCAAAGGGGTGGCCACCTGCACCCTCGAACCTGAGCCCATTTGTGACGGCTCTAGTACCAGGTGTACCCCTGTGGCGGGCACACGGGTGAGGTTTAGGAGCGGCGCGGTTTTCTGTAACTGCTTCAAACAGCGGCCTCTCCAGGCCGTGGCAGTGCTCCCCAAAATGCGCATTAAAAATGGTGGTTGTACCTCATTCTTCTGTTTCAGTCCTTTTCACGGGCTCATTTTCTTCCCTGTGGGAAATAATTTAAACAGGATTCTTGTTGATGGTTTTCTATTTCATTATTATTAGGCAGCGATGACAGTTCCCAACAAAAGATCCTCTTAAACGAAATAATTGGTGGTGGCACTAAATGACAGTGAACATAGATGTTGATTTATTATCACAGGGATTTTCATTTGTTTGCAGTGTGCAATGACTAAAACTAGTTTTTCGGAAAATATTATGCTAAAAGTTTAGGCTTGGCTGTGCATTATTCAAAGTTAATAAGTGAATAAATGAATGTGAATGTTGTGTATCCACGTGCCAGTTTTGCTCCCACTATTAAGCTCCATGACTTAGTAATAATGTGCACTTAAATATCTCCTTTTCTTTAAATGGCTATTACTTTGCTATTTTACAGGACAAAATTAAGATTATTTGTTTTCCTTGAACTTCATCTTAATAATTTTATCATGTTTTACATTTATATTCATACATTAAAGTGCACTTCTTTTGTTCCAGTAAATTTTATGAACATGGCCCTAACCGGTTTGGCTCAGTGGATAGAGCGTTGGCCTGTGGACTCAAGGGTCCCAGGTTCGATTCCAGTCAAGGGCATGTACCTTGGTTGCGGGCACATCCCCAGTGGGGGGTGTGCAGAAGGCAGCTGATGGAAGTTTCTCTCTCATCCATGTTTCTAACTCTCTGTCTCTCACCCTTCCTCTCTGTAAAAAATCAATAAAATATAAAATTTTATGAACATGATTATTTTAAGTGCACCTATAGTATGTAAAATTGTACCTTCTGTATTTTCAAATATATGTTCAATGACTAAATGAATTTGTTAAATTCATCACAGAAAACTCATTTTAGGGTGACCATGATCCAGTTGGATGTGATCTAAATAGTGGTAAGCATAGTGGTGTTTCCTGAAAAATATTTTAACGATTCAAAAAAGATCAAATTTCAATGGCGTTGAGCTTGATCAGTGGTGAAGTATCAGTAAAGATATCACAGAAATCCATCTTCTGCAAGTTCCCTTAAAGGATCCATGGAATTCTTTCCATCCTTAAAAATGAAGATACCTCCTTATAGGATTTGGGGGTAAGATCAAATCCGGGCAAATGGATGGAAAGTGGTGTTGGGAGAGTTTCAGGGCAGGATTGGGCTGTGGGAAAGGGACTCCGTCAGACTGGGGCTCAGCAGTCCCTTCAGTGCGGAAGCCCCAGGCCGGGAAACGCTGTCCTGCGAACTCTCTGAAGCTCTGCACGGGGCTGAGAGATCAGATCATGTCTGTCTGTGTCCAAGTGGCCTACCCTTCAGGCCACGATCAGATGCTCCGTTTTTACACGTGGGATGTTACACAGCCGAGTCTCTAACCACCTATCATCTTAGAAAACGTGGTTTTTAGGACTGTGTGTTCTGTGCTGTCTAACAGAAATAGTCTTGACTGGTTCGCACAGGACAGAGATGGAAAGAAGGCCCCTGAGAATTAGGTAGGGTCTTACCTCGAACTCAGGAACCTGGCTTTTGCTGCCAGCCTCCTACAGAACAACCTCAAAGAGCACTGGGCGTTCTCAGTACTTAATAGTTAATATAGTGTAACCATATAAGAAAATGCCATCGACCGATTTAGAATTAAAACAAACGTGTTAGTTAAACGGAACTAAATTTCTAAATAGAAAACTATCATTTGCTTGTAAGATAGACTTGAAAATTTATGGAAAGCGTAATAAGTTGAATAATAATTTTATAGCACAAGTAGCCATATATGCTTTTAAAACAAGCAAGGCCACCAAAACTTATATTAAAAGAAATTCGGGAAAATAAACTTCCCTACTTTTTACCCAGAAATTCCTATTTCGGTGGAAGTTCCAAATGCATCCCATTCGATTACAAAGGCCTTTGGTTCTCCTAACACCGTTTGCCCGAGTTCTCCCAGCCCCTTTGCCCCCAGGGACACTGGCCCCTCACGCGTTGCTGTGCTGTGATCAGGTAGGGAGGAAGACTAGCCTTGAGCGCAGGCGCGGGCTGTGTGGTCTGTGGCTGTATCACCAGCCTGGGAGGAAAATAGCCCAGGCGGTGTGCACGTGAGAGATGCTCCAGATGTTCCCTTGGGGAAGTGAAATTATTACTCATCCGCGCTGCCGAGACGCAATTCAAGGGCCAGATAAGACCCGTGTCCTTGGCTTGGGCTGATTCAGCAAGCAGATACTTGGTGTCGTCCGAGGCAGAGGATATCTATGAAAGACCCATTCTCAGAGCCAGCGCACCCCGAGCCCAGCGGAAGCTCCGCTCTCGCCCCGCGGTGGGTGGGGGTGCGGCACAGGGGTGCTTGTCAGCCAGGTGGGTCAGCAGCTGCCTGGACAGTTTAGGGACTCGGAAACGCGGCTTGGCAGGTTTGCATTGCAGACCGTAGCTGACTCCTCGGCAGGTCATAGGAAGCTCTTTATAATCCGTGGCTAACTCCTTCCTTTCCAGTCCCGCGATTGTCTTTAGTGACCTTGAGCTTCTCCTTATTCCTGAAGGGGCCCCGGGCCCAAGTGCCTTCTCAGCCACGTTCCTACAGGCAGATCCTCACCTTCCCATCATTTACAGCATCATTTCTCCTCTGTCACGTGTCTTCCGAACAGCCCCAGTTAGTGGAATCTCCCCTCCTGTCTTCCTCCACCATTCCATCTGTAATCCGAATTTCTCCTGAAGACCCCACTACACTGAATTGTAATCATCTGTGAACGTGGCTGTCCTCCCCGCTCAGTTCTGGGTTGACTGACCCCTGGATGGGTGTCTGCTCGTGAACGGATGGACCCCAAACCAACTGTGCCTACTCCTGATGGGGGTGAGCTGGCGGAGCAGGGAGGGGGGGTGACGCCTAACGGCACAGGCCTCCTCTACGACTCTGTCCAGGACCCACTTTTTATACGTCTGATGAAACAGAGAATTGGCTCCATCAAACATTCAGAAAATAAGCGACCGCCCTGAAGACATTATACAGGCATTTACACGGAGCCTAGGAGAGACTGTGAAGTGGGAGTTACTAATGCAGAACCAAATTACTTGGGAGCCGGCCAACCCGGGGATGCTTATTCCAGTCCTGTGTCATCAGAAAAGCTCCCATTTTCCAGAAGAGAAGGGGGCGTGGGCTGGAGGGAAATCAGGGAGGACTCCCCTTTCCCCTGGATGAACCCCATCCCAGGCCCGGGCATGTGTGATAGCACGGGGTGGACCCTGACTCATCACCCACTTCACGGGATAGGACACCCACGTTGAGCAGCCATTTAGTTTAGCGGCTTCCAGAAGCCGCCGGAAATCCTATTACGGAAAGGATCTCGAAGGAATCCGTCTTCCTCGCTGTAACGGGCTTACAAATACAGGTGTAATCCGGCCTCCTCAGCAGATGTTATCTCCACCGCAGTGTTACGCTGAGCAGGCGCAAGCTGCTCTGCCCCAGGTCTACAGAAAAGGCGCTGAGAGAGCAGACCGCACCTGCCTGCGATCCCGGGGACTCCGAGACAGCTGTGTGGAGAGAAGACGGATCCTCACCTCCAGGGATGCTCATTCATCGGGAAGATGTTTGCTCCACGTCCTGTGAGGCCGGGGCGGATTCAGGCCCTGAGGAGAGAGTGATGGCGACAAGGGGGCAGGACCCTCCCTCTCTCTGGGAGGCAGGCGCCAGGTAGTGACACTAAAGGTCACAGCGAAGGACAGCAATGGTCCTGTGAGGGCACGGATCCATGAAGAGGCCGCAACGTGAAGCTGTGGTGGGGAAGTTGAGGCATCCCGTTCCCACTGGCTCTGATTTCCTGAGACTCCTGTGTGTGGAATTCCACCCCGGGGCTCCACAGTCCCATTTCTCTTAACCCAGTGACACAAGAAGCGCAGCGGGGATTCGGTCAAGCTAACATCAGGCCCCCTGTCCGGAGTCTCCGTGCCCTGCTGCAGCCGGGTCCAGTTCCGCTTCAGGCCAGCGGCTGTCCCTTAGTCCACTGTGGACCCACAGTATCCCGAGTGGCACCCCGACGTTGAAAGGACTCCATGCCCAGTGCTAGGGTGATGCGTGCTGTTGCACTGAGGGAGAGTTCCTAACTCTGGGTAAACATCGCAGGAGAAAACCCGAGACCATCCTTCACTCATGTCCGGCACATATCTGCCACCTGACATTGCCCTCTTGCCTGAAGCCATCCCCGCAGGGGACAGAGGAGACACACAGATCTACCTCGTTCTCGCTGTCCACAGAAAAGCCTTCCAGGCAGAGGTTTCGGTTCAGCACATTCATTACCTTCTAGTTGCTCCCAAATGGCTTTGTGACCTGTGGCATCAAGAGCCGAATCTGTCTCGCTGCACCCAGCACCGTATGTGCACGTGTGTCTGGGCGGGGGGGGGCTCGCGGGGCTGCACCTGTCCTTACACAACCAGGTAAAGGCGCCGCGAAAGAAAAAGGCAAACGCATTGCTGGGATAACAGCTCAGTTATCAAAACAGACCAGTTTCACCCAGACGTCTGTCATGTGCACATGGCTAAATGAGGACCATGCCAAAAAATGAAAACCTAAACTGTTGAATAAAACGATTGGAAACGTCAGATGTTTGCTCTGTCAGAAGCAGCGTGGCCAGCCGCTGTGGAGTTAAGCCTCGCATTTAAGGTGTTCGGCGCCGTAGAAAAAGCCCACCAGGAGGAAAGGTGGGTTCGGCTATTTCAGGCCGGGCCACAGCGTCATAAGAATAATGCCCGCACTCGGGACGGCTGTGCGCGCGGAGCCTGAGGAATGATTGTTCCCCCGGAAGACTCCCCGAGAGCTGTTTCCCAATCGCTGGTCCCCGGTACACATATCATCCTGCCTTCAAAACAGCGCCACCAGGAAGCCCGTGTTTCCGAGCCTGCAAAGAAAAATGCTGTAATTCAGAACCTCAAGTAGCGCTTTCCATTCACCCGGCCACTTTTTATTTCCTCCATTTATCCAGTTTATAGTTCAGTAAAAGAAAATAAAAATGCAGACAGCCAGGGAATTAACTCGTTTGCTCCGTTCAGTTCTTTAGTCAGCTCTGCATCCCAATTAAACTCTTTGCCGGAGAAGGTGATGGAGAGGTGGGAAATGGAACTGCCTTCAGGATGAAAAAAGAGGCAGATCCTGGCCGGCCCAGGCCTTGCACCATAGGCAGGAATGAAGGGTGCTGGGCTCGGCTGGCCACCACGGGCAGCAAGTTCAATGTCCTCCCGGGAACATCTTTCCATGCAGCAGCTCTGCCCTTTACATCTGGTGGATGCAGTGATGTCGGAGGGTGGGAAGAGAAGAAGAAGTAGTAAGCCCAGGGCATGCAGTTAGACATGAAGAAGAACCATCAAAAGGAGCTGCCAACATTACCCAGTGACGGGGGAGGAAAATGAAGAGAGAGTGAGATTTTGGAGGCCAAGTAAACCCGTCAAATAACAGAGACCGACAATCAGTCCTTGAAGTTTGCAAAGTCTAAGTTACTGCTGATCTTGGCGAAATCCTAGGAATATTCTTGAGCAGTATATGAAGTGTGAGAATCCAGCACACAGATAGAGGGAGGGGTTCTCCACATTTTGGTGAAATTTATCAGCAGAGATCGAGAGAGGGCAGAGCACACGCGTGCAGATGCAAGTTGAGATTGCCCGGAGAGGAACGTGGAAGTAAAGATGAACTTGACTATGTCTCTTCTTTCTACTACTTTCCCTGTGAAATAGGAAGTGCGATCATGAACTAAATATGAGGAGGAAGGAAAAAGGCCTGCTTGACATTTGAGGGGGAAGCAAAGTGAGGAAAGTTTGTCCTGGAAAGGGAGGGAGTAACATTGGCAATGTTGGGCCAACTTAAGGTTCCCCGTGATGTTGAGAATTTTCAGTTTCATCAAGCACTTTGACTGTGTGTTTTCTGCGGCCTGACTTAACTTCTCAGATATAGGTAAAAGGTAGTGAAGCTGGATTTAATCCGGGATGCGACGTTTCCTACCAAGACAGAAAGATGGCGTAAAGAAATAGAGATTGTGTGTGAGTCAATGATTGTGATACCACGTCATGGAATCTAAGTGGGGTACAGAGGGGAAGAAGAGAGGTGGAGGGAGAGTGAAAAATGCAGAGAACAATAAACAGCAAGTCCCAGTGATGTCAAGGAATCATGAGAGAAATGTAAGCTGGAAAGAAGCAACTAGGAAACTTGAAAAGAAGATTGTGGAGTGAGCAGAGAGTTCGAAGATCAATGTCTAGATTATGACCTAGGGAGTAAGTGACAAAAATGATGCCCAGGAGAAGATCATTGTAGAAGCTGAGGTCAAGGAAATAAAAAGCCATAGATAGAATATTTAGGTGACCTTGGGAAACACCACCAAGAATTATGATCGGAGTACATGTCTGCAGTTCATGCAGACACACACATATCCACACACACACGTGTGCACACACACACATTACTGTTGTAGGCAATGCAGAGCAGAGTCAGCTAGAATCTGAGGGGAGTAAAAGGAAGTGTTTCCAGGTTAAAGGAAATGGCCCCTTGCATCTTTCCCCATAAGGGATTTGCCTATTTGTAATCAGCAATGGGCTCAGGAACAACTGAAAAGAGGAGGGCAGAGCTGTTGACAAGTCCATGGGTCTGGGGAGGAAAAGCAAAAACATGCTGAGGGCTCTCCCGGCAGGGGACACTTTGGGGACATTAGCTTGTGATGTGAAAACCATAAAGGAACCCTAGGCGGAAAGGCAAAGGGGAAACGGACAAGCCCTTCAGGACGACTGGAATCCTGTCTCAAATCATGGCAGACCTCGTTGGGTCAAGGTCATCTCCTCCTCTGTGACTTCCTCACAGAAGTCCTTTAGAAGTGGCATTTTTTGAGGAAGATACTATCACCCTGTGTCTCTGCCATTTTTCAAATGCAACGCCCAGAGTTTAGTTAAAATTTAACGGATATTAAAAAACACCAAAAAGGGAAAAAAGATGCAGTCATAAAAACTTGGAACAAACAGTCAAATCCAAGAGAGAAAAAAATAGACACTGAAAATAAGTTCTGTGTGATTTCAGTATTGGAATTATCCTATGCAGACTTTGAAATTATTGAAATTCATATGTTGAATAAAATAGATGACAAAATGGAGAATTTCACCAGACAATGGAACCTGGACTAAAACAGAAAATGCATATTCTGAAACTAAAAATTACAGTATTTTAAAGCAAATGACAGATTCAGCCACACATGGGACAGCATATAAAATTAGTAAACTGGACTTTAGGTGAGTAGAAATGTCTAACATAAAGACAGGCTGGAACAAAAGAAGTATGAGAAACACCTAAGGTAGGAGATGCGGATGAAGACTGTAACAGACATGTAATTGTAGTCTTTGAATGGGGTGCGTGAGAGGCAATAGATGAGAAGAGTAACTGGGAATTCTCACAGCTGGCAAAAATATTCAACTTCAAGTGAAGGAAGCACTAGAAAAGCAAGGAGATATAGAAAGACCTTCGGACCTACCCACATCATAATAAAACCGCACACTAACAACTAACAAAGCAAAACAAATCCAAAAGTAGCCACAGAAAAATAAAGACATAACACTGTTAAACAGAAAGCATCACACCGAAGGCTAACTTTTCAATGGGAACAACAGAACAAAAGACATCGAATCAATGCTTCGGCGCCCTGAAAGAGAATACCTGCCAGCTTATATTTTACATCTTTTGAAAACATCGTCCAAAATAACAGGCAAAGCTGTTTATGCAAAAACAAAACCGAAAGGCTGCTTTGCCTGCAGACTTAAACAAAAGAAATATCAAAGGTAATTCTGAAGACAAAAGTGAAAATATCCTACAGGAAAACAGGGCAATACTGAAAGGAGACTTGTGGGTATATAAGAAGTAGCATTGATGAGAACTGTCTCAATGTTGTGAGAGCGTTAAAATATGTGTGAAATTAAAATACAAATAAGGGAACAAAGCTGGGGAGGAGAGGGAACATCTGGAATTAAAGCGTTTTAAGTATCAATTTATGGTAGACTTTAATAAATCCCAGATGTGTATTATAATGCCTAGTAAAACCAATAAAAAGAGTAAAGGATGGCCTACCAAAAAGTTACTTAAGGAGCAAAATGGAATGATAGATGCGAAATCTATTCAGAATCCAACTCATTTCTTCTCCTGCTGTCATCCTGACCTTGACCCACCAAAACTCTCACCTGGATTTCTGCAATAAAACTAGATAGCCTGTTGCCACCATTTTTTCCATCCCATGATATCCACACACAATACAGCAGCCATTGAGCTCCTTTCAAATATGTCATATCACGGCATTGCTCTGCTCCAACCTTCCAAATGCATCCCACCGCACTCCCCAAAGTCTTTGCAATGGCCTAAAAGTCCTGCGTGACCTTCCTTCATGACCTCAGTGGCCTCAGGACTATAGTCACTCTGTTATTGTCTCCTAGGCCTGACTGGTCCCTGGAAATGTCAGATACACCTTAGCTTTAGTCACTTATCACTGGCTTTTGCTCTGCCTGCAATGCCCATCTTGCATCGATAAGATGCTCGGTTCATCCCTCCTTCAGGTCCTTGTTCAAATACTTCTCAGTGCAGTTACCCGGATCATTCTATTTGAAATTGCATCTCCTTCTTGCATTTCTGGTCTCTCTTTGTTTTGTTTTGCACAGCTGTTACCATCTTCCTAAATGGGAATACATCATTCTTCCTTCATGGTACCACAGGTAGGGCAGTGATCCAATGCAGCGTGCTAAGTGTGTGCATTATCTGTATTTCCTGCAAGTTTGTAGTCTTCTGTAAGAAGGATGTCTCTGTTATCCCATCTGGTATTGTACTCAATATGTCAGTTCCAAAACAATGAAAAATACAAATTATTCAGAACATAATTCCGACTTTAATATTCTTAAACGATTTGTGAACAGCTCATGAAGTTCTTGGTATTGACAAATAAGTTGAGTGATTCTCACAATGGGATTCATACAGCAATGAAAATGCATGAATTATACACAACAGCAACATAGATGTTATCTTAGAAATAATAAGCAGGGAAATTAAGTCATAAATGTTCATACACAATAAGATACTCTTCATAAAACAACCCCCAAAACAAAACAAACAATATGTCACGTGGGGATATATCCACATATCTAGCAAAAGAACACTGGCACTAGATTCGGGGCAGTGGCTGTCTCCATGCTTAGGCTGGGGACGGGATGGAGATGGAACACACTCTGAGATATAATATGTTGTCAGTACCCTCATTCTGAGCCTGGTTGGCAGGTTCACAGAAGTTCATTTCATTGTTACATTTCATGACTCGCCTTATATTTTCTTTCTAATGTTTGGGATAAACAGATATTGTATAATTCCACATGATTTCAAATTTTGAACATTCTAATGTCTTTATCCAATGCCATGAATTGTGTTCTGCACATTCAGTTAGAATTGGGTCTTCAAAATAAATCTTGAGTTGATTTCTCCAAAATATTTTCCCTGGAACACTTGCAATAAAGAGCTATACTGTGGTAATGGAGAGACAAAAAATCACCAGGCCAATCTTATTTTTTTATAGACTGCCCAGTATATGTCCCTGTTAAATATTCTCAATTTGCACATGTGTAGGCCTCAGGAAACCCTTCCGTAAATAACTTTGTTTGATTTGTTTAATTCAGCATTGCTCAGGGTTATTTCACCACAGGATTCCTTCCATCGTTTATCATTCTTGGGAATAGTGTTCAATAGAACATGCTTTAGGGGATATTGCTGCTAAATCTACCAGGGTTGCTTTAAATCTACAGCTTCTACTGGCTTCCGAAATTTCTGAGAAATTATGAAAGATGATGTTCAGAACAATCCTTCAGAACAATTCTGTAGGCCTGATTTGTGCAGAGAGGTTGGATTCTGTGCCCATTCAGCATAGATATATTGTTATGTGATATTCCCATTGACCTAATCATATACCGCTGCCTAAGCTTTCTTAATTTTTTTTTTTACCCATGAGCGTGCGTAATTTATATTAGGTTTGTATTAGATTGCTAGCTCACATATATCAAGGTCATTTCTTTTGCATCCTACCAAGAAATTGGGGGAAAAAGCTTTTCAAACACAAGGTGAGTTGCTTTGAAATATCTTAGGTCCATTCTTACATATATTAAAGGCCAAATTTTTATCTAAATTTAGTCTCCTCGTCACCTAACTCAATTTTGGATTATGTGGTCCTTTTAGAGTATGACTGTACTAATTACAAAGATTCTTCTTGAAAATCAGATTATGTTACTTCCACACAGCCTCAAATTAATAGTGGTGATGTAGAGATTACAGTTTACTCAGCAAACTATAGTTGCAATTCAGGATAGTTTCATACATAAAGACATAGCTAATTCTCTTATTATGTCGATTACTGTGGTCCCTAAGAGAAAAGTGGACAGTTTTAGTTTTTCAGTTAACCCTTGAGAAATTAGATGGTTTACTTCAATTAGCTTCTCAAAAGTATTGAACTAGTTCATTTAAAATGGGAAATGATATAATTCTTGGCAATGAAAAAATACTTTCTTCCAGAGACTAAATCCACCCACCTGATAAAATATTGAAAATACATCACTGTGAAAATTAATTATGAGCTTTCCAGCACTTATTTTTATTCGATTAAGTATAGCTATTAATGTTACCCTGACATTTTGTGTTGGGGCTCATCCAATAAGCAGTCTTAATCTCTGTCCTGAGAAACACACCAGGTCAGCAAAACCTATTGTTCCTTGGATGGTTCTTTGATTTGTTCTCCCTTAGACACATGGGGGAACTCAGCGGTCATTAACGATGGCATTAGTACACATTAGTCACTGGAGCGGACCATTTCCCACCTGGTGACACCATATTCCAATGACCGCCCGACGAGCATCTAATAGACTCATCTGCAAGTCTTACAAAGCAGTGCTTTTACTAAGTAAACTGTACCCGCCCTTGGGAAAGCTCTGCGGGGGCTGAGGGCATCATTAACTATACGGAGGCAACCTTGATCTAGGGCACCCTGGGATAATCAATAATTAGTTTCATTGGGAGGTGGGTTTTGTTGCCATAGCCATGACACTATGTTTCTGAATTACTGAAGTTTTGATGACTGTGACTTATTTGGATCAAAATGGAAAAGCTGTAGCTAACTCAAGCTTTATAGCATCATAAATTTTCCAAAGTATCTTGAGATTAAAAACAATCAAAGCAAATGAAGCATCCAGGACTATTTATCTTCCAAAATATTAGTGCTTACAAAAACAAAGGAGGCCAACCCACACCCACTCTGTATCCGTCACGTCCAATGTGCTATAGCAGCCCCATTGCATCTCATAAATAAAAGAGAGAAAATGAAGAGGTCTGATTGGTTGACAAACATTCTAACTGTGGCTTCCTAGTTCAAACTCACGGTCTGAAATTTATGACCTTCACCACTTCATTAAGAGTAAAAATTCTGAACACAGAGACTATAATCAGTACAACTCGGGGGTTCAGTATTTATTGGGCCCATCACTTAGCAAAATGGGCAGAAGGAAATGAATGCTCTGATAGTCTAATAAGAACTCCAAAACCAGGATTTTCTAAATGAAGTAAATTCAGAAAGCTCTAAATAGACGCTCGGCATATGCTATGTAAATAGGCTTTTAAATATAATTTTCTGGCATCATGACCCCATTTTGCTTTGAAGTTAGAAAAGAAAATTGTTAAATGATTGAAGCTCGCTCTCTCTCTCTCTCTGTTCTAAATTAAGGGGTAATACTGAGGTCAATTTATCTTCCTGCTTCCCAGTCTTAAGGGAGTGTGTTCAGTCCTTTGTGCATTAGTGGTGATCAGACGCTCTTCTGGGAACATATCAAGATTTTGACCCTGGATTGAAGTAGATGTCATCATAAAAGAAGTGCACACCAAAAACTTTCTCAGTCCTGATTACAGACAACCTGAGGTGTTCAAGGAGTAAGCACACCGCATTATTATCTCACCAATATTTACCAACACTAGTTGGACCTAAAAAAAAATCAGGGCTGGATGATGTTAGTCTACAAGCTTTCCTGTTGTGCAGCATATCAATTTTTTATTGAGTTGTAAAAATGTATAATTTATAATTCTACAGGATGACTATCAAACAGGATGTGTAAGGAAAATGGCGAGCACAGGAACAGGCATTGGACACCTTTCTATGTCCAGGAGAACACATGTGTAGTTAGAGGACAAAACCGTGTCTTGCTGATCGGGGAGCTTTTTCTGATGAACTAATTGAGTGTCCCAGCAGTGGAGACCGGTTCATGTGTGGCTGCTTTAACCTGACTTTCCCATCCGGCTGCCCCGTATTCATGTGGCCACAGAGTAATCCCATTTAAGCGGGGTATGTTGCCATGCTCGTGTGCTCACAGATTTAGGAATAATGCAAGAGAATCCTAGAACTCCTCCTATAGACAGAAAACTAGGCTTTTCCCTCAACGCACGAAGAAGCAAGCACCTTTAACAATTTATGTGAGACAATCGTCTCAGTGAGTGTTTGAAATTCAAGAGGAGAAAAGACCTGACGGGAAATATATCAGGAGGCATCTATTAAAACTCTTAAGAATGATGGCTCTGGCCCAGCCAGTGTGGCTCGGTGATTGAGCATTGACCTATAAACCAGGAGGTCACAGTTCAATTCCCAGTTGGGTTGTGGGCTTGATCCCCAGTGTGGGGCATACAGGAGGCAGTTGATCAGTGATTCTCTCTCATCATTGGTGTTTCTATCTCTCCCTCTACCTTCCCCTCTGAAATCAATATATATATATATTTTAAATGATGGCTCTGGAGTTAGACTCTGTGGGTTTATAATACACACTCAATGTTCACTAGCTGTGAGACCCTGAACAATGTTATTGAACTTGTCAGTGACCTCAGTTTTCCCATTTGTAAAGTGGGGTTGGGATTTATGGTTATTAATATGATTATTGTGAGGGTTACATTAAAAATCCAGGTACATATGTGAAACAAAATGACAATTACTATTCTGATTGTTCAATAATGTTTATACAATGAAATACTAAAAATAATAACAATAATAACAGCTACTCATTTATTGAGACCTGACTAGGTTCTAAAATTTAATCCTTACAGCGCTCCTTCACATTATCTGCTTCTGTCAGTGGAGACTTAAATAAGCCAGTTAATATATTTTAATGTTTTCTTATGGCTCCAGTGATAAAAAAACAACAACAACAACAACACCTGCCCAGATTTTGTAAGAAGTTCCATTATATTAAAATGCAATAATGAGAATGAAAATAATCTATACTAATAAAAGGGTAATATGCTAATTAGACCCAATAGATCAGACGTCTTCTGGATGACCTTCTGGACAAAGCCACAGTGGCAGAGGCTGAGGCAGAGACGATTAGGGGCGATCAGGCAGGCAGAGGGGTTAGGGGCATTCAGGCAGGCAGGCAGAGGGGTTAGGCAGGCAGGCAGGCAGGCAGGTGAGCGATTAGGAGCCAGCGGTCCCGGATTGTGAGATGGATGTCCTGGATTACAAGATGGGTGTCCGAGGGGTCCCGGATTGGAGAGGTTGCAGGCCGGGCTGAGGGACTCGCCCTCCCATGCACAAATTTTGTGCACCGGGCCTCTAGTATATTGATAATATGGGAAATATTGACATTAATACGTTGGAAAATAATTCCTATAGGTACATAATACCAAACATAACTTTGGAGGATAGCTGTGAAATAAATTTCCAGGGAGAATACATTCAAAACCTGTTATTTTCCAAAGAATATTTCAGATCTACCCTCTAAGATTACTGCTTTCTTTTCAATGTCATTAACCCTCCTCCTATCCAGGCATCAGTGCCCTTTCTGGCCCCAAAGATTAGAGTTGGACATAACCTTAGAGTCCATGTGGAGGTGACCAACAGGCCTCTGAGGAGCAAAGTTTCCCCATTTCAGAGTCACATCCCTGTACCCTATTTTCAACAATTGGTGAATAAGCAGCATCTCAAAGACCTGGATGAGCGCTACAGAAACCCTGGAGAGCTCGCTGTTCCTTTAAATAACACTCTGGAACTCTTGCAGAAAAAGCACTGTTGGCTGCAGTTCTCAAAGTTAACTTCCAGTTCCTGAAGCTGTTGATATTCCACGGAAAACGGAAGAAGCACATTTTTAAGTCAGAGGAGGCAGAGGCGGTCTGAAGACAGCAAACACTGCATGGTGCGCGGAGCCCAGAGTTTCTCGGAGAGGAGGCTGTGCGTTTCAGCGCCGTCTGTGTTTTCCCTTTAAACAATGCATTTCTGCCAGCAGTCTGTTTTGTGCCGGAGACGCTGAACGCTAATTAAAGCCATATCGAATGGTTTGGACCCACATGAAACAATGGTGAATTTTCAGAACGTTTTTGTGTTCAGGGTTGAAACGTTTCCAAGAAGAAAATGTGTCACCTCATCAATGCACCCTGTCTGGCCTTTATTTATAACAGGCAGCATCCATCCCGCTGAAGGAAAACTCAGAGGATTCAAAATCAGAAATTTAAACATGAAACATCAAGTTTATTATTTTTCTAATATATTTCCTAAATCAAAAGAAACTTGGATTTTGGCTAAATTTAAGACAGTTGATTTTATCTGCCTTGCTACTCATTTAAGAAATTGAAATTGGGTCCACTTTATTAGGAAAAATAGATTAAGTTTTATACGCGTTCGTTGTAGCACAGTAGTTCTAAATTAAGTAAAATGATCAGCTGGAGTGGTAGTGTCTAGGGGTACAATATAGTGAAATAAGAATGTCGCAGCCAGAAATTATTAGGCTCCTAAATTAATTCACACTAACCCATTGTCTGGTTCCAGAAACTTAAGTGGAAAAAAATACCTTACTTGTTCATCGAAAATGTCATGACTGTACTTTTCCATCTGATGATATCAGCCATTTATTCTTTAAGTCTCCAAACTCCATTATTACCCAGTAATCATCTGCCACCTAACAGGGGAGTGGCTGAAGCCATATTTCCATTCGTCTCCAGTAACCATTTAGCTGGACTGGGGGGCAGAGAAGGCTGGGAAGGGGGGTACCTGCTCCACTCAAACGTGTCCAGTCATCAACAGCTGTCTCCGGCTCTGAGCTTCTTGCAGTGCATCATGGGGAAGCGGCTCCTCCAGCTGAGGGTCTCCTGCAGCTAAGCCATGAAAGTCTAGGAGCTCCTCCCCTGCCAAACCATGAGCTCCAGCATTAGCTTAGACACCCGACTCTTTCTTGCTTCCAGATGAGCACTGACCCATCCTGTGTGGGACAGTTCCTCTGGACTCCCACTTCTCTGGCTTTCGCCACGGGTTGGGCAATGCCTCATATGTTTCCATCAGATTTCCTAACGGCCCTGGCTTTCTTGTATCTTGCTTAAGAAAACGGGATGTAGTCGACTCTTGTGGCTCAGTGGTTGAGCATCGACCTAGGAACCAGGAGGTCATGGTTCGATTTCCAGCCAGGGCACATGCCCAGGTTGTGAGCCCGATCCCCAGTAGGGGGCATGCAGAAGGCAGTCAATCAGTGATTCTCATCATTGATGTTTCTATCTCTCTCTCCCTCTCCCTTCCTCTCTCTGAAATCAATAAAATAAAATAAAGAAAGAAAATGGGTTGTATACCATGAGCGTGCAATGAGTCACCCGCTGAGTCCTCTTTTTTCTCTGGCACCTGCTATTCAGTAAGTCACATCCACTGCCAAGCACACATTATTAGGAAGAAAGTGACACTTTCAAATTCCTTCTCTGTACCCAAACCTTTTAGCCTGGAAGTCTGGATCAGTTATCTTTGTATTTCAGACTCACAGGGCAGGGGATGTTCACTGATGGCAGAAGAATTTTATTTTTCAAGTTATATCCTATACTAGAGTCCCAGTGAACGAAATTTGTGCACTGGGCGAGGGGGGGGAGTTGTCCCTCAGCCCAGCCTGCGCCCTCTCGCAGTCCAGGAGCCCTCGGGGGATGTCTGACTGACGGCTTAGGCCCACTCCCCATCAGTCAGACATCCTTAGCACTGCCACGAAAGCGGGAGAGGCTCCTGCTACCACCGCTGCACTCGCCAGCCATGAGTCAGCTTCTGGCTGAGCGGCACTCCCCCTGTGGGAGTGCACTGACCACCAGGAGCAGCTCCTGCATTGAGTGTCTCCCCCCTGGTGGTCAGTGCGCATCATAGTGACTGGTCGTTCTGCTGATTGGTTGATTTGCATATTAGCCTTTTATTATATAGGATTGTTCAAGAATTCTATGTTTAAGTTATATCCTGTATATGAGAGTGGGTAAGAAGGACACACGGTACAACAGATGTCATTCCTCTGCATGTGCAGTGAGCTGGGGGTATTGTAGCTATTTGATGCTAAACTACAAAAATCTATAAGGAACTTCTCAAACCTGTGAATTACTGTTTTCATATCCAAAGTCTAACAGACTGGCACCAAATTAGCAAAAATAATCAGGAGGCCAAAAAATATATTTTAAGGATAATGCTCATGTAGTTTTAAAATTATTTTTCAATGTTCTAACGCTAATCTGAAAAATATGACATCTTCTCAGTTCTCCCCACATGAAGCAAGAATGTTACTAGTTTACCGACATTAAAGCAAATTCATAGCATTTTATATTTTCCAATCATTACCTGCTTAAAATGTCCATGTTCTGAAAGACCATTTCTAGCCATTGCAAATTTTTCAATCAAAATTTAAAAGCTCTATGTATTGACTCATCATCTTATCGAACACATAGGTTCAAGTTTATTTTGCTTACCACAAGTCTCTCTCTGCTCATTTAAGTCTTCATCGTCTTTCAATTTAGAAGTAATAGGTCATCATCAGCTCTTCCCTAACATTTATCTCAGTGAAACGTGGTGTGCTCACTGCCATCATACTATAATTTGTTCTAACAAAAAATAGAGCCAGTTTCAAAAGAGAGCTAGAATGGGTGGATTCCTTGCCAGAGTAGTCCCTTCATGGGGTAGGGGGAAAAACGTGTTTTGAACAATGGAATATCAATTGCAAAGTCAGAACTCCCCACCATCACTTGTTCTATTTTCGTCTGTGTCTTCTTGAAAAGTCTGGAATAAAAATGCTAATGAATTTTTAAAGGTTAATAGTTGCCTAAGTGGTCCATAAAATAGAAACTTAAACACAGCAGCTTGCAAAATTTAATGAGAGGGCAAGCACAAGTTCACCTTGTCTTTTTATCTTCCTTCGCTGTGTTGTCTGGAGACCTGTAAGTGTCAGAAGACGATTATATCAATGGCAGGATTCAGCGGCCTGGGCCCAGAGCAGATTAAACTGCGCAACCCCGGTGCCCCTGGGCATTCCCCATGCCTGTGCGACCCTGAGGGTAACTAGGGGTTCTGATGTCCATCCGTCATTTGTATATCTGCAGCCTAATGGATGCTCAGAAAACTGAAGTCTTTGCAGCTCTCAAAACTCGAAATCCCTCAAGAACCGAGACCCCATAATGACACTGAGTGGACCATTTGGTTTTATTTTCCCCTACTAGAGATGTTGCAACAGACAAAAATAATTATTTTAATAGCAACAATAACCACAGAGCTAAATGCTTTAACACATGGCAGTGTCTAAATTATGCCTAAAACACATTAATTTTTACTATAATCCTCGATCAGTGGTTCTCACAAAATGGAGCCAATTGTATGCTCCACCCAAAACCCGCCTCCACCCAAAAACCTCAAGTAGAATGCCAGACTTACAATTAAAATGTAGGATGCTTAGTTAAATTTGAACTTCAGATAAACATTTTTTCAGTATAACTCTGCTCTATGCAATATTTGGGATGTATTTCAATAAATGTTTTCAAAACATAGTTTTTGGTTATCTGAAATTCCGTTTTAAGCGGGTATTCTGCATTGTTGTCTGGCAACCTTTGAGCCACAGAGGACATTTGACAATGTCTTGAGACATTTTTCATGGTCCCAACTGGGGAGGGAGGTGGGCAGAGGCCAGAGATCGTCCCACACATCCTACAATGCACAAGACAGCCCCCCACAGAAAGGATTATCCAATCCCAATTGTCAATGGTGCTAACTTTCGGAAATCCTGACCCAGATTATAAGAGGACATTTATCGTGTGACCATTAAGACCAGTTTTTACCCTATTTTGGATATCAGTTTATTCTGTTCTTAGCATAGATTCTAGCTGCTTCTAGAAATCAAGTGGTGATAAAGATGGCAGTAAATAGAGGAGCAGTGGTCCCTCAGAGTAGGGATGTTCAGTGCCCGCCCTCATCCTCGATAGCCTTTACCTGCCCGTTCTTTTTCTCTAATGTTTTCTTCTTAATGAGGTCTGACAATATCACATTAAACTACAGCCTATGCAACACTCCCAAACTCCCTCGCTTACTTTAGCCGTTATACACATTGCCACCAGAAATACTTACTTATAATTACACATTTCTCGGTTGTCTATTTCTTCCACCAGGAAGTGTCTTCCTAAAGGGTTAGGTCTCTGTCGCATAGTAAATGCTCAGTAAATTTCTCCTGAATAAATGCACTCACCATCTTATTCCCCAAATAGTCTCTTTTCCTTGTGCCTCACCTTGACAGACAGTGATTTCATAGGGCAACCATCAAAGTCCGAAAAACAGTTCCTCGACCTGATCTCATACCTTCAGCTGATCACAAAGCTTTTACAAATTTATCTTTGAATACCCCCTTCTCTCTATGACCATAGACATTATCTTTGCTTATGACTAAATATTTGTTATCTATAAAACAAGAGGTCTTTTTGCTTCCTGTGTCACCTGCCTCAGATGCATCCGTGAATCATGTGCCAGACTAGTCTTTCTACTGCTTTGCTTAGTCCTTGGTTAAAATTAGTATCCCCTTTGTCTTCTAAACTCCTCAGGATGACACTCACAACATTTTATTTTACGGTCTCGGGCCCTCCCTCTGTCTCAGTTCTGAGGGTGTTGTTTCAGACGTACTAAATGATTTGCGGACAGTTTCCAAAGCAGCAATTGCAAGCTCTTGACTTGAGCACACACTGTTCCTGTAAATCCAATACTCCCTCTTCACCTGACAGAATTATATGGTTTTCCATAATCAGCCCACTCACTCACTCACCCTCTGGAGCAAAAAACTACAGCAACTCAATAAAGATGTCTTGAGTGTTACTTTATCTAACCTCCCAGGCCATTTCATGTGACCATGCTCCGTAGCACGTGGTACATACGTTTATGCTAACCCAGAGCATGCTAGCTGACACACAGCTGTTTTCCTGTATGCTCTCCACTACCCTCGAAATGTGAAGTCTGTGAATGTTTTTCATCAGTGTGTCCCTAAAGCCCAGCTCAGAGCCTGAGGGTAGATGCTCAAAAGTATTTTCTGGTAGAGAAAATGCAACCTGCACAAAATGATATCATCCCTGAGGGACAAAAAGGGGGAAAAAAACAAGCCCCCCATCTGAGAAGGTGACCAGGATGACCCTGCTCACAGGTGTGTAGACCATGGAGAGAATGATCTGGCTGCAGGTTGCTCAGATGTAATGTAAACCTACTTTGATGCCCAAACTGGCTTAGAGATGCAGGTATTCAAAGGGCCTGGTCCTACCAAGGATGCTTCATGGTTTATAGAATGCTAGAGGCCCAGTGCATGACCTTCGTGCACTCAGAGGGGGCAGGGGTTCCCTCAGACCTGCCTGTGCCCTGTCACAGTCCGGGAGCCCTCGGGGGATGTCCAACTGGCAGCGTAGGCCTGCTTCCTGCTGGGAGTGGGCCGAAGCCCCAGTGGGACACCCTTAGCACTGCCGTAGAGGCGGGCCACTGGGCTCGCCAGCCATCAGCCCGCTTGTGGCTGAGCGGCGCTCCCCCTGTGGGAACTCACTGACCACCAGGAGGCAGCTCCTGCGTTGCGCATCTGCCCCTCGGTGGTCAGAGTGTGTCATAGCGACTGGTCGTTCTGCTGTTCGGTCAATTTGTATATTACCCTTTTATTATATAGGATCTCTTTGGGGATATATTTTCCAGAGGCTGTTTTATCTCTCTATAGACGTGAGATTGAGATAATTAAATAAACAAAAGGTAATAACTAAGCTGCCATCTATGTCCTCTCCATCAGTGTCTCATAGCTATGATCCACTGGAAATTCATGCTGTCTGAGGTCTCTGGTTTTTTTAAAGAACTTACACAATAAATTATTGAAACTCTGAGTTATGTTTTCTCATCCTGAATTCATAAAAAATAGAGAAAACATGGCTTCTTAGATGAAAAGCAAAGTACCAGACAAAGCAGTTCTGTTTTATTCTTCTTTAATTTTCTTTCAAGTTTGCTACATAAAGCGAATCATTCCTGTGGACATAAACATGGATTTTAAAAGCCTCCTTTTTAAGATCTGAGGCTACAAGCAGTAAGAGAAAGCAGAAACTGTTCACAAAAACAACAAACTTAAAGAACAACAATTTGAAATGTTAAATTTAATCATTTGGATAAAAATAGAAAACTTGTATAGGATAGTAATGTGTCAGTCTGTCCACTAGAAAGGCATAAAAAGAAAAACTCTAAGACAATTTCTACTATTATCCCCATTATATACATATGGAAACTGAGAAAAGAGATGTAAATAACTTTAACCTTGCAAATATTACATTTACAAATTCAAATTGACTCACCGAAAATAGAGCACGTCTAATGAAAAACCGAGACAGTATTGAACAGGACTTATGAATATTTAAGCATAAGAATATGTACATATGCATGTGCATATATTACACATATATGCATACACATATTACATGTATATGAGACAGAATGGGAGTCGTCCTGAAGCAATATAAAAGCAAATGTTCAAATGTATTTCCCACTACTGTCTTCTAGTGTATTTAATGCAAAGGATTCCTCCACTTGGATCCATTGTCTTTCCTTTATCTGCTTAAATCGACATTGAATTGCTCTCTACTTTGGCAATCCCCCAGGTAGCAGGCTCATGTGCATCCCTTAAGTCATCTGTGAACTTTCTTCTTAGAGCTCTCTAAATAGCAGCCTCTGTAATTTTTAAAGTATAACTGGAAAAATGTGAGGAGAAAAGCAGAAGATAGAGCAGTGGAAAATGGATGTGAACTAAATGTATGGTTGCCTACCTGTACAACACAGCATTTCTTGGATTCAGTGTATGTCTCATTTTTGAATTGCAAAGTCTTTGATGCATGGACTTTATTTGTAGACTATCACATTCATTGGTGATGCTTTATAAATAATAAATGAAAGCAATAATAATGAAATAAAAATGTATGAGACTATCTACTAGAAGCTGATAAAAAAACAACTTTAAAAAATCATTAGACCCAACAGAAATGCTAGCAAGAGAAAAAAAATACTTTGTAAATAACTTCAAGGGGTAAACAAAATTGCAAGATTTATTTTTTCATTTGAGCAAAATTTGTATATGGTGAAATGGTGTATCTTTACAACTGGGTGAGTCTTAATAAATATACTTACCTGTGGAACTCTAGGGGAGGAAAAAGAAGGTTCCTTTTATCCTTGTAACTTCTGTCTGGACTGATAATCAAATGAACATGAAACAGATTAGCAAGAGAAAATGACCAAATTTAATATGCAGGCATATAGTGGGGCGCCATAGAATATGGGACCAGAAGATCTGGCAAATAAGGCTAACAAGCCATCCTGAGCTTAGGATGGAGAGTGGTGGTGGGGTGGGGGGAGATTGTGCTTTGCAACTTCAATTCATGAATTTAAAATAGTTCACTGATTAATAACGACATCTGTGCCTGTGTGTGCATGTGTGTAATAGTATGTGAAGGCCTAGGTACCTCTCAGTCTCAACTCTCCACTCCCCATTTGTATTAAACAGGGAGGTTTTATTAAACAGAGCTGCCCAGTATAACATGCATTTGCTCTGTCTTCTTAGACTTGGTCTTCATATTTTCCTTATTTAAATGTCTTCATGGTTGCTACTCGTCTGCTGACCTTGTCAGTGAATGCAATGAGGATGCAGTGTTGTGCACCCGTGGCCAGCTGGGTGCGTAGAGACAGTTTTGTCAAGTTGCAGTTCCCATAATGAAGGTAGCCCAAAGCATCTCTGTGTGGCCACGGAGGAATAAATCAATTAAATTGTTTAAAGCAAATGATTGCATTCTCATTACATTTGTTAGTTTATTTGAGTGACACACTCCAATACAAATTGAACCCTGCCCAGTTTTTTTATTATAATATTGTGTGCACAACATAAAAAGGGACATCTTATGTTTTATTATGATTTATATGTACTCTTTTTTTATCTATATGAGGTGATGAATGTTAACAAAGCATTGTGATAATCATTTCTCAATATATATGTCAAGTCGATATCCTGTGCACCTTAAACTTACACAGTGCTGTGTGTCAGTTAAATCTCAATGAAATGGAAAATCACATACAATTTTATAATTGCAATTAAATTACAAATATATCATTAATTTATAGGATTTACTCACACTGAACAAATATTGGGCCTAAGACAGTGTAAAGCATGCTGGGTGTAAACCACATTGATCCGACTTTGGACAAAGCGGAAACCATAAATCACTTCTGAGAAGGAAAAGACGGAGGCGAGAGTTTAGAGCGTTTTCATTCCTTAATGGAATCTTGCTAAACGAAAACCCACCTGCTACCGTCATGAGGAATTTAACAAGTGAGTCCCAATGACAAGGAGACTGCATTTAGATTCTGGCCATCTAAGTTTTAGATCCCATAATGTAAGCGAGATTTGAAGTCTTCTGGTATCAACAAAACATCGGAATCTCACAGTCACTGCCTTTGAAAAGCAACACAACCAGTGACATGGAAAGACATTTCTTTTCCCCGAATGCTAGATTGTGTAGTGTCCCTACTCATTCTCTTACCCGAAATCACCCCAGTTAGCAGTGGCTCAGGAAAGAGACATGGATGCGTCCCTCCGGAAACCATTAGAGTTCTCTGACCAGTTAAATGAGTTGTGTGAATTCAATTACTCTGCCAGTCACATTTCATGAATGTCCTATCAATATCCCTCACTCTGTGGCACCCTACACTGAAGCTCGAACATGGGGCTTGTTATCCGTTTGGCAGTTGTTTTATACTTATTCTTAAAATTCATGGGAAGAATGTCTAAGCTTTTCCACGTATTAAAATTATGCTCCAAAGCGTGCTACTTTGCTCTTGGTGCGTTATTACCCAGGCTCCTAGAACTAGGCGGGAAAGGTCCAAGGGGCTTACCCAAAGTCAGTAAGTTAAGTCTTAACTGCTTAATATTGAAAGGAATCGCAGATGAGTTACATTTCCTTCACTCACTACAGGGAGGTTAATTTTCTGTGATCATATTTTAAAATGGTGACATTTCTTATTCTGGTTTATATCAGCCCGATCCAGACAGTCTCATCTATCATAAAGGTATTTAAGGCTAATAACGGATAACAGCTGGATAGGCTCCGAGATAGAATGGGGAGAAGGATCTGGAAGGCGCTCACGTTTGATCGATGTTGGACTAAAAATCTTCTTCCAAACCTGAGATGTGCGGGGAGTGGGTGTTTAAATGCAGCAGATTTCATAAATGAGGGGACGATCTAATTGAACACAGCGGGGCGGGGGCGGGGGGGGGGGGGCGGTGGGCATTGCATTCTTATTATCATGGCCCTGATTAAAAAAGGGATAACAAAGGCCGTTCCCTGGTGAAATGTCAAACACACGTGCCTCTGAAGGTTTGGAAACTTGACAGGGGAGAAAGAAAAGAAGATGTCAGTAATGAAATGAGTCTTGAACTTGGCAATGAGGGGAAATGTGATGCATTGAATGAACAGACACCTTGTTTGACTGGGAACCATCCTGGCTCCAATTTCTTGTCAAACATGTTCCTCCCGCCGCCGGAGAATGCCTTCCGTTTCTGATAGTTCAGCTCCAGTCCTCTGCTCTTACACAGCCCACGCCGGGGGCTGTCAGGGCTCTGCCGTCTCCATTGGCAGACTTATCTGTCTCCGGCAGGATTAGACAGACATGGTTCTCATTCAGAGGCTGTTCCTCGGAAGACGGCGGCAGCCCCAGGAAATCCGAGCCCATTAGCTTCAAAGGGTCTGTCTGCCACCCTCCGACAGGTCCCGCGCCAAGTGCCTTCCCCTCACCTGCTCCTCGGGCGATGTCTCCTGCCTCTTCATCTGCATCCGTGGCCTGCCTTTAGCCTTCACCGTTTTAATGCTGTTTACATCAACACCAGAACAAGCTGTAAATGTTCACTCAATGGGCACGAGTTATTCCCTGGTAAACTGCAGGACACATGGGGAAAGATGATAGACAGGGTGTCTCAGAGAAAATTAATGTGAAAAAAAATCAAAACAACAGCATGAATGAGGACTTAATGCCAATGGCCTGGGACTTCAAAATAGCGCTTGCTTTTTAAAAAGTTTTGCCCGGCCGGTGTGCCTCAGTGGTTGAGCATCGACCTAGGAACCAGGAGGTCATGGTTCGATTCCCAGTCATGGCACATGCCTGGGTTGTGGGCTGGATCCCCAGTGTGGGGTGTGCAGGAGGCAGCCGATCCATGATTCTCATCATTGATGTTTCTCTCTCTCTCTCTCTCTCTCTCTCTCTCTCTCTCCCTTCCTCTCTGAAATCAATAAAAATATATATGATACAAATGTTTTAACTGGTAGTGTCAGTTATTATTTAGTATTTACAGTACAGAGGGGTTGGCGGGGGGAGTCATGCTGCTTCAGTTATTCAGAGGGAAATTGTGGCAATGATGTCGGATCTTCTGAAAGGGTGCAAACTGCTCCCAAGGATCCGGTCTGCATCCCCCTTCCTGCTTTGTCCTGTCCCTCCTCACCCCACTCCTGCTTCCTCCCTAAAAAGACCAGGGAAGCTACTAGAGGCGGAGGGTCGACATACACACACAGGCGTACTTCCTTTTCCCAACAAACTGCACCGCCTGGTATTTATATGCCTCTAAAATTTTATCAAGTGCTTTATAATCTATTCACTGAATATTTTATTACTCCATAAAGCCTGCAAACATCTCAACTCAGAGGCTCCCAACCCTTTCTCCAGCCCAGGAAAGTAAATGGCCTTTCACTCTGAAAAGTGTCAGTGGCCACAGTGGGGTGTGACTATTCATCTTTGTGGAGACGAATAAAATCTATAGAGAAGACGACTCCTTTGATTCTCATTTTTAACGTGCTGTGTTGGTAAATTATAGGATGTCTGGTTTTATGTTGTTATGTTTGCTGTCATTTTTTTGTTACTATTGTTGTTGATTTGTGTCTGCCACCACGCTTTCAGAAGGATGCTAATTGATGAGCATACCTCCTTGTCTTAGTCAGTGTCTTTGCAAGAAACCACTCCGGCTCCTTTCCTCATTTGGATAAATTTTAAATAGCCTCTTCAGTCAAGACAATAAAAAGCAGTTGGTGAAGCAATGATAATCAGAAGCCCCTATAGTGGAAAAAAATCAGTTTGTATCCTATATGTTTTGCTTCCAAAAGAGGTAAATGATAGTCATTTTTTAAAATTGATCTTTAGAGAAAGAAGGGAAGAGAGAGGGAGAGAGCGAGAGAAACATTGATCGGCTGCCCCCTGCATGCCCCTAACTGGGAATCAAACTTGCAGCCTTTTGGTGCAGAGGACTATGCCCAACCAACTGAGCTACACTGGCCAGGGCAACACAGGATGTTAATGGCATAAGATATACCACAGTCTATGACTTTATAGCTCAAAGTAAATGGAAATCTAATCATCAGCTGCTTAATCTGATCAATGGAAATAACCAGTTAATTTTTACTTAAAACTTACTTATTTCTCCTGGGGGCCCAATAAAATAGATCATGCAAATGCAAGCATCGTCCTGTCTCTAGGGGACTTGCTTCATATCCACCCATTTGATTCGAGTTGAGCTCCTCGGCCTCGTTCACATTTGCGGCTCTCCCCACCGAAGCTCAGTGACTAATTACAGGAGGCTTGGCTCACGGGAATTTTGTTTCCTGTTTTATAATTCCTTAGTGCTTTTCTCTGGCAAAGTCTCACATAACCCAGGCAAGCTGTAGGATTTAAAGGAAAAGCAGCACAGAGCGGTCCTTAGCTGACCGTCCTCTAAGATGCTCTCATATCTCTCCATCACATAGCGAGGATCCAGGGACTTGATGGGGACAGCATTTGGTGTGTGTAGTTCCTGCTAGGAGCTAAGGCTTCTGTCCGTTTCTGTAAGGAGCTCACCATTTGTGAATGAAGGAGGACACAAAATGTCTCCTTTTAATAAGGTTTACCTCAAAATACCATTAGGGATTAAGCCTTATGGGAGCACCGAGAGAGACCAGTTCATTCTCAAGGGGTTGGCAACGCTTTACGCCAAGTGCTACCCGAAAGGGAAAATATCAGTGATGGAATGGAAAAGGCATTGCATGTTTGAATGCACTTCTTTAAATGAGACCCCTCTTTTTTTTATCGTGTGTGTGTGTGTGTGTGTGTGTGTGTGTGTGTGTGTGTGTGTGTAAACAGAAAATAATATTGGACAATTTCCAATGCAAAGGATTATTTTTCTTTATAAACTATGCACTGCCGATGATGTACTTAGTATTATAAGAATGACTTTAGCCAGAGGCATCGGCATACCCTTCTGTACTCTTAGCTAAACAGTGGAAGGCTCCATTTTCTATCCAGTGGATGGAACAGTGGGACCTAATAATACACCACGCACTCGGGAGAGTTGGCATGGTAACTACATCATTTCTCTATCCCTGAACCCACCCCAAATGTTGACTCAGACTCATAATCAAGAAAAAAAGCACAAATGAATCAGAAGTGCTCCTCCTGTATGTTCATCGAAATGTTCTACGCTTGAATAAACAGAAGCTCTCATTCAAAAAATATGGAAATATGGATCAGCCTACATGGAATAAAATAAAAGCGTAGTATGCAAATTGTCCCCTTGACTGGGAGTTGTCCGGGAGTTCAACCAGGGGGCGGGGCCGGCTGGGGGAAGGGAGGGAGTACCCAGTCAGCAGCTGGCAGCCACTGGGGAACCTACCAGTGCATGAATTTCATGCACTGGGCCTCTAGTGTAATAATATGTGTCTTGCTCAGCTTGCTACTCTTTGTTCCCAGTGATGTCCGTTGTCTTTGATGGATATCATTCTAATTTAAGTATTTTAGAAATCAAAATGGCAGTGAAATGAGATCTCTGGGTGGGAGAGAAGAGAAGCTGAAAATGAGCCAAAGTCCTCACATCATCACAGAGAATGATCTGTTTTCACTTTTCCTCTGATGGTCCAATCTTTTTTCTCCCTCAGTGTCACTTTCTAAATAGGGAAGCAGCTTATTCTCTAATATTCAATGCCTATGTTATTTCTTATTAGAAATCGTATTGCTTAGAGCCGACATTCTTCTAATAGTGGCATGGTTTTTCCTCCGTTTTATGTCATTAAAAATTATGCATGCCTCCACCACCACATCTCCCAGTTGAGCCGTATCAATGTAAATAAAAATGCAAAGAGGCAAAGATGATAATATTACCCAAAAATCGGTGTTTGGGGTGTAATATGGAGATTCATACTGCACAGATGTTCAACAGAAATGAGCTCTGCTCCTCAATTGACTAAGAGTATTACCTGCTTTATTGCTCTGCCTACGTACAGCGGGCGAGGGGAGGGAGACAGTGACCTTGGCTGCATCGCAGAAGAACATACTGCTTCAGAATGAAAAAGGCACCACTCAGAGGCAAGGGTGTGCAAACAGTAAGAAAAAAAGTTTTAAAAAATTAAGCTAACAAATATAGCAATATCTAGTGTTTAGATCTCGGGCGGCGGCTGCGGATGCATAAATTTAGTGAAGATAAAAGAAGGGAAAGATAAGATATTTTATTTCTTCAGTGAGACTGGGGGTTCAAAGAACACACTGTTCCTTACAATTTCTGCTGGTTTCCACAGTGTGATTTTTTTTTTCCATTTTGTCCGAAACGGTCACTCAAAGGTACTTGATTTTGTGAAGTTTATAGCCAACTGTCTTTCCTCTTGAGTGTGTCTGTTTAACTACAGGGAGCCCCAAATTATATACACACTTGGAATAATTATTCATTCCAATGGGTTAAATCTGAAAAAAAGAAACATCAATTGAGCTATCAAAAAATGTATCTGTATACATTTTTGGGGCACACTACATATACATCATCTATCTACCTGTCTGTCTACTTATCTAACTATATATGTATTTGAAGTTTATATCTCCCAATTGCTTTGAAAGTAATAGAATAGTTACCAATTAACTTTGAAAGGGAAAAAGTTAATTTCTAATAAAATTTGAAAAAGTTAATTTCTAATAAAATTTGAGCAGTCTCTCTCTCTCTCTCTCTCTCTCTCTCTCTCTCTCTCTCTCTCTCTCACTCACACACACACACACACACACACACACACACACTCACACACACACACACACATACACACAACCTCTGGTATTTCCTAAATCAAGCAGAATCATCTTCCTCGTTTCCCTCCTGTATGTCATCTTGACCTTCTTCCAGCAGCTAGATATCTAAGGGAATTGTAGCATTAATTGGGTCTTAAAGAGAAACATTTCCTTCAATTTGGCTTTTTTCCCCCATTATGAACATAGGCTCTGTCACCAGTAGATGTAACCAATACTCTGATATCACAGTAGAGATCTCTCTTGTCAGAAGGAAGACAGGGCCCCATGTCTCCTCCAGCCAAAGCCAGACATTTTCTTCCTCTAAATACATATATATATATATATATATCTCAACAACCATAGTTTTTCAGAAGAACCTCAACACATAGCTTATGTTTTTTATACTAGTTTTTTTTTATATAGTGAATATAAATAAGAGGGAATTTGTTGAGTAATCAAAATATCTAAAGTGTAGTTCACCAGCACACATCCCAGCGTGACCATCTTCAAACCCTGTCGAGCCACACTCATTCTCCTTCAGATGTAGAATTTGGAAGAAGACCACTATTCTCCCTGGTGCTCTCCTTTCTTCTTTCCTTTCTACCATGAAGGGTCAGTAGACTTGATCCATATTTTCTAGAACAAATCAATTTTCCTCTAATCTCAGGAAAAACAGTGTCAGCATCGTCACTGACGCATAGACATGTTGATTTACCCCACGGTTCCGAAGGCTCTGGAGGAGGGATCAGGGGTAACTGCTGATGGACTGGGCTTAGGGCGGTGAGCACACAGTGCAGTGTCCTTGTGGAATTGTGCTCCTGGAACTTGCATGATTTTGTTAACTAGTGTCACCCCAATAATGAAAAAAATAAATAAACAGTGCCTATACTTATAAAAATAAAATACAGGCTCAGTTCCATGTGCCCTTGACTAGAATCGAACCTGGGACCCTTGAGTCCACAGGCTCTATCCACTGAGCCAAACCAGTGAGGCTAAAACACTGCTTTTCAACATCAAGCATCAGAGCAGTGCCTTCTGAGGAAAAGGGCCTGGGGGAAGTCTGCCAGGCCCCGCCTCTGGAGAGTGTGGGCCACAGCGCCAGAAGGGGAACCCACTGAGAGCCAAGTGCTCGCCTGGGGTTTAGAAGATGAGCTGAGGGTCTGAGGAGACCAACCATCTAGACAGAGTTGGCCCAAGTTACCAGCCCAGAAAAACAGGAGAGCTGCCGAGAAGGGCGGCTCAGGAGGTCTGCCTAGGGCCCCGCGAGAGCAATGGGCAGAGGCCGGCCAGTTCAGACCGTGAGGGGAGCCTCCACGGCCAGGAAACCGCCACCGCCCACCAAACAGAATGCGAGGAGTGGAATTGTATTAAAATCCAGCCACCGGCTTAGAGAAGGTGTTGGCAATGCTGACACCTAACAAAATCTGTATCCAAGACAAAAGAAAGGAATCAACAGGAAAATCTGACAACTTAATTTAAAAGTAGATGAAATATATGAACAGACACTTCACAAAAAGGAATAATCAAGTCACAAACAAACATGCAGAAAACTTCTCAAAAGGATTTATCAGAGCAATGCAAATTAGAACCACAATGAGAAAAAAGAACTAAAAATCCACCGGAATGTCTAAAATCAGAGTGACTGACAATAGCAAGCGGTAACCAGACTGTGGAGCTGGCAGAAGTGATACGTTACTTGTTGGAGTGGAAGTTGGTACAATAACCAAAAAAAAAATCTTTGGCAGTATCAACTAAAGCTCAGCATATGCTTAGCTTATGGCCCAGCAGTTTTGCTCTTGAGTATATTCCCAACACAGTTGAATAATAATTCTAGCTTTCTAGATGATTAGCATTCTTTAAAACACTACAACTTTCTGGGGATTCCCCCCGCCATAAGAAAAAAAAGCTAATATTTACTTAGCACCTACTGTGTGTATTCACACTGATAAATGCACTACCTTGTTGCAATGACAAATTGAAAGAAAATAACATTAGGTTTTTCTCCCAGCAGGTGGTCTTTTATTTTTAATTTGTGTTAGCCAGTGGGGGCTTTGATGTGTCTTAGTAATGAGGACTTTATTTACATATAAGAAAATTATATTTACATATAATTTATGTAAGATGTGTGCATGTAACGTGAACATTTACATGTAAATATGTAAAACAATTTTACATATAAATTATTTGCATATAATTTGCATGTTACCATTATATATTATAGTTGAAAATCACTTTGTTATACAGGTAAGCAGTTCAGGGATTCTCCATAATTCTTCATAGATACGTTATAGCTTTCTCACTTTTAGATATATTTTGGGCATATTTGCAACATTACCCAACAGATTTTAAATTCATTTTGATAGTCACACTGGGTTTTGTCACCAATTGTATTCATGTACATTCATATTACAATTCCAGTCATGCTTGTTCTTGGATGTAAGGAAATCAGAAGTCAGAACTGATAAGGTAGGATTATATCAAGGTCACTCTATTTGTACCTGCTGTGAGCTGTTATATAATGCCTTCTTTTCTTAGCATTTGCCATTTTGCTTTTCAATCACTGGAAACCACATTTTCTGCTATGTCACCGGCGCCCACAGTAATCTCTGTCTTCTATTTGCATAGTTTGTTCTCTTGATGTGCCTTTGCATAAAAAATACAACTCTTCAAATCAACCAGAAATTAAATCCAGGCCTTGGAAATAACATCTGTGACTACACATTCAAAAAGCTTTATTAGACATTTAAAAACATGCTTTCCTCTACACGTAGGAAACCAAACCTGGACAATTCAGTCCCTTTTGCAAGTATCTCTACATTATTTTAAACTAATTGAAGGCCTGGGTTTTGGGTAAGAGAGAAAATTTGTAAAAAAGAGTGTAAACGAATCTATTTTTCAGAATGCTCTATAAAACCTAGGTGGCAGTGATCACGGTGCTATTCAGAGAGACTGTATCATCTAAAGAAGTACAAATACAGCATTGTTTTGTAAGTCTGTGTTGTGTTTTGTTTTAAGAACCAATATGTACGAGACATAAAATAATGTCTAAATGAAATCCATATCTGATTAATCTGTACATATTTTATCAATCATTTCACATGTGTACCATAAATACTCTGGGTGAAAACCCTACATCCATTTATATGTGTTGCATGTGTGCATGTGTGTGTTTAGGCACATTTGTACATGTTTGGTATGCGTCACAAAGAGGGAGGGGACACCCAGAACCGCAGGTGGCAAATGACCCCATCCCTCCCCACCATCAGAACCTGCAGACAAGGATGGCCCTTGGCTCACTGCTGAATTTGTGCAAGCATCAATAATTAAAAGAAGCTGGGGTCTTTGTAACTAAGAGAAAGTGATGAGAAATTAATTTGACTCAACATTGGGTTTGCATTTGTCTCCTTCTGGCACAATTTGAAAGAAGTGAAGGTTCTAAAAAATGTAATTGGGCAGAAGAGGACTTTGGGTGTGTCCCATATAAGTCTTTCTGGAAGCTACCTTCTCTCACAGCCACCCAGTTCCACCATTGAGTCCTGGCCTCACCCCCCTGCCCCAGAACTGGGCAGAATAAATGGAACTGTGCAGTCTAAGAAGGCAGCCTCAGACACGGCAGTTGGTTCAGAAGTCATGTGCAATCTCAGTAGGAATTATAAGGGATATTTTAAGATTTTTTTTAACTGTAAAAGACTCCAAAACAATACTAAACTTCCTCCCTTCCTATTCCCGAGGATGTTTGTAATTTTTTTTTTTTTGCTATTTCTTTTTTAAGATTCTGACATGTAAAGAAGACATGGATTTCCTGTTTTCACTGACCATATAGCCTTGACAAAGAGGGAACTTAAGAATTAAGCTAAACAGGAACCAAAACAATTGAGAGACAGTTTCAGTGGCATATATCTAGTATTGTATCTTACCCTACTTAACCATATCCACCATTTGAATTCTCAATTCTGTATACACATATGTTCATGATTCTTTTTATTTAAGACCTTTAAAATGGTCAAGTCATTGGAAAAATTTGGTTATAATATTTATGTTGTTCCATAAATTTTGCGTGTGTGTATTTGCGTGTGTGTGTGTGTGTGCTTGCATGTGTGCATGTGTGTGTTGCATAATTTTGGCTTATAGATGCTAATTTAAACTTTGGCTGATCTGGACTCCTGTTGTATGTGAAGGTACATGAATGCACATAATCAGCCATTACCTTCCGTACATTAAGCTAACAGCACTAGGATCTGGTGAGAAAAGCATACGATTTAACTGGAAGCTAGGTTTTTACCCCAGTTCCACCTTGATTTACTGTCTAACCTGGTATTTTATGTCGGTTGGGCCCTCCTAGTAGAAGGTCCCTAGACAGAACTGGGCTCGCGTGGTTACTGCAGAAATGAGCTTAGAGAATGAGAGGAAGGCCAGCAGGAGAAGCAGGGCGAGGCTCAGATGGGGTGCGTGTCTGATGCCAGTGAAAAGCGCATCTGTCCATGCTGTCCCATTGGCCAAATAATCACCTTGTTATCTCCTTCTCATTATGAAATAAGCACAACCGTATTGTGCAAGAATTAAAATGCAGGGAAATGTATGGAAAAGGAAACTAAAAGCGTTTACAGCAACTTCGTATAGCAACGGGTAATAGTGCCATGTTTTACTCTTTACTTCCAAATTGGTTTAAATCTCAAGTATATATTTCTAACATATGTGCGTTGACATGGCATTTGTTTACTTAATCTATTTACTGTCTCTCCCCAGTCGTTAGCATTAAGCTTTCTAAGAATGGGCGTTTTGTGTGTTTAGTTTTTAATCTCCCTGGGACTGTGCCTGGCACAGAGTAATCGTTTAATCAATACTTTCAAAAGGCTCAGTGCTCAAGTGTACCACTCCAGCAATTTTTTTCTCCTACCTTTTCCTATTAAAATTCCTCCTGGACCATTCCCATTCCCATTCAACACATGCTACTTACATATTAAAAGTATATTCTTCCAAATAAGGCACACACACATTTCTCACCTCACCTCCTTCTACATCTGCTTCCCCAATCCACACTCCCCTAAGTAAAAAAACATAACAAAACAAAACACAAATGTGTTTAACAGATTTGTTGTCAGCTTCATCATCTACAATTCCTTTCCCTCTCTTCACTTCTCATACCTCAGTGTGATGGCTCTTTGTGACGACCCTACGTTACTCTAGTAGCCTCTTACCTCCTCTTCCTGTTCCAGCTCTTCCCTACAGCCTGTTCTCTCCACAGCAGCCAGAGCGACCTGGATAGTCCCTTAAAAGCAGGGGCCAGGCATGCAATGTCTCTACTAGGAAATGCTCATGGTCTCTTCTCTCAGAACTAGATGGGGGGCGGGGAAAGGGAGGGCAGTCCCTCAGCCTGACCTGCACCCTCTCCAATCCGGGAGTTTCTGTCTGTCTTTGCAATCATATGAGCGAATTGTCTGAGACCCCAACCCACTTTGGTTTTTTGCTCACAGAATAATAGAGGCATCTTTTTTTTTCTTTGCTTCATTGGTGGAGATTTCCTGGAAGTTTTAGGATATCTTCCATTTAATTTTCTCTAGACATTCTGGTTTTACTTATGTCTCTCACCTTTGCTTTCCCTCCATCCCCCACCACAACAGTAACTTGCTCCAGGCTCACTTTGCTCTAGTGTCTAGTAGATCCATCTGCCACCAGAACTACGATTCCCAGCATTCCTGGTGCTCCCCTTGCTCTGGGCTTCCGCTTCTGGTCCTGGGGCTGCCACCAGAACTACTACTCCCAGAATTTCTGGTGCTCCCCACGCTCTGGGTTTTCCCTTCCTGCTCTGTCTCAGTCCCACGGCCTCCCACTCTGCCAAGTCCTCCAAGCCACCAGCTCTCCCTCTCTGCTCTCCATCTGGTGGCTTGGGGAGCTAAGTTCCCCAAGCTGCTCCACTCTCCACTGGCTCTCCCGCTCTACTCTCCACACAGCGCCTGTGTATGCAAATTAACCCACCATCGTTTGTTGGGTTAATTTGCATACTCACTCCTGATTGGCTGGTGAGCGTAGTGGAGGTATGGTCAATTTTACATGTTTCTCTTCTATTATCTCAGAATAAGGCAAATCCGTCATCCTATTCATGACTTCAAAGACCATACATAGTTCGACCACCAATTGTCTCATATCTACCCCTTTCTAGGCCCATTGACAAAGCAAGTCCTCTCTAGCCTCAATGTGCATCCATCTCCCTTTCCCTCAGTGCATTCAGGCTGATGTCACCGTCTCCAAGATCTCCCCTGAATCCCTGATGTAACACATTTTCTTCCCTAACACACTGTTCACAGTCTACATTCCCCTACTCACAGAAGGTGTTTTCTCTCTGCCTTCTCCTGTGCTCTATCCCTCCCTCCCTCCCTCCCTCCCTCCCTCACTCCCTCCCTCCCTCTCCATCTCTCTCTCTCTCTCTATCTCTATCTCTTTATCTCCCTTCCTCTTGTTTCATAATAGGCAATCAATAATTAGTAATTACATTTTAAAAGGCTATAAATGATTCTGTCCATTAAGTCTTTTTTAACAAATCAGATGAATGAACATAAATGCACAACGACAGACACCTAAATGCATGGAATTGTGTTTCCTGAGATCTGGCAACTTCCTGCCTTATCCCCGGGCTCTGTTTGTTGATCCTGTGTCTGTTTGAAGACGGAATTGCTCTTTTGGGTTCGGATGCCTAATGTTCTTTTATTCGGGGCTTCTCTCTCATCACCTCTCCGGATTTTACTCACATCTCCCTGCTCATCCTTCTCGGTCTCCGTTTCAGATTCTCCAGGCAGTGTGTTCTCCTCAAGTCAATGACCCTGAGAGCTGAAAGCAATACTCCTAGCCCAGAGCCCTTCTCTGACTCTGTCTAATATTTCAACTTGAATATATCAAGTCTGCTTCAAAATTAAACACAGACCTATACTCACAGCACCCCACTAAAGAAAAACAAAAAGAGCCGAAACCGGTTTGGCTCAGTGGATAGAGCGTCGGCCTGAGGACTGAAAGGTCCCAGGTTCGATTCCGGTCAAGGGCATGTACATTGGTTGCGGGCACATCCCCGGTGGGGGGTGTGCAGGAGGCAGCTAGTCGATGTGTCTCTCTCATCGATGTTTCTAGCTCTCTATCCCTCTCCCTTCCTCTCTGTAAAAAATCAATAAAATATATTTTAAAAAAAAGAAAAGAAAAGAAAAGCAAAACCATCCAATTCCTCCGGTATTCAGAATCTCAATAAATACAGTCCATGTTGGCAAGAAACCACAAATCTTTCTGTTTTAATTTTACCTTCTCATGGTGTACCAAGTGTGTCTTTCACACTTCTTTTCAACATAACATTTTTGGAATGTATTACTGCATGACCTCCGATGTGGACTTGCCTCCTCCCCTTCTCCTCTCTCCAAATTGTCTGTCTCTCTGAAACTAGAGTTGTTACCCCTTCTTCTTTTACAATACAGGCCAAAATACGTAACGTGCCTTGCATGTTCAGCATCCACCCAGTATCGGAATCCCCACTAGGTAGCTTGATCTCAGGAAGTCATAAAACATTGGCACCGAAAATAATTTTTCAAATATTCTTATATTTCAGAAAATGTATCAACCTGTTCTCCTTAAAAAAATTTAAAGTTTGTGAATCTTTTATTTATGGATTGGTAGATTTTGTAATTATATTTGAGAAGGTCAAGTATTAAAATACTTCCAACTCTTTGGCTCTCTACAGATATTAACCCAGATCTACTTGTCCACTTTCCTTTTCCTTCTTCCTGCCTGCCCCGCCACACTAGTTGTTGGTGTTTCCACTGCTAAGTAGCTGTGCGTGCAACATTCCCCGCAGCCGAGGCCCCTCCTATTCTCTCTGTTCAAACCCTGTCTCTCCTTGCTCCCTTTGATTATTAGCTGGCAGATGACTCCAGCCATCAGCTCTTAGCTGGACTGCTACCTCGGTCCCTCCTCCTCACCTCCCAACACTGACTCAAGTTCCCTCTCCCGTACTCTCATGACACAGCCTGTGGGAGCTGTAACTGAGCCCTCGTTTGTCTGATCAGTGTGTTCCTCTCCATTTCTCCAGGTAGACTGTGAACCCCGGGAAATCCTGTCCGGTAGTTGGCACCCCACAAATGAATGACCCTTACCGTAAAGAAGTAATGGACTCGATCTCTATTTGTCCAGCCGTAGACTCTTTTAAACGTTTGAGGTTGGCTGTTGAGTTAATTAAACCTTTCTCTGTCCTCTGTCAATATGTTGGCGCAGGGAACGCGCTGGCTGCGTGCGTGCAGCTGAAGTCCCGGGGGCATCATCCTCTCCGCTCTGCCAGCTGAAGGGCAGAGTCTCTGACCTTCTGTCCCCGCAGCGGCTCGGACACTTCCTTAGTCATTGTGGTTATCTAAGTGTCGGGGTACATTATTCTCTGTATTGGCCCCGGAGGATGTGGCACAGATACCTCAGGGCCACATTGGTAAGGAGCGGCAGCAGCATTTGCCAAAGCTCAAGGAACATACGGGCCAGCACATTATAAAATCCTCATTTCTGCTGTCCCACTGCCAAGCCATTTCCGCTACAAAACACAATGGCCTCTCAGAGCAGATTTCAGTCTTGGTGAATATATATATATACACACACAAAAGAAAGCACCTTAATTTTTAAAATACAGAGAAAACTAATATGTATTTGACTTTGTGATATACAGGGTAGGGAAAAGGTAGCCAAACACAGAGTTTAATCTTGTATTACTGTTCATTAATTTTTCTATTATTTTCCATATGAACAACTGTAAACCTACTTTTGCCCAATCCTTTATAATAGTTTTTTTGTGCCATTAAGTAAGCATCAATGACATTTATCATAGAATTTAAATATTATAAAACAATAGAGAAAAAATATGAAATCTAATAAAAATATATTCATAAATCTTAGCACTTTTCTTTCAGATTATCCCAATGCCTTAAATTATTCTTAACATTAAAACAATAAAATTGATAGTATATTCAGGATACTCAACTAGAATGCTTTCTTTCTCTTGCTGAAATAACTAATAGCATATCAATGTGATGTGGTAATTCCTGAATTAAGCAAAGGCAAGCCCTTATGTGCAGTCAGCATTGTAAGAATTAATTAAGAATTTCTCTTTATAGGGATCATCATATTTAGGAAATGTTCTTTGCAAAATTGGGTGCAGCCAATAATAGCTTCCCAGGAAACTAACAGACCTCAGAGGGGTCCTTCCAATCACTTAGTCCCCCCCTTCCCGTCATGTTACAAATAAAGAAAGGAGACCTTGAAGGTTCAGAGGTCACAGTCTCAGGTCAGCGGTGTCTGCGGCTGCCAGGGGATGGATGGGTATGGAGAGAACAGCTATGAAGGCCAGCACTGCGAGACCTGCTATTCTTGTGGTTTTATAATTCGGAGCAGCAGAGTGAGGGGAAACCAGCCAAGACTGATGTATCCCTTCATCCAAGTATGGTATGCGTTCCACATAGAAAAGGCAAGTCAGAAACATGGTAACAATGATTTTTCAAAAAAAACTCCCCTTGTGTGTATTTACTCATAAAATTTTAGTTACACTTTAGTTGAATAAAGAAAATACAATTCTGTTATTTGCAAATTTACAGAACTGCTTTATATGCCAGTGAATAATTACTTCATATAAAGAAAGTCATTTCTAATAACCATCTTTTTTTTTTTTAAGAAATGTAAATTGAATCCATACTAATGGCCACTCTGAGAAAAAAAAAATAACTGACTTTGTGGTATGAGCAGAATCTATATTACTATCCCAAATTTTCCAGGAGAAATTAGGCTCCCAAAAATCAATCTGGGAAAGGTCACACTGGTAGCAAGCAACATAAATAATAAACACAGAATGCTTTACGTGATCATAATGTGCTTTGTATTATGCAATGCATCATCCTCAACATATACAAAATATGCTACCACTGAGCCGGTGTGAGCATCGGCCTATGAACCAGGAGGTCACAGTTTGATTTCTGGTCAGGGCACATGCCCAGATTGTGGACTCCATCCCCACTGTGGGGTGTGCAAAAGGCAGTTGATCTCTCTCATCATTGATGTTTCTGTCTCTCCCTCTCCTTTACTCTCTAAAATCAATAAAAAATATTTTTTAAATTAAAAACAATAAATAAAAAATACTCTGCCAGAACTGTTGGAGGAAAGAAATGTGGTAGGCAGCCTCTAATATGACCCCCAATAATCCCTTCTGCTTGATATTATCCCCGTGTAATCCCCTCCCCCTGAGTATGGGATACATATAGTGACTCTCCTATAAGGACCAGCATCCAGCAGAAATCATGGGATGGAATCTCAGGGATTAGGTCATAAAAAGACTGTGGCTTCCATTTGGGTGCCCATCTCCCACTCACTGTTCAGCTCCTTCACTCAGAAGAGCAAGCTTCTTTGTTGTGGCGACCCTGTAGAGGTGGATGTGGCAGAGGTTGCTGAGACTCTGCCTAACAGTCAGTGAGGAACTGAGGTTTGGAGTTTAGCCTGAGGTTCGAGTTCTAGGCCTGATGCCTGTGAGGCACTGAATCCTGCCAACATCCACATGACACTGGAAGCAAATCATCTCCTTGTAGAACTGCAGAGCAAACAGACAAACTGACAGCTTGATTGACACTTGCTGAGAGACCCTGAGCCAGAGGCCTCCTGCTATGTCACCCTGACCTGTAGAACACCAAGATAATACCTATTTTAAGTCATTATATTTTAGTTAATTATGCAGCAATAGAAAATTTGTTGGAAGCTGCCCATTGCCTTCACTAGCAGAAAGAGGTGGACAAGGAGTCCGGAAGGCTGGTTAACCTTGAAGGCTCTGGCAAGGGTCAGAGCCAAGCACCCACTGTCTAGTTGAGACAAAGGGAGCTGAAGCAACTTTCACCTTTTAGTCTCATGTAAATCCTTGCTGATGGGCCATCATAGAGCTGTTACTGGAAATTGCCTGCCTAAGGGCTATGGGTGTATCCCAAAACCTGAATAAAAGGGATGGCAAGGCCAGAGCAAAGCAGAGTCCTTCCTCTTGAGCTGGCTCCCGCCTGGCCCCCAATATTTCCAAATTAATATTTTCTAGTCTCATTCATTTGTGTGCTGCCTCCTCCAGAACCCGAACCCTGAACCTGAACCCTGAACCACGCAGGAGGTGGGGGGGTATTCTCGTAAAAACTAATATAAGAAATTAACTTGATTCCATATGAACTTCCTACCTAATAAAATAGTAATATGCAAATTGATCACACCTTCACTACACCCAAGCCACGCCCACCAGCCAATCAGGGGGGTATGCAAATTACCCAACAAAGATGGCAGATAATTTGCATACGCTAAGGGAGGGAGGAGTGAAGACTGAAGACAACTTAGAAGGAAGAGGGAGGAAAAGCAGAAAGCAAGGTGGCTGCCAGAGGGAAAGCCCAGGTGGGGCGGGGCGGAGCAGGGCGGGCGGCAGCGCACTAGGCCACAGCAGCTGATTGCAGGATTCTTCCTGCAAACGGGCTACTAGTATTAAAATAAATGGGTGAGTACTTAAAAATACAGAATATTTTCATTACCCCTATAACATTATCAAGAAAAATATGGCTATTTGAGTTTTTAAAAATTATGAAAAATGAGACATTACTGTGATATTTACAGATTTCGGAGGGTTATCAATGTTATATACCTTCTCTGTAACAGTCACAAAGTCTGGAAGAGCAAGTATGAAGTGGTTTAAGTCTTCCAGCACTCAAAAAACATTAAACATTTTTCTTGCTAATGAAGTCTTTATCTCATAGCCTGATATCAATGCATTATTTACCAAACAAAGCATCTGACCTGTCATTCTTTCTCACAACAAAGGTGAGGAAAGTAAAGCAGGCAAGAATGAGGAGGAAATAAATTCTCATGTTCCCATAAATGTAACACTGTTCAGGAGATTTAGTTTCCAAATATATGGTAGGCAAGGGGATGAGAGAAACCCATCCATTAAACAAGTCTTGGATGACTGAGCTGGATGCCATGTAAGTTTTGAGGCCGGATTCCTTGGGGGTGAGCAAATCTTGGGGCTAGCAGCTGTCCTAGTGCCTAGCGCCTGGCATACGGTTGCACCCCAGCTGTAAACGTTTCACTGAAATGATGACATGTGACAGTATCCCTGGGGAGATAAGCATCTGAGCCAGTTTGCAATGTTCGGGTGTTCAAGGCTATGGAAAGGAACAGGATGACCACAACAGTGGCCAGGCTTAGTAAGTTGCGTTGATGGCCCACAGAAGGATAGTAAAAGCCAAGTGTCAGAGATAGAGGAGTGTAAGAGACAGAGGCCTTTGGACAGCTCACAAGGACACTGTTACCTCCTGCAGTGGAAGAGCTGTGGTCGATGAGCAGCAGACGCAGACCCCGAGAGTGGTAGCTACAGACCCCCAGAACCTCCAACCAAGGCTGTCTACCAGGCAGACATTAGTGTCTCATGGGGAAGACCTAGTGTCCAAAGGCCGGGGATAATTATATGGGACTAGAGGCCCGATGCACAAAATTCGTGCAAGAGTAGGCCTTCCTTCCCCCGGCTGCTGGGCACTGGCTTCCCTCTGGCACCCAGGACCCGGGCTTCCCTCGCAGCCCCGGCTTCATCTGGAAGGTTGTCCAGTCTAATTAGCATATTAAGCTTTTATTATTATAGATAGGTTATGCAAGGTAAGCAGATCTATCAGAGGATTATGTTCCAAAGGAGGACCCAGAGGACACGCCACCTCCGAGGCCATCAGACGTGGGGTGGTGAAAGGCACACCAGCGTCGATAAAGAGTTCAGTGGCAGCTCTCTTTCTACGGGCTAGAGATGATGACAGAAGTGGCCACACACCCGGTTAAGTTAGTATCAGAGGAGGCCTGGGGTCTCCAAAGTAATGGACGCCAGGGTCTGATATATAACCTCCACAAGTCAGAGGCCACAGGTACTCTTGCAACCTGCAAGTATGGAGAAGCAGCCGAGGGCCCCTGATCTGCAAGAAACAGCAGAGATTGCTTAGTATATCTGAAGGCGCCAGGGATTATCTGTGACCAGAAAAAGAGTAAGAGAGGCTCAGGATACTAAGGGTAGTGGCTGCCCCCCCAGTCATGATCTCTTGCTCAGTTCCTAGACATTAGCCAAATTTTAGGTCCAGAATCCATTGACTGACAAGATAGTCAAGTTCCTAGGAGAAAGGACGCAGCAACGCTGAAGCAGGTAACACTGTTATGATTCCCACGGTTCTTTCTCTCAATACATACAGACATTACTGGAGTGACTGGACATTGGATGAGTGATAATAGTCATAATTTTCAAGGGGTTGAGTTGATACTGCTACCCACAGATCCAAAAGGTCTCCACAGTTCCCTCTCTCCATTAAAGTTAAGGCTGAGGAGAAAAAGGATTAAGTGGACTTCTTGCTAAAACTCAGATGACAGAGGTCCAGGGGTCAGGTCTCCAGTCCCAAAGTATAATTTGATTTGGTATTCTTGGTAGTTGGAAAAATCTCCACATTGGGTCCTTGGCCGATGGAATAAGGCTTATCATAGATGAAGAAGGCCAAGCGGAAACCTCTCGAACTGCCCCAAACCCTGGCTAAGCGAGTCAATTTAAAACAACACCCTTCCCCAAAGATGGTGGAGATTAGTGCCACCACTAAAGACCCGCAGCATGGAGGGTGGTGGTTCCTTTCATATCCCTTTATGCCTCCATGATCCCTGCAGAAAATACAGGGATCACGGAGGAGGACTGTAGACTATCACAGGCCCCTCACTTGCACCTAGACTGACAGGTGAGTTAGCATTGCTAGAGCAAATTAGTCAACCTTACATAGGTGTAGATGCCCTGTAATGCTTCATTTGGCAAATACATCTATTTTAGATTCTAATCAGAAAAGAGAATGAGGAAGACTGTGCATCCACGTGGTGGAAAACATTCACTTCCAGCTTTGCCTCAAGGCTATGGTAAATCTGCCCCCCTCTGGCATGACCTGGTCCACAAAGATCTTCCCGGCCTGGGCATCTTACTGAATACCATGCACATCCAGGGCAGACTAATTGACGACGTCATGGCGATTAGACAGGACAACCTCCAGGTGGCTGAGCTGCTGGGAGCCTTGGAGACACGTGCCTTAGAGGCTGGGAGACACAGCCTGTGGGATTGCAGGGACCTGTGACTTCAGCTCAGTCTGTAGACACCCAGTCGTCAAGGGCACGCCAGCACGTTCCTGCAAAGTCATAGACACATTGCTGCACGTTTCACCCCTCCCACAAAGAAAGGAGCCGGCTGCTCCAAGGCCTCTCCGGGTGACGCCGAGGAACGATGACTCTGATACATGAGATGGGCTTTCTCCAGCTGGTCCACGTCCCAGTGCCTGCATCCCTGCCCCTCGGGCCACATCATCTGCCAGATTCGATTCGGAGACATAGGAGGTGTCCGCGGTGGCAAAAGATGTAGGGTGAAGCATGAAAACATGGTCCAGTGGGAGAATCACACACAGACTCCGGGGTGTCTTCATTAAAGAATGTTGTACCTTTTGATAAATAGCGACTCTATGGTGGGTGCAGAGTGCTTGCACACATAGACCATCATGTGAAAATGTGTACAGAACTGCCTCTTAGGAGCAGTCTCTGTTGGACACACCAAGTCACAGGGGAAGATGGGCTCAGAAATAATGCGGCAGGGAGCCCGTACCTCCGTGTTCCCAAATGCAGTGGTACCAGCGACGGGGAAAGCCTAAAGTGCCTTCAAGAGGAAAAAAAAAAAAGGATATGACAGAGGTCATCCGTGCCCGGGAAATGGGGCCGTGCAGAGTAGAAGGTAGCTGGTGCATGACAGGATGCAGAGGGGGATGGAAGCCTGCGAGACACTCTGGTGCCCGATGAACATTCATTTGAAATTGATCTGAACTCTAATAGTCACTTACACAGGTTAAGTGGGAGAAAATAGCCATGGATATAATGGAGAAGCATCCACTGGAAAATCGTGGCAGTAATAGTTTGAAAGAATGTGTTTTATCTGGAGAGTGAAGATGAGTGGCGAGGAATCTCATTAGGTACCATTACTTCATTAGAGACTGTCATCTCCTCCTTTGATATTTCATTCCACCCATATTGAATTATCAATAGTTAATGATTTCCATTTAATATAGTCCATCTCAGAGAATTTCATCTGGGTGTGTACCCTCCTCCTGTTTCACTGACAATAAAGCACACCCTTATTCCAGAAACTAATGCTATAGCAAAAAATATAGGCTAAAATAGGAACATATAAGCCATAATGCTCCAAAAGGTTTTCATTCAGGCTCACAGCTTCTCATTTTCTTTAGAAGGATAGCTGCTCACACTGCCTTTTTTTGCATCTGCACCCTTCTATCTTCCTCATCGGAGGTCGCAGAGAGCACGTTTGCCCATTTTACGTTGTCGAGGAGCTGACTGGCCCTCTCTCCAACTGGCCCATAAGGTGTCATGTGACACATTACATGAGGTCAAAAGGTGAGCCTACAACCAATGAGCAACAGGACAGAGCTATTGGACTCTACAGTCTCAACTCATGTGGCTACCTAACATATTTGGAGACGAACTGGACAAAGGGATTTCCGTTGATACTTTGTAAAAGGAAGAGAGGGCAGAAATTTGAATATAAGGGATATCATGAGGTGACAAAGAGAAATATTACTTTAAAAAGGTCAATCACGCTCCAGGCTTGTGCTGGTTCTGGGAGTCTGTGATCAGGTTAAACAGCCAAAATTCAGTTTCCCGGGGAAGAACCCTCCGTGACTTGTTACTTGGTCCTGCTGTCATTGTCTATACATGTATGCCCTGGATGTTTTCATGCATTACATTTATAATAGAATGCACAGGCTGAGCTGGAGGGCATGTTAATTCGTGCTTGGTGGTCTCAAACATGGGTGTGTCCAAGAATCTTTTTGTCATTGCAACTCCTCCACTGGATAGGCCTTAATCAGCACGTGAAAGAATTTTCTGGAGCAAAAAAGAGATCTTACAGACAGAGCAGTGTAAGCTCTTCATTTTACAAAAAAAAAAAAAAAAACACACCAGAGTCCAAGGAATTTCAGGGAGGCGTACTGGGTGGAGAACACTTGAACCTAAATCTCTGTTCAGTGGCATTTGTCTGGCCGCACATCCTGTAATCGAGAGCCTAAAACCTGTCTCTATCTGTCCGCATACAAGAGAGCAAGAACATCCCCATCTTAGGTGCGAAAGAATTTCATACTCAGCCACAGAGCTAACTGCTCACCCGTGGCTGCTCCAGGTCTTTGAGGCCCTCCCTGCATTTAGAAATATCCCCACATCAAACGTGCCCTGATTCTCAAATGTTCTACCCATGAGGTCTTGGGTATTTGTTGTGTTGTTTTGTGTGTAAGGGGAGCAGGTTGCAGGGCGGATCTAGCTCCCCCTGGGTGGAACCCTGGCATCTTGCATGTGCTCAGAAGGAAGGAGGCAGCATATTTGTGAAGGGCCTGTCTGTCAAAAGGACTCTTGCAAAAGCCACCAAATTCATCTTTCTGCCTCCAGGTTTCTTGTCCAGAATCCACCCTATAGTCCATGGCAAATGGATCTACTTAAGTATGACTGTGATGGCTTAATGCTTTTCAAAACATCAAGCGTCCCTCCAGGCATCCTATATAATAAAAGGGTAATATGCAAATTGACCGAACTGCAGAATGTCTGGTCACTATGACACGCACTGACCACCAGGAGGAGCCCTGCTCAGCCATAAGCTGGGCTGGCGAGCGCAGCGGCGGTGACGGGAGCCTCTCCGCCTCTGCGGCAGCGCCAAGGATGTCTGGGGAGCGGGCCTAAGCCATCAGTTGGACATTCCCTGAGGGCTCCCTGACTGCTAAAGGGTGCAGGCCGGGCTGAGGGAACCCCCCCTCTCCCCAGTGCACAAATGTTGTGTATCGGGCCTCTAGTATTTAATAAAATACAGTATCTTTGAGGCCTTCCTTCTGTGGCTGCTCCCCCACCTCCTATCTAATGCCTGAAACTTATCTTTCAAGAACCCCGTGCTGCAAGCATGTGTCTCATGGCTGCTCCTCAAACTGGGTTTTTCTTGTCTAAGTCGCTTTCTTCACTTTCATCGTCTGGAAACCAGAATGTAGGCTTACTTAGCATTGATTAAGTAGTGATTATATGTCAGATGCATTCCTTGTCCAGTAATTATGTTGTTCTCATATCTATTTATCAAAGTGCTCGCAAGTCTTGAATATTTATTTGGTGAAATGCCACCTCCTCCAAGAAGACTCCCCTGATGTTGCCAATGAGTTGTGATATTTACCTGCTCATAGTCCTCAAGGTCTTTGGAGTAGCCTTCATTTTGACATAGCCTGTCCTCTGCCTTTTATTATAAATACCTGACACCTACCTGATCGTCAGATGAAAAATAGAATATTTTGAGTTAGGGATTGAACTGCTTTTAAGTCATCCTCCGTTCAGCACTGTGTAAGTAATAGCATTTATGAAATACACTAGTGGCCTGGTGCACTGATTCATGCACATTCAAAGGAAATTAATCAGAATTCCTAGGGCAGTGCTGCGGCTCAAAGGGCGTCTGTGGAGTGGGCGGGGAAACAGAAAGAAACAGAAAGAAAACTCACGCTTGGGTCTTTCAGCTCGCAGCGCTGGCTCTGGTGCAGGGACTAATGCAGGTGGTCCTGGGTGGTGGCCGGTGGAGCGGAACTGGGCGAGGAGGGCCAGACACGCTCTGGAGCCAACCTGCCGCAGTCCCTCCCAGGCCGGCCACACCTGGGGCAGTGCCGTGGCTCGAAGGGCGTCTGCAGAGTGAGCGGGGTCCCTCCAGCAGGTGGGGTCCCTCGGTCTGACCTGCGGGGATCGGGCCGAAACTGGCTCTCCAAGGGGTCCTGGATTGCGAGAGGGTGTTTCTCGGGTGATGCACCCTGGAATCGGGCTCTCTCCTCTCTGGTTCCAGGTGTGTCACCCAAGAACTGCAGTTGCCAAGTCACCGCAGCTCGGCAGCTCCTGCGTTGATCATCTGCCCCCTGGTGGTCATTGTGCATAATAGCTACCTGTCGGATGGTTAAACGGTCGGATGGTCGCTTAGGCTTTTATATATAGAGATATCAGATTTCATTGTTAGATAAATGTACACAGCAGCACCTGGACATCAACCAGTGACATAGTTCATGCTGGAAATAAATTATTTTTAAATTGTATCATTTGGGGATTCCTTAAGGCAATATTACAGGGTGAACATTGACACCTACCATAATCAAGCAGGTAGGCTGGTAAATATAATTCTGAGCAGAAACACAGACACATCCAGTTCTCTTTTTATTCTGGTTTTCTAGTTTGCTGTGGACAATATAGAACCGAGGGTATATTTAGCGTAGCTCTTCTGAGTGTGGTGAGTAGGGCTCTCCTTTGCAGGCTATCTGAACAAATTCTTTATTTATGCCCAAAGTAGTCATTGGCTGCATTGACAGCAAAAGGAAAAGATGGGACGGTGGCTGCCAGATGGGAAATGGTTTTAACTCCGAGTCACACTTATTCATGTCATTCAGGTTAGAACATAAAGCACAGATGGCCACAGAGGATGCTATTTTACTGCCTCGAAGAAACCCCCCTGCTTTTTTTGAGGATTACATTTCCCCTTGGTGTCTTTTCGGCGTACTTTCCCACTTACCGGGCTTTCTGCAGCTCAAAGTGCTTGCCAGCCCCCTCGCTCCGGCACCTGGTACTGAGGGTCTCACTGGTAATAGCAGGCAGATTAATATAGAATCCTCACGTGTGTAATAGAACAGGCGAGGTAGACTCACAGTTTGAGGGTCGCGCTGTTCTAGAACTAATGGTGTGATTTATATTTTCCGCCTCAAGTGTGATGTCTGTATTTACAGAAAGAGCATTCTTCTGTTTCTGCTGAATAGAGCAGTTCTGCCAAGAAGGCTTGGATGACACATCTCAGGACCTCATGCAAAATGTTCTCTTCTCTTAAGAAATAGCATTGTAGCCTGGCCGGCATGGCTCAGTGGTTGAGCATCAACCTATGAACCAAGAGGTCACAGTTCAGTTCCCAGTTAGGGCACATGCTCAGGTTGCAGGCTCAATCCCCAGTAAGGGGTGTGCATGAAGCAGTCGATCAAGGATTCTCTCTCATGGTTGATGTTTCTATCTCTCTCTCCCTCTCCCCTCCTCTCTGCAATCAATAAAAATATATTTTTAAAAAAGAAATAGCATTGTATTTGGGTATATTATTGTGTAGTAGTATCCTAAAACAAAGTGAATTAATAATGATTTGGCTTATACCATATGGGTAAGCTATAATATGCAGAAACTGCATATTGACGATGGATCTCTGTTAACCCAATTATGCAGCATCCACCATGGATAAGCAACATCGTTCCCAAGCCAACAACAGCTGTGCTCGAATCAGAGCTGGGCTGTGCTTATGGATGAGCTGAGACAGGGAGAAACATACTGTCAGGGATGGAAAGTCATTGAGAGACCTGCACACATGCACACCCTCCTTTCCCTTTCTATCCACATTGACTCCGTCATGTTCTTGTACACTGGGCGTGGTCGCTGCGTTTAGGGGTGGCCACCTGTCCCAAGGTAGCCTTCTGATTTGGTTCTGTTGGGATGGAGAGAAAAATTTGCAGATCCTCCTGGGGATGGAAAATATAAGATGTAAAATTTACTATCAGGTTAACGAAGCTGAAATTTTAACTCGAGTTTACATAATTATGAAACTATCAATGCTAATGTCTTGAGTGTTCTCAAGAAAGTCTACACGTTCTATTATTGTTTAGCCTCTTTTTTCTGAATAGGAAATCTTCTTAAATCCATCAGGGTTTGAAGGTCAATTCCTATACTTAAGAGAAGATAATGTATGATACATACCCCTCATGGAAGAATATGTTATTACTATGAAAGACCTTCCTACCAGCAGTATGAGCAGGATTAAGGTGTCAGAGGTGTCTCTCTCTCTCTCTCTCTCTCTCTCTCTCTCTCTCTCACTCACACTCACACACACACACACACACACACACACACACACTTGTATTGGGTCTCTTGAGTTCAAACCTTAGTTTCAGATCATTTTATCAGACTGATTTACTTGTATGGATGAGGCCAAAAATAAGCATTGACTCTCAAATGATTTACTTTCTTTAAATCAACGTAAGAGATTAAATAAATACACTAACTGAAATGAAGCTTGGTACTATGACCATTTTGTTAAAGAAAAATGAGAGTGTTGATCATGATAAAAATTTATCAATTGCTACCCTCATTCAAAGTAGTAATTAGGTCACTGAGAACACACTGTCTGTATCTAAAACCAGACTCCACACCATGACAACGCTTACCTCCACTTGCAGATTATTGTCTGAATCCCTCGTGGAAGGAAGTGACCCTGTCTTGTTCGTTTCTACAGACCCCGCATCTCCTTTCCCCGAACTGGACAGAGACGTCGTTTGCAAATCAGTTCAGTTCACCTGTGTGCAGGTGCAAGCAGGTCTCTTCCCCAAGATGGGACAAGATTATTAATCCAAAGATAAAATAATTAAATGCAGTAATAAATGATGAGCTTCTAATGAAAAGAAGCATAGATGTGGATAGGTAGATAAATCTATAGGTATAGATATACGATAGATAGATATATCAATATATAGAAGATATAGATATATTCTTGTCCATAGAATGATTCTCCTAGTGAGGAAAATTTTTCTTTGCCTCCCTCCCCCCTCCCCCCATGCAGACCTTGTCGATGAACATTGGCAATGAATGAGCAACAGGTGCCACGGCCAGATGGCCAGCTGGCTACTTGGACGTCGTTAACTTGTACCCAGGTGGCTGTATTTCTTTAAAAGTGGTCCCTCTTCTTGTTTTACTCAGTAATGAGTGGGCAGTTCAATACTTGATGCTGTTATTTTAATTAAGAGTGTACTTCCATGAAAAATAAAGAGATGAATGATTAGCTGTCTGACGCCTTGGTGTAATTACAACAACGGAGTCCAGGCCTTCAAAGCTTAACTCGTGCCGCAGCCCTGGCTACAGCAGATGTATGAAGAGATAGTCAATATTGATTACTGACCATCTCAACAAAACATTTTCATTGAGACATTCTCTGGTACAGACAGTAGGCAAAAGTTTAAATATGAAATGGACAGGTAAATTTGGGAATGGTGATTTCAAAGCTATTACATAAAAAGTGAGGTTTCAGCAATATTAAGGATAAGTGCTGCAATAGAAACCCTCTAAGGTTACTTTCCCAGGATGTTTTTAACTTTCCCTGTATGTCTTTAGCATCAGACACATCAAAGTCATACTTCAGTCCGGCTGGCGTAACTCAGCATCGACCTACAAACCAGGAGGCCACAGTTCGATTCATGGTCAGGGCACATGCCCAGGTTGGAGACTCGATCCCCAGTAGGGGCCATGCAGGAGGCAGCTGATACATGATTCTCTCTCTCAACATTGATGTTTCTATCTATCTCTCCCTCTCTGAAATCACTAAAATATATTTTTTTGAAGTCATACTTCAGGAGCATCTTGAAGCACTATTTCAACACACATGACATGGTCAGTAGAGAAGAAACAATGGCAGGTCACAAAGGTACAGCAATTAAAGATGGTCTCTCATTTTGAAGAAACAGCAGGCTGACCCCAGGGTTAAAAGCAAAGGCCAGCCCTGCTGGCCACAGCTACTAACTTTTTGTACCTTTTATAGAAATAATTGTCACACATTGGTAAGATCATTCATATTTTGAGCGTGTGAAAAATGCCTCCAACACGGCACCTGTGAATATGTTCTGTGGGAGTATCAATCCATAAAGTGATCTGTAGGGAACATTTTTAAAAATTGGTCTTCAAAGACATCATCTGATTATCACTTCAAAGGAATACAAATTCAAGAAAATACTTTCCAAAGGATAGCAGACTTATTCTATTTCTCATGTTTTATTCGGCCAAGAGTCTCAGATTTTCTCCTGCAAAACAAAGAATAGCACAGAGGGATGGTAGATAAGCAGTGGCCTTCCAATTAAGATTCCAGGCACAGCTCTGCAATTGTCAACCTGGTATTAGTATGCTGATTTTATAAATGAGGTAAAAAGACTCCATTGTCTTTTCCCTGGGGGCTGGGGGGGGGGTGGGGAAGGTGGGTGTAGGGTGAGCAGGAATGAGATGGTCTTTGGATGTCTGGGTGTTCTGCTTGTCTTACATTATTTGGCTGCATATATCCCATGGTGTGAATACAAAGGATCCCACACACTTTGGCTTTCTCACCTACCAGTCAATGCAATCAACTATGATCTTCTTGCCAAGATCATACACAAGCTCTTTGTGACTAAACCAGAGTGCTCCTTGGGGTCCTTCTCTTACATCATCTCCTAGTGTTTTCTTCACTTTCAATTCTTAGCAATTAAAAAAAAGTGGGGGCGGGGGGGAGGCAACCGATGTGGCTCAGGAGGTCATGGTTGGGTTCCCGGTCAGGGCACATGCCCAAGTTGCAGGCTCGATCCCCATGTGGGTGGTATGCTGGAGGAAGCTGATCAGTGATTCTCATCATTGATCTTCCTATCTCTCTCCCTCTCTCCCTTCCTCTCTCTAAAATCAATAAAAATATTTTTCTTTTTTTAAAGAAAAGGTCTCTAGGTATGGTCTCTTTCTGGCTGCTCCCTCTCCTGGTTTTCTTTCTTTTCTCCTCAGCTGCTTCCTCTCAGGCAGATTGCTGGATGGCTCTCAAGAGAAGGTAAAACACTGGCGGCCAGAAGGCAGTGGGGTGACATATCCAAGGCACTCAGCGAGCTGTCAGTCAAGAATCCTATATGCAGAACCCTATATGCCCATGTATTTCTCACGTTGGGTGATGAATCAAAGTCACTTCATCTGAACACTCATGGCCCTAAAAATTCTCCATGTTCCCTGGAGAGAAAAAGAAGAAGGAAATGAACCTTAATCCAAGGCTTTAAATGGATCATAACCGAATGTTATACACTTAAACGTACCCTGTGATTTCTTTCTTATAAAAACTTTTACATTGATTTTTGAATGCAGTTTGTCCAAAAACACATAGCTGAGGTCTTCTTGAAGTTTCAAAGATTCTAAATTCTATGCTCCTTTCAAAATTCCTCCATGTAAGAAAAAAGGGGAAGTAAAATTCCCATTTAAAGTAAAGTCATCCAACATTTATGGCATAAAATCAAGTAAAAATGTGGAATATAATAGTAATGCTACTATAGCATTAAATATCTAGAGCATATAAAAGACGAATATTCACAAAATGCGAAAACTTATGTACCACTTTGGAAACCAAGCTAGTTAAAATGTTCGGGTCGTACTCTCATTTCTTTTTGCAATAACTAGCCTCACCAGGATGTCCCCTACAACAGAGCGAACTTTGAAGTTCACAAAATTTGATTCCTTGTTGGCATATCAACCTGACTTCAAAGGGATTTACACTGCTCAGGAATTTCACTGAGTTCAAGAAAGAGAATCTCAACTTCCTGTGAAATCTAACTTCAGAGTACCTGGGACCTTCACCAAAATCAGACACAACTGGGAGTCAAAAACAGGGATTTGAAAGGACAGCTCAATTCACGCAGAGCAGTTCTTTCTCACCTCCTGGTGGGAGGATGTTTATTGTGACGTGACAACAGAAGAACTAAAAGTCGGAAGTTTAGTATTTTGGAGATAAAACTTTGCTGAAACACATATTTAATTCTAGGTAAGAGACAGCACTTGTTTTTTCTTGCCTGTCCCTCTGTGCAGGACTGGTCTAGCAATCCCATTTTTATTTTCCCCACAAAGACTTGCCCTAAAGCTCCACTTATTTTTCGTAAACATGAGCTTAGGAACTTGATTGCATTCAATTTAACACTTAAATTTGCAACCCGAGAATTACTTTAATGACTTCCAGAAGTTTTCCTCAGTGTGTCTTGGCCTTTTGTTTGTCTCATCCTTGTGGTTCTGGCCTTCTCCCCACTCCAGTGTAGTAGTGTTAGAATTTACAGGTATGGAAGTGTTGCTTTAAATGCCCACTCAAATTTACTTCAAAGTAAAGAATTTTTTAAACCAATTAATAAAAATGTAATAGAAATTACAAAGCTGGTTTAATAATGTACTTTCTGTTTTTCTGAGCCAATAATTATATCCTATAATTATATATAAGTATTATAATTTACTTATACATATATTTTTCTCTAAATTATACATTTTAAATCATAGGGTCAGTGTGAAAGAAAATGTACAACTATCTTCATAGGTTTTTTTAAAATTTTAGTTTATGATGGAAAATACTGTTCTCCCAAGTCCAGCCACAATGACGGTCTTTTTTACCAGGAACCACCATCACCTCACCTTGTCCTTTGTAGTGTTATCCCCGATAGAATATGCTGGACTCCCCAGCCAGCAGCCATACCTTCTGATGGTGCTTTTAGGTGTCTGTGGTTTCTGTAACATTATATCCTAACACTTCAGGAACTCAGAGAGCTGTTAGTGTTAAATCACCGTGGGACTCCTTAGGAATCTCAGGGGGCGGCGGGGCAAGATGTCAGCTAGGTCCATCTAACTGGACACAAAGACATAAGCCATGGCCTGAAATTGTTCTAGCTCTCAATGATATATGCTGATGACTGGAATGTTGCCTGGGACCACTGTTTGGGTTGCATAGTCTGTAAGAACTCTGCCTCTCATCTCCAGTGGACAGGTGAAAAGATGAACAAAAATGTATAGTTATGTATATGATAGTACAAGTATACGAAGGAAAGGAATTATACTTGCTTAACGCTAAGCTGGTAAGGCACATTACTATCATGAAATATCTCTCACTGAAACCATGCTTGAGCCATCTGAGTGCAGATACATTGCAAGATGGAAAAATCCAGTTTAGTCATTTGTACTAACTGTTAAAATGTGAAAAAAGTCTAACTTCAAACTATCCAGCCAGATAGGTAGACGTGTGTTGAATGCCCAAGACTTGGCTGAAAACCAGAGGGTGTTTTTGAATAAGATGACGGCAGAGTCTTACCTTCCTCCTATGGAGAAATGGCATCGATTTCCTTATTCCTCCGTGGCTGGAATGATGCTTTGTCTTAACCAACAGCACCCGCTGGAAGAGGTGCCGTGTGTGCCCAAAGAGAGTGTGCTTTCTCCCTGCAACACTTGGGACATTACACATTGAGATCCAACCATCATTCTATGAAAAACCCGAGCTTGCAGGAGAGCTCCCCTCTACTGACAGGGAGAGAGACACTGCTGGCCCCAAAGCCATCGTGAAAGGCCACAGGGATGAACCCCACAGCACCCTCTTGGTCCACAGCCTTGAAGGGTTCCCAGCCAACAGCCCTGTCAGCCGTGCGGGCCCCGCCATCCCGTGGATCTGCAGCTCACCGTGGCTGCCAGCTGATTGTAGCTCAGTCCACGCGACAGAGAACAGAGGGTCCACCCAGACACGCTCAGACCAGCCGCAACGCCCAGGACCACGATGAATGGCTACTGTTGGTGTACGTTTTGAGGTTCATTATACAGCAGTAGAAACCAAAACAGAAGGCCTGACCTGTATTAACCTCCTCACTGGGGTATACAATTTCTGTGATTACAGCGGCAGCTTTCTGTTAGTAGCCCCTGTTATGCTACAATGCCCACTTTATTTCCCCTCCATCTTAAAGCATTTTTTCATAAAGCTTTTGATTACGGTTTTCTAATATCAAATGCATTCTTCAAGTTATGTTTATTTCGGTTCAAAAACATTCATTGAATTTCATGTTTACCACTCAGTGTAGTGAAGTAGCAAACAATAAAATAATGATAAGACGTAGCCCTCCTCATTCGGAGTCTCATTACCATTACAGAGACAAAGACATGCAGTCTATTTACTTACAATCATGAAGCAGCAAGAAGACACTCAGAAATGTAAGTGGGACTGAGATGGTTCTGGGAGGAGAACACAAGTGTCCAGTCTACAAAACGATGGAGAGCTTGACCAGTAAACAGAAGAGAAGTGAGGGGACCGCATGCACAGGTGGGAGAAGGGTCTGGGCCACTGGGAGGCAAGAGGGAAATGCAGCCCTAACCGGTTTGGCCCAGTGGATAGAGCGTCAGCCTGCGGACTCAAAGGTCCCAGGTTTGATTCTGGTCAAGGGCATGTACCTTGGTTGTGGGCACATCCCCACTGATTGATGTTCCTCTCTTATCGATGTTTCTGAGTCACTATCCCCCTCCCTTCCTCTCTGTAAAAAAACAATAAAATATATATTTTTTTAAAAAAAGAGGGAAATGCAATTCACTAGGCGGACTAGAAAGGTCTGAATATGGTAGGAAAAAACAACCAAAAATAAGACTGATGTATGTTTTCCAAACGTGTACAATTTGATTTGTTTAAATATTCCGTGTTCCTACTTAAACATCCTTTTTCACATCACTGGAGAGAAAGGTGGCCGTTGGCCATACCCAGAAATTCACTGGCATGCAACTGAGCATGCCAGATTTTGCTCTCAAAATTCAGGAAGCGAAATGTTACCATTTCACACCAGTGTGAGCTTGCAACGGCACGGATCCCCGACGGCAGACAAAGAGACTGCTATTTGAAAGACATAGAAAGTGAAGCAGGTAAATGGTGATGAAACTGAGAATTGCTGAAATCGTATTACAAAGTTTTCTCCTTGCTTTTGAACTTCATTCCTTACATCCTTGACTGGAGACTACTGATCCCCGAGCCGGCGAAATCCTCCCTAGGTACTTTGTGGCAAAGCACAAGGAGCACGCGTGAGCACTGAACAGGGACATAGACATCATCAGCCAATAGGATTGCCAGCGGCGCTCAGAAATGTGCGAGAGACTTCTGTTAAATTGCCCTCACACGCGTTTGGGTGTGACACTGCCATCCCTCTGAGTCCTGGCAAAGGATTCTTCTCCAGGAAAATGCAGTTAGGATCGGAGTAGGTGCATTCTGTTCCTTTCACCAGAGGTGCTGATTTATATCGAGTGAGGCAAGCAAACCTGTTTATTACATAATCAGAGATTTGACTTAAAAAAAAAAAATCAATGGGGTCCGTCCTCTGTATTTGCTATTTCATACTCAAAAATTCCAAAAATACATTAAGACTCCATGTTATCTCAGTCAAAGCTGCACGTGTTTTTATTTTCTCAGTAATAAATGGCCACATGAATCATCTTCTTATCCATTAATCATTTACACCCACTGCTACCGTGATAGGTGCTGGGACACAGCAATCAGATGCAGTCGGTGTGCATTAGACCCATGAGTAGTATTTCTACTAATTTAGCTCCATGTCATAACCGTTAAGAGGCATTAACACACCTCACTTTTTCATGCAGAAATGCAAGCACACAATCTCTCACGTTGTTGGAGCCCAGCAAAAACCATATTGCTAAGGCTCTTATATCTAGAGATGACGTCCTGTACATTTATTCTTTAATTCAGTGCATGTTCAGTGAGCAGTTATTTACCAAGCGTGGTGCTAAATACTGAAGACAGAGGAATGAGTAAGTTCCTATATTCAAGGAACACATATGCCTAGCAGAGTGATTTGCAAATGCTTTTCTACAATGTAAAATTCAAAAATTGTCATTCATGTATCAACATCTACAAATGTCTCATTGGGTGTCAGCTTATCTTTTGAAGTAAGAAGGAAGCTAGAAACCAGAAGATGCTGGTGTTCATGTCTGTGGGTATCACCAAGTATATTGAGTTTAGTAATTTTTTAAAAAAATTTTTACAGATTCAAAAATGTGACCAATTGAGTCAAATGTGCCATGCTAACTTAGTTTTTTCCTTTAGGATTTTCATGTGATAGTACTCGTAGTTTTTAAGAGAGTAATTGCTTTATTTGGCATAAACCCATTTTTCTTCACCACATTTTAATATTGGTTAATAATGATAAGGACACCCACTTCCCAAAATTATTGAGAAAATTATTGGGGAGGATACATTTTTGGCCTAACTATTTATAGATATTATTTTAAAGGAAGAAATATATCCTGATACGAGCATAGAAACTGCATATATTATATAGAACTTCACTAATGACCTAGGAATGAAAAGAGGGGTCTGTAAAAAAACAAAACAGCAACAAAAAACTAGTGATGTGCAGGGTTCCTATTGATCCCTTTAACTTTTTGCACTCGGATGTCGAGTGTGACTTGACACGGTTAGCATTAGAATAAAGGAATCGAGAAAAAAGCAAGCAAGTGCAAAGGGTTAAAAGTATAATTAGAGAATCAGAAATAGCAATTATCTATATATATATAAAAGCCTAAGTGACCAGCCGACCAGCCAGTAGCTATGACACACAATGACCACCAGGGGGCAGATGCTCAATGTAGGAGCTGCCGAGCAACAGCAACTTTGCAGAGTGCCTTCTTGCACTCCAAGACCCCTCAGGGGATGTCGGACTGCTGGTTTCGGCCTGATCCCCGCAGGCCAGGCTGAGGGACCCCACCTACCAGAGGGACCCCGCTCACTCCACAGACACCCTTTGAGCCCTGGCGCTGCCCCAGGTGTGGCTGGCCAGGGAGGGACTGCAGGAGGTTGGCTCCAGAGTGTGTCCGGCCCATCTTGCCCAGTCCTGCCCTGCTGGCTACCTTCTAATTAATTTCCTTTCAGTGTGCACGAATCCATGCACTGGGCCTCTAGTATTACCATATGTCTACATACCAAGGCACAGACTATGGATGTCAAACATGAAATCCTACAAAATGTAATAATAGCAACATAGGTGCTTTGGTGGGTTTCAGAACTCACCAAATAAACATTTTTCCTCTGTTCTGTGCTGACCATTTTATATAGATAGCATTTTATTATGGGGTTGATTTATTTACTCAATTTTTATTTTTCTATTTAGGAAGATTTTTATTTAGATGTTTACTTTTGCATAATTACTCTGTTTAAAGGCAAAATTACTCTTTCTTTGTTGCTATCCTTAGCTGTTATCCCCCTACTGTGAGCAATTTATTATTCAATAAATTCAATATTATTTATTTGAATAATACCTAATTCAAAAGAAATGTATTCCTTAGCAAAAAGTAGTGCTAGTATGGTATAATAAGAATGTATACTTCATGAAAATCATGGGCAAGGTAATTAAGGTTCAACGGTACACATTTGTAAAAATATGCTATGCAGCCCTGGACAGTGTTCCTCAGTAGTTAGGGTGTTAGCCCAAGCTCCAAAGGGTCTCAGGTTTGATTCTCGGTCAAGGGTGGCATGTGCCTGGGTTGCAGGTTTGATCCCTGGCCCAGTTGGATCAAATGTGGGAGGCAACCAATCAATGTTCCTCTCACATTGATGTTTCTCTCTCTCTCAATCCCCCTCCTTCCCTGCCTCCCTTCCACTCTCTCTAGAAAATCAATGGAAAAAAATATCCTCCTATGAGGATTAACAACAAAAAATAAGCTATGCAATATATAAATATTTAAAAATTTAAAACATACTCCAGAGTAACACCTATAGGTGCAATAAAACAGTACTATAAAGAAAGGAGATAGTGGAGATAAGATTTAGGAAGTTTGCTATTCAGGAGAACTGGAATCATCTGCATCTTATGACATTCACAACCTCTTATTGCTCTGTCTCGGTGGATGCACCATATTTTAGTTGACTAGTCCCTTCTGAATCGCTTTGATGCTTTGTTATCTAATAGGCTGCTTGTTAGTCAATATAAAAATCTTCCTACTTAATAGGTGAGTTAAGCTTGTTTACATGTTAGATATTATTGATATACTAGAGGCCCGGTGCATGAAATTCATGCATGGGGGTGTGTGTCCCTTAGCCCAGCTTGCACCCCCTCCAATCTGGGATCCCTCTCACAATCCAGGACTGCTGGCTCCCAAACGCTTGCCAGCCTGCCTGCCTGATTGCCCCTAACCGCTTCTGCCTGCCAGCCTGATCACCCCCTAACCACTCCCCTGCCAGCCTGATGGATGCCTAACTTCTCCCCTGCCAGCCTGGTCACCCCTAACTGCCCTCCCTTGCCAGCCTGGTCACCCCCAACTGCCCTCCCCTGCAGGCCTGGTCACCCCTAACTGTCCTCCCCTGCAGGCCTGATTGCCCCCAACTGCCCCCCCCCCTGCCGGCCCGGTAACCCCTAACTTCCCTCCCCTGCTGGCCATCTTGTGGCAGCCATTTTGTGTCCACATGGGGGCAACCATCTTTGACCACATGGGGGCGGCCATATTGTTTGTTGGAGTGATGGTCAATTTGCATATTACCTCTTTATTATATAGGATTTGTCCTCTGTTCTGTGCTGACCATTTTATATAGATAGCATTTTATTATGGGGTTGATTTATTTACTCAATCTTTATTTTTCTATTTAGGAAGATTTTTATTTAGATGTTTTCTTTTGCATAATTACTCTGTTTAAAGGCAATAATCTTTCTTTGTTGCTATCCTTAGCTGTTGTCCCCCTACTGTGAGCAATAAGGAAATTAGTTATTAACCAGTTTTCCTCTTCCTTCTCTTTCCATGGCCTTTGATGTAAAATAATATATTTTACTCTCAATAACTATAAAGGAATCAAGAGTTTATTCTACCTTCCAGGTGACCCGCTCACTTTCTTTTTTGATGGTTATAACCTTCTTACACCATCAGAGCATATGGTTATGACATACTTATTCTCCTTTATAACCATTATTGTAACCACTTATCTCTTTTTGTATAACCTTTATTAGTCTCGGTTCTGAAAGAGAATGGATCCTTGTATTCATCACAAGTACTTTGATTGATGTCTATTCTGTGACTTGATAATCGAATCTAATTCTTTAGTAGATTCCTCAGGAAGTGTGTATGGAAACTATTTTCTGAGGAAGTTATTGTGGAAATACAGTATACTTGCATATTTATAACAGTTGGGTTAAAATTCTTAGCTCATGTTTGCTTTCCTATAGTGTTAAAGGTGCTATTCATTGTCCTCTGGTATAAATTTAAAATGTCTAATTTTAAATAATCTAATTTCCCTGACTGAGTCGGGACTTTTCCTAGAAGCCCAAATTATTGTAATCCAGTAGTTTTATCAGCATATCTTTGTTTACTGTTCCATATACATTTTCTGAGATATACTGTATGCTCTTTTAATATTTCATTCTGGGACTATTCTTCTGAGAACATATTTCAATTCAAATTTGAAAATAATCAGGAATTTATTTTAAATGTACATTTACTTAAAAAGTACTTTAAAATTTAAATTTAAAATGTAGTACATTTTCTGTGTCATTGACTTCATCTGCCTCTCAGAGGACCCCTAACAGAGTTCACTTTGGCACTTCCAGTTCTTTCCCCGTAAATCTAGGTGGGTTTCTGACTTGTAACCAGTAGAATGTGATGGATGTGATGCGGCATGATCCCCAAGGCCAAGTAAGAAAAGACTGCAGTGCTCACCTTGCTCACGGCAACATGCATGCTGAAATCCGAGGTGGCCATCTTGAGAGGGAGCCCAACTACCCATGTGGGAAAACACATGGGCGTGTCGGGATTCAGTGGTGATAGGGATGGAACATGTTAGCAATGTTCTGCTTCTTGGTTTGAATGACAGTTACATAAGTGCACTTAGGATAACTGACTGAGTTGGATTAATATGACTTGAAAACTGTGTTTAATATTATACTTTGATTTTAAAAGTGCCTATTTGTAGACATTCATTATCTATAGTTATATCAATGAAATACACCTCTGTGACAAAAGATGAAGAAACTAACAAATAAGATTAGAAAGAAAAGGGACAGGAAAGACCATGGGATGCAGTCAGAATTTCATATAAATGGAGCATTTGACATCCCAAGATGCTGAACATTACGTACAAAGTCACGGTGCGATTTAGGAGCTGAATTAGGCGGTTTTATGACTCCTTGTTCCATTCTCAGAGCCTAGTTATATGGTCATTAGTAAAAATATGTCGCTTGTTCTTGACTCTATTGCATCATGAATATAATCTATGAATATTAACATTTACCACAATCTTTAGCTTCTGAACATACTTATGTTTATGCTTCTGGTTCTTATAAAAATAGCCTGAGTCCTTTTTTTATTCGCTGCTGAACCAGCAAGTTTCTGGCAGTTTTGAGCTCAGAAGACCCTTTTGATCTTAGAGACCTTGTAAGTTTCTATACCTAAGAGCTCCTCCAGCTCCGCTGAAAAGCCACAGACTCTGGGGTTGTTTCCCATTAGTGGGTGTAAAGGCTTCCATTTCTGCCTGTTCCCTCCCTGCAGGAATCAGGGTTTATTAGGTATTTTTCCTGGCACCGAAGACAGGACTTCATCAAACTGCTGCCCACTGCGTACAAAGATGTTCTCAGGTTTCCAGAGAGAAGAGCCTTTGCCACGACTCCTCTGTCCTTTATCGCTTTTTCTAGGTCACTTTCAACTTCTTCTTTGCCATCCACGGAGATTAATCAGGCAGCTTCGGGATGGCCATGTACGATTAATCAGAACAGCTCCAGCCGGCTTCTGCGCGGCAGTGGTCTGCTGGCTGCTCCCTGGGCCTTGGGACGCGATACCATTCCTCACCATCCCCAGGCTCGTTAGCGTTCTGTGATGTTGTTATATTAGAACTTGGCACTTTAGTTTTCCCACCTTTATGATTTCTATTGTTTTCATGACTGAAAGTGATATACACCCAGTATTTAAAAACAACCCACTGCAGGCAGGCAGGTGCGCTCAGCTGGGTGAAGCATCGTCCTGTCCACTGAATGGTTGTGGGATTTGATCCTCCCTCAGGACACATAGCTAGGTTACAGGCATGTGTGTGAGGCAACTGGTCAATGTTTCTCTCTCACATCAATGTTTCTCTCTCTCCCTCTCTCTCTCTCTCTCTCTCTCTCTCTCTCTCTCTCTCTCTCTCTCTCTCTCTCAATTAACAATTCTGTCCATTGTACTCCAGGGCACTTGGCTTTTTCTTGGATAATATTCCCTCTGATTACAGCCTATGAAGGCATTGGGGTATGCCCTTCTGGTCCTTAAACAAATTCTTTTACTTTCAGAGTTGGGGGACTAAAGGAAGTTTTAGGTCTAGAATACGTAGTCTTTTTCATCAAGATGCATGGCACTTTGGTAATACATCTCTCTCAAAAACATGGCTAGTTTTTATCTCTTTGATTCTCGTCAGCTCTACGTGACAATAGCCAAACTCACAATTCCTCCTGAGATATACCTCCCTCCCTCTCGCTAGGCTAAATTTAGGACCTTTGAGTTTGTCAGACTTCCATGAGACCCAACAGTGTGCTCTCATCTTCAAGAACTTGTGTCCAAATGGCAGGACCTACTGAGGGCCACTTAGTAAAAGCAGACTTGAGGAAAGTTTTGGCGTTTCTGTCTTTGATTTAGTCTTCGTCCCGAGGTTGAGTGTCTATGACCACACCCTTGATTTGCTGTTTACTTTTAGGTTTGACCTTAATTGGAGAAGCTTTTACCTGCCAGAGATGAAGAACAAAACGCACTTCCAACTCTGCAAGTCTCCAGTTTCTGTATTCTCCCTTGTTTCTCACATGGAAACCCTTCCTTCCTGAGCTCGTTTCTTCCTTGGAGTACATTCCCAAATGGAGCGAATAATGACGCACCCAGGCTGCCATTCTTTTGCCCAAAGCCATATTTATCTTTTTACCTACTTTATCCTTCAACCCACACTGCAGGCTGTGGGAGGGTATTAAGGACGGATTATGTACCTGCAGAGCTCCATCAGTTCCACGGGAGGCTGTGCTTCCGTTTCCTGGGACACTCAAAAGAACCAGGGGGATATTAAGCGGTGTCATCACTGACCCACTTTGAGGTTCTCACAGCCAGTCTGTTCCATTTATATAGCAAACGTGTCTGCAGGGGGACGAACACAAAGGCGGGTTTAACTCCGAGAAAACCGGGAACTTAGCTGCCTGTTTATTGCCGCAGCTGCGATATGAACGCCTGGACCCAGGGCCTCCGCCCGCAGTGCAGAGAGGAGTCCAAAGGCGCCAGCCAAGCAGATGAGAGCTACGTTGGGGGGCGCTCAACGGCAGGTCCCTTTCCTGGTATCTTCCCTCAGCAGAGAGGCCCTTCCCTGCCAAAATCCCAGCAGTCATCTGTCATGCAAATGACCCACTTTGGATGCCAGGGGATGAGAAGACAATGACACCTGGAACAGCGGTGCGCCCACCAAACACCCCCAAAAGGAGATCCTGTTGGAAAAATGCGCAGCTGTTCATGGCTGGCAGCTTTATTGGAGGAAATAAAACACTCGGGCGTGGAGCCACAGGTGTTTGCCTTGGCCTTTGCTTTCTTTTTCTTTTTCTTTTTTAACTCTCTAGTGGCATATTAGGCCAACAGACTGCATTTTCAGGGTTTCGTTGCCTTATAAATCTCTTTTGTGGAACAAGAAATTGAAAATAGAATGGAATTTTGAGCATGGAAATATTATAAAAGGGTGGCACTTACAAAATGACGAATTCTTCACTGCCATGCCCATAAATCTCTGGAACTCTCTGGAAAATTTCCAGTTGGGTCTGTTTTTAATCCAGGTATTCAGCAGCGTCAGGATCTCCCCTTTGGGGGCCTCTCTGCATCCTCAAGGCTTCACGTTGGTCCATGTCATCCCAGAGCAAGGACACGGTGTGTGAGATGGGGGTGTTGAGAAGAACATATTGTTCTCTTTGGGGTTGTACCCTTTTAGAGTCTCCCTACCCCATGCATTTCAGTGCGGGTGAAACTTCTCTTTCCATTTGTATTTACAGTCCCTTCTTTCCCCTGTTCCCAGGTATGTGTCTAAGATAGCTAGCCAGCACCGTCCTCAAGATGCTAGTCTGAGGACCTCGATTTTGTCATAAGGGTGAGGTCTTCATCCCTGGGTCCTACTTCCCTGAGGTAGTTCCTTCATGAGATGCTCCTTAATGCCCTGGAAATAGGCTTCTCTCGAGCCATCCTACCAGTTTGCCAGTTCTACCTAAAATCCAACAGCAGTTCATCCTATATAATAAAAGCCTAATATGCAAATTGTCCCCTCTACCGGGAGTTCAACCGGGAGTTCAACCAGGGGGCGGGGCCAGCTGGCCAACTGCCCGCAGTCCCTCCCCCGAGCCAGCCTGGCCCGATCGGCCCTGATTGGGGCTGGCTGGCTGGACCCTACTCATGCATGAATTCGTGTACTGGGCCTCTAGTAAATCAATAAATATTTAAGGAATCTCTACCATTGACTAGACATGTCAAATGAGTTGTTAACTACTCACCATGAATTATTCACTGATATTTATCTGCTGAAAAAAGTATTTCTCTGCATGGCTGTTAGAATCTGTATAGCAATTGCCAGAGGGAAAGGGGGTGGGGGAAGTGGAAGAGGGTAAATGGGGATGGGAGGAGGCTTGACTTGGGGTGGTGAACACATGATACAATATACAGATGGTGTGGTATAATATTGTACACCTGAAACCTAATGTAGTTTTATTAACTTATGTCACCCCAATAAATTCAATTAGAAAAAAAGGAAAAAGAATCCAAAAAGAATAATGTATAATTCATTTTAGCAAAAAAAAAAACACACAAAAAAAATGCAAGGCTAGACATAACAATGAAATAATGTTTGCTCTAAATACTACGTTTTGGCTCATTGGTGAGGTGGTGCATGGATAGCCCTAGGTGTTGTTGACATTCTCTGAGTGCTGGCTTGTGTCAGAGCGTCCCTAACCCCACCCCATCTGCCACCTTGCCTTTATCCAAGGAATGGGGACCTCACAGTGCACTTACTACCCTCTCCAAGCAGATCCTCTCCGCAGCCTCATCAAACCTCCCACATCCTTGACCCTCTCCCTTAGAGTTGCAAGTGGTGAGTAATGAACCTTGGCTTTCAGAAGTGGTTTCAAAACATGTTTTTAAACAGCTGTCAGAGGTCACCTGGACCTTCACTGCAGTACGGGAGGTACTTCAAATCCCCCGATGGCTTTGAAGGCTCTGCTAAAGCTCGGAGACAAAAGGAAATGTTGTCGGCTGCCTGCTGTGCGTCACTGTGTGCATCTTCCACTGCATCAGTAACACTCAGGCCAGGCTGCTGTCCACGGGGCTCAGCAAATGTGGGGCAACGTTGAGCACATGCTCTTAGCACCACCAAGGAAAGAGCAGAGCGAGTTTCCTGTTCATCCTTTCTTACCCTTCTCTCCTTTGTAACACTTTCACGGAATAATACTTAAGGTGCCATTCTCTCATCGGTCCAATAAGCTTCCCACTTCTGAGTTCCCCCACCCCTTCCCTTTTTAGGCAATAATGAGAATCAGTGTAGATCTTGGTATACAGCAGGGGTGGGGGATGTCGGGCCCGCGGGCCATCTAAGGCCTTCTAAGTCATTTGGCCTGGCCTTGCCAGGGCATCAGGAGTGAATTAATTAAATGATTGACCAAGTACAGCAGGCGAATTTTTGAGCTGGTAACTTTTGTATGGCCCACGAATTATGTCATAAATATCCAAATGGCCCTTGGCAGAACAAAGGTTCCCCACCCCTGGTCGACAGGGTGAAGGAGAAGAGGAGAAGGAGAGGGAAGGCTGAGCCCCTTGGCACTGAAATGCTGACCCAGAAGTCACCTTGTGAGCTAATCACACAGTGGCTGAGTATTTGTTAACCACCAGCTTTTTCTCCCCCCCCCACCACCCCCGTTTTATCATCTTTTTTATTTTTCTATCAACTTCCCTTTTCCAACTCAGCTCACAGGGAAAGGATTGTGGTAGATGAAAGCCTTCAAGATGATCTCATTCAAATCCAGCAGGAATCTTCCTTTTTCACTTAAAATCTGTCTGACATTATCCACTCGGCACCTTCCGCACTAGTAACCAGCCAAGAAATAGAAACGATGCACCAGAAACCAGCAGGCAGACAGTGGCTCGGAAACCCTCGCCTCCCTTAAATGAAGCGATGGTGCCGGGAAGGCCTTTATTAAACGTGGCAGGAAGAAGAAATCTATGGAAATTATTCTCTTCGCTGAAACATTTCAGAAGGAGATCAGAATGGAAATCATTCCCCAGGGCCCGCTATTTCAAGCAGTGCCCGTGGCCCGCAGTCTTTGGTAAAGAAAAAGAGAAATCTCTAAAGCTTTGATTCAGGTATTTGGGCCGGATACACTTCCACAAGAGCAAATGGTTATTCTCGGATTATCATCGAGTTAAAAACAGGGTTCGGTGCAGTCACCTGTGTTGGATTTTTTTTATTTCCTCCCAGAGAGGTATCATTCTCACAGCAATCCAGTTAACGGTCCACGAGTGCGTTGAGGAAAAAAGAAGAAGAAAAAAGAAGCAGTGTACACCCACAGAGAGACCCTGGGTGTAAATATTGAAAACAGCAATTACCTTTCAGATGGCACTTCCCAATTTAGCAAGCGTTTTCACAGTTTTAATCTTGCACTCTTAAAGGAAGCGATCGTCCTGGCTTTGAAAACAAAAAGAACCCAGCTCCAAGGGGAAAGAGGAAAGATTGGGCCAGTATCACATAGCGGCTTAATAATAGAACTGGGCCTCCATCCCTGATTTCTGGCTCCTTTTGTACCAATTCAAAGGCTTTTTAATTTCTTTTATTTATTTTTTATTTTTTTGCTGCACTATAGATGCCTTAGGCAGATGTCCCCAGACCTGCTCAGGAAAGAGACTGAACTAACACAATACATTTGCTCAACAACAAAGTTACCAATTGGCTCCCACACCAGGGCAACAGAGATGCGTGTGTCATTCAAAAACCTGTGAAACCTTTGAGATGGCAGCTTAATAGCTGTCCCTTCAGTGGAAAGCAGAGACTTGGTCAGTGGGCCCTTGTAGAGTTATCTAGAGCAGTGGTCGGCAAACGGCGGCTCGCGAGCCACCTGCGGCTCTTTGGCCCCTTGAGTGTGGCTCTTTCACAAAATACCACGTGCGGGCGCGCACGTACAGTGCAATTGAAACTTCATGGCCCATGCGCAGAAGTCGGTTTTCGGCCTGGGCGAGTCTATTTTGAAGAAGTGGCGTTAGAACACTCAAGGGGCCAAAGAGCCGCAGGTGGCTCGCGAGTCGCGGTTTGCCGACCACTGATCTAGAGCCATGACTTGAATTGGTCTTACAACCCAGTGAGCCGTGACTCACAGAGCTCTATTTTTACCAGTAGCATCCCCTACAGTGCGCATGTGCGTGCACAACACGTTCCACACCTAATAAATATGAGTATACTGGAGCGTTTTATTTATTTCAGAAAATCGGTTCATTTGTGTACCGCCTGAGGGTCTGTAAATTACTATGTTGACAATGAATAAAAATCTCCGCATAAATGATCTACTCTTAGGCACTGGCAAATAACAACACTGTGGCTGTGTTGGTGACTCTTACAACCAAGTAAGTGACTGTGGCCGACATCTACTCGTACTTGCCACCAGGGAGTGTGTGGTGCCAGGCAGCAGCCAGAAGGGTATGTGGTCTGTGGGGAGCCATAGCCACCAGGGGAAGGAGCGTGGAGGTGAGAAAGGACTAGCACTGGAGGGACTGAGTACTTGTTACATGGGCTCAAGGGCCAGTGCGAAGGAGTAGGAGGCTCAGGTGATTGACACAGAGATATTCATTTGACAATATTTAAAAATCACTTACTTTCCTTAAGAATTTAATAGGTTGATTGTGTTCCCCCGAAAGGGATAAAGAAGTCGTAACCCCTGGTTAAAACCTGTGAATGAGACCTTACAGGGACTCAGGGTCATTGCAGAGGGAACTAGTTAAGATGAGGTCCTGCTGGCGTAGGGTGGGTCCTGAGTCCAGTGTGACTGTCTTTGTAAGAAGAGGGAAATGAGGACACAGACCTGACAGCCATGTGGTGCTGGAGGCAGAGACTTGAGCGATGCAGCTACAAGCCCAGGGACGCCTGGGGCCCCCACAAGCCAGGAAGAGGCGAGGATGGAGCCTTCCCAGGGAGCATGGCCCTGCCACCACCTTGGCTTCAGAGTTCTGGCCTCCAGAACTGGGAGGGAATAATACACTTCTGTTGCTTTAAGCCACCTTGTTTGTGGCAGTTTGCACAGCAACCTTAGCAAACTAATGCAAACACCTTCCTAGGTACTAAAGTCACTGAGTCTTTTTAGTTGCGTTAGTCTACTAGTACCTGGGTGATCCTAAGACTGGATAATGTGTGGTGTAGTGGTATTGTTATGGGAAAAGACAACGCCAAAGTCTTGTCAGCAACTCTCTATAAATATTGCTGGTCAAGGGCACTTACCTGGGTTGTAGGTTGGATCTCCTGCCCTGGTTGGGGCTCGTACAGGAGGCAGCCAATCCCTGTGTCTCTCTCACATTGATGTTTTTCTCTCTATCTATCCCTCCCTCTATTCTACTTTCTCTTTAAAAAATCAATGGAAAAAATATCCTCTGGTAAGGATTAACAAAACAAAACAAAAAATCTGGCTAACAATGAGGGCAGCAAGGATCGTCAGGTTCCCGGCGCCTGATCTTTAATCCTCATGAGGCAATATTGTCCTCATTCTATAGGCAAGGAAGGTGAGGCACAAGTAAGTGGAATCAACACCAGGGAACAGCCACAATTCAAACCCAGGTCTCTGATTCCATGCCGTGTTCTGTGCACGCCGCCTTTAGTTTTTCTTAGACATCCACACAGTAAACAATCCGACGAGTTTCTTCATCGAATTGATTGCAGGATTGGCGAAAGTTGCATCCTCTTAGGAATCAGTGGAAATGCTCGTGCCCGAATGTCACTGTATTTACTGCGTTTCTTTTGGTCCTGTCCATCGGCAGAAGATCATTACCAGGGAACATATTTCTTCTCTTCTTCACTCGTCCTCCGCATGTCTACTGCATGTCCTCCGCGCCCCCAAGATCGAATGGCTCCGACTTGCCTCTCTAGGGAAGTGGCATAACATATTGACAATAAGGAGGGCAGGCTTCGCCATGTTACAGTCCCTGTTTCCGGTCTGCCCCTCAGCACCTGTGCATGTGGCTCATTCCGGGCACCCTCAGAGGCCCGGTCTCCTCATTATAAAATGAGGGACCTAATACTTCATAGCATGACTATACAGGTTAGCGGCTTAGCATAATGGCAGGTACATATACCAAGTTACTATTACAATTATGCCTTCAGTGATATACTTTCCTTTAGAACTAGGAAAATGTGTTGATTATATAAAATTGACCGATAAAGTATGTGAGTTATATAATTTAAACCATCAGCTTCCTAGTTTCGGTCATCAAAGGGGATTTAAAAAAAGACACGGAAGTCAAAAGAGGCATTTTCTTTCCTGTATTATTTAAAGAATTTCTGGCAAATCAAAATACAAAATAGTTCTGAAAAGCTAATCTTCACAATAAGAATAAATCTGTAAAGGTTCAAATTCTATATAAAAAATTACTTGTATAAGCAGATTGAGCATCAAGCTGTTTCCAAATTCCCTCCGATAAAACATAATAGCCACATATTTCCCCGTCCAAACCACTTTGCATGACAATAGGAACCAAAGGGTAAAAATAAAAGGCATTTACTGGCATCTTTTAAATTTCAAATGCCCTCTATCCAAGTGATTGGATACTCCTAAAAAAGTTTTGAGAGGAAAGTGATGATGGTATTAAGGCATTAAAGGAGACCAAATATTTATATTTTCTTTTTGAAAATGCTATCAACTCTCAAATTAGTCACTTCTTAAATGTTGTTTTTTGTGGTCATTAGGATTAATGACAGTGAGGTGGCAAAGTGTGATGATGGAGAGAGGACTCTGGCATCAGAATTCGGGTTATTATCACATCTCCGCTGCTTAGCAGCTGCTAGAATTGGGCAAGCCATATATCCATTCATTCCTTAGTTTCCTCAGATGCAAAACGTAAATGTGAATACTAATCTCATTGAGTAATTGAAAGAATTGCATTGGTGCACATAACATGCTTTAAGACAGTGCCTAGCACAGTGGTCGGCAAACCGCAGCTCGCGAGCCACATGAGGCTCTTTGGCCCCTTGAGTGTGGCTCTTCCACAAAATACCAGGGCCTGGGCGAGTCTATTTTGAAGAAGTGGCGTTAGAAGAAGTTTAAAAAATTTGGCTCTCAAAAGAAATTTCCATCGTTGTACTGTTGATATTTGACTCTGTTGACTAATGAGTTTGCTGACCACTGGCCTAGCACATAGAAGAAATGTATTTAATGTTTGTAATTATTATCATTATATCTTATAATGCATCATGTAAAGAAATAGCACTTAATAGCTGTTAAAAAGAAATAATAGAAATAGCTACCATGTACGGAACCCTGATGCTGAGCCAGGCCTGTGATGAGTACTGTTTCCTGGATGTACTAGGGCCTAGTAACTGGGCCATAAACACTGTTACTACCCCAGTTTTGCAGATGATGGAACTTAGGCGTACACCGAGGAGCTCTGGCTTGCAGTCTGCAGCTGGGAGAGCCAGGATTGCTTTTGCCAAACACCTGGAAGGGCACCTGGGCTCCAAAGCCTCCGTCAGGCCTCCTCCGGCCCCGGGTGCAGATAGGATTTGCACTTCGAGCACAGTTCTCAGCTGGGTTCTCTAAAGGAAGAGCCTGAAATAGCGACATATATGTATACATATAGACATATATACATATACATATATACAAATTGGAAACAATTTATATGTGTATATATATGTGTGTGTGTGTGTGTGTGTGTGTGTGTGTGTGTGTGTGTATATATATTTGGGTGAAGATTAACAACAACAAAAACAGTCCACTGTTATTTACATTTTCAGGACATTTTCTGGCTACTTAGGTATTTGGACCCGGGAACATCATGTTTCACCAGCATCACGAGAGGTCGTGGTGGGCCAGGTGCCCCTGGCCACTACTCTGACCTTGCTGCTCATTCCGGCCATTGCATCCATTTTATTTTCTGGCCTAGAAGCACCGCCACCTGGCTTATGCTGTTGGGTCCCGTCATCCATTGACACAGGGAGCACATGTCAGTAACGGAAGCTCCTCCCAGCAGAACTCGACAAGCAGGGCGAGCTCTCGGCGATGCTGGTGGCCTCCTTCCAGGAGCATTTCTCTTCCTGTTGGAAACTACTCGTCTTGGCGTTTCCAGTCTTTGGTGGCGGATCCAGTCTAAGAGGCCTGATTCTTTGAGCTTCTTATTCTTTACTTCATATCTAGCAGGTCGGGCAGACTTCAGGAGGCAGTGGTGGCTGAGGGTGAGCGCCACGGAGGAAGGAATCTCTTTAGACTTTTATGTTTCAACACATCCTGACCTCCGTCTTTTGAACGTGCAACAGCAACAAAACGCCTTTTATGGAGGATAACCCGTCCCGTTTCTTAGTCCACCTCCATGAAGGCAATGCTTTCGAACACTGACCCCCACCCACACCCCCGGAAAAGTGGACATTCCGGGGAAGAGCCTCGGGGATGGAGGAAGGAGACCGTTTTGCTTGTTAATACCCCTACTTAAGGGCCTTAAGATCATACTGTAAAAAGCTTCATTACTTTTCCTCCCAAATTGGAAACAATTCAGTTACCTCTATGTGTTGTGACTGAAAACAAACCAGTCATTTGTTGGATTAGTAAATCGGAGGGAGAGAGAATATAAACTGCGTGTGAATGTGATCTGGGAAATTCTAGTAACCAAATGCATTAGCTCCAATGCGCACAGGTTAATGCAAAGAAATACCACAATATTTCAGAAGATTATAGTCTGAAGCTACCCCACAATTGCTTTCAATGACATGGTAGAGATGTGATTCTCTGTCCTCAAACTACGTGAGCAGACTTTCAATGCCTGTGCGTGAAGAAAATGCTTTCCTGAGGAGTAGTACAGACATCATCAGTAGAGAGCTGCACGTTTTGTGATTATATTCCTGTTTGCTTATGTTTAATAGGCTCCAGGTAAAGGTGCTGCATATAGTTCAGTAGACCCTGCACCTAAATTGAGGGGATATTATATTTCAAATTAGGCTTCATTATCAACAGCCACTGTAGAAACATCACATCAGAAGGACATGTGAGCCTTGGCCGGTGTGTTCAGTGGTTAGAGTGTTGGCCCTCAGACTGAAGGATCGCAGGTTCGATTCCAGGTCAAGGGCATGTACCTAGGTTTTACTTTTGATCCCCAGCCCTGTCAGGGTAAGCGTGGGTGGCAAGTCATGGATGTGTCTCACATCTATGTTTCTCTCTCTTCCCTCCCTCTTCCACTCCCTTTAAAAATCAATGGGAAAAAATATCCTCTGGTGAGGATTAACAACAAAAATTTCAAAAAAGAAAAAAGGACATGTGAGCTTGTTAACTTATATTTTTATCTTTGGCAAGAAGGTACTTGTACACATCTCTTCATTCTCACATTTCCTTCTCTTTCTATTGCATCTTGCGAAATCCTTTTGTTTCTTTAAAATTCTACTCAAATTTCATCTCCTTTGTGAATCTTCCTGTGCTCCCACCAATTCACTTCCCAAGGTGGGTTCGATCAGATTTTCTTCATTATGTTCGTTCTCCCTGCCTCAGCTTTATTCTAGCACCTGCAACATCCTGTTGCAAATATTATTTACTAATTTGGAATCATATGAATTGGTGAGTCCCTTGAGGATGGGTATCGTTTCCTTTTTTTTTTTTTTTTTTACCAGCAACTTGCACAGTGCCAAGAACTTACTAGACAGTGGTCAGCAGTTATTTTTTGAATGATTGACTAGGAATAGATTTTGTCAGGAGTTAATACTGGAAATCTAACATGCTCTCGATGGCTTGATTCCCAGGGTTCAGGTGTGGGCAGCACCCAGAGGATCAACCTCTTAATACTATGCAAGCCCACGTGTGCCCTTCTTGTCCTCCTCTCATTTTGCAAGCCCTAAATTCCCTTCAGCATCTTCTCAGACGGCTCGTTTGAACAACACTTACAGACCAGCTAAACAATCACCAGGACCTCTGATTACTCCGGAGGGAAATACACGAGATGAGCCAATACACTGTCGCCCACAGAATGAGAATCCACAGAATCAGTGCGCGCTCGGTTAAAATTCAGAAGGAGGGCTCTTTCTGAAGGAGACTCACCCACGCCCATTTCAGCCGCCCTGGTTTTTAACCGAAAACGTTATTAGAAAAGTGACTTTTGAGCCCATTAGAAAACTTCCAATGGCCAGCTTTTGTCGCATGTTTAAGACCCTTGAAACAATTGTCCACATTTATGTTTCAAAATGTCCCTGACCTCAGGCTTCACACATCTTGCATTGAACTTTCTCCTTCGCCTGAGAGTGTGCAGTCCCTCCCCATGGTTGCCCAAGGATGCTGTCTTTCCTGGGTATCACCTGTATGGGAGTGAGCTTTGTAACCTCTGGGGAGGAAATGCTGGGCTCTACCTCAGCGCCTTCGACTGTAGCTGGTGGGTTTTCATTTCTCTGCACTTGTCAACCCACTTACTTCTTCAAATGAGGAAGGCTCTTCCTAGTCTACAATATAAACAGGAGATGCCCTGGACATTTTCATTTCCATTTTAAAGGAACAGCTTATCATCAAAGTCATCTTACATGTGTATGTTTTCTTGGTGATCTACTTGCTATTGTGTTGACAAACTTGGCAGGAATCGTGTGTGTTTGTTCTCACGCTCTGATGAATTTGTGGAGAGAGGTGATGACAATAAAGGTGAAAAAAAATGTTATGACTCGCAACCGTCCAGGTGGCGAGATTTGTTTTGTTGTATTTCGACATTCTGAGACCTGCACTAAATCCAAACTCCAGAAAGATAAATGTGTTATAATTCTATCAGACTATGAGCACCTCGCAGACTTGGAATTCGTCAACCATTCAAATACAGCAAAATGTTGCTTTTTCATGTGTGAAACTGCTGAGTGTGAGCTGAGAAACATAAGTCGGTAAAGACAATTTGCTTTTTGGTAGGACATCTTAAAAGAGATGGGAAAATTTTTTGGAAAGAGAAGAATTTGAGTGTATGCTGCCCTTTGTAGTGTGAGAGGTGAGATGGAGATGCACACTGAGAAATCCAGGAGTTGGAAATAGTAGGTTTACAGTTGTGAGTACACAAAATGTTGTGTTAATATGTATTGATTATTGTATTCTTTTTCATTGGAACAAGTGTAAACCTATGTTTGCCCACCCCTGGAGTACATATTCATAGCTCATCCCAAAATAGTTTGTGTCCATCATAACTGTAGATTTTGGTCAGAGCAGTCTATATTTTGAGGCTATTCGTTGCTTCATGCATGCATCCATTCATCCAGCGGAGAGTTGCCAAGTGCCTATTTTGTGTAAGTAGGTGTGACAGAGATTTCTCCTCTCTTTTAAAGCCGTCTATTGGAGCTAATATTCTAAGATCTCTTTTCTTCATTTTTATTTTTTACATTTTTATTTGATGGCTCCAAATGGCCCGTGAAAAGTAATGACAAATAAAATATTGTCTGTATCATGTGTCATCCATCAGCCTTTCATTTGCTTAACGTTTATTCGAGGATAGCATTTGTGTGGAATTTGTTTTTTCTTTTACTCATACCATTAGTAATGTACTCAGTGATCAAAATAATGCCTGCTATTTTGATATTTTATCTCATATTTTAAAATCTAAATAAAATCAGATGATCCATCTCACACATATTTGAAATTTATTTCTTTCATATTTAAACACTCTTCCTGTGTGATACTGTAATAAAAAAAGACAAATAGATAAATAAAACAGAATAGAGAGGCAAGAAATTGATCCACATTTATGAGATTACCTATTCATCAATCTAGCTAGCTAAAGTTGAAAACAATCCAATGGGGAAAGTATGCCCTAGTCCGTTTGGCTCAGTGGATAGAGCATAGGCCTGCAGACTGAAGGGTCCTGGGTTCAAGTCTGGTCAAGGACATGTACCTGGGTTGCAGGCTTGATCCCCAGCCCTGGTCTGAGCACATGTGGGAGGAAACTGATCGATGTATCTCTCTCACATTGATGTTTTTCTCTCTTTCTCTTTCAAAAATCAATGGAAAAATTAGGTGAGAATTACCAGTTGGGGAAGATGAAATTCTTAGAGGAAGAAAAATCTGAATAACCCAACATCCACATGGAAAAAAAATGAACCTTGACTCCCAAATCACATTATACATAGAAAGTAAAGTGAGATTGATATAAACATAAACCCCCAAGTAATCCCAACTATCATTACTTAATTTTTTGTTCTTTGATTCTTCAAGTATTTTATTTATGTATCGAATTGTATTTTGAAAAATGTGCTTTTTTATGTTTTCTCCATCCACAGGAGGATGAGTTTTTGTCAACTTTTGTTATATATGCACCACAGTTCCTTTCAAGGTGCACATATTTGTGCACTGGACCCCTAGTGTGTGTGTGTGTGTGTGTGTGTGTGTGTGCATATATATGTATATATATGCACACACACACACACACACACACACACACACATACATATATATGTACATATATATATATGACACATTAAGTAATATGAAGTCAAAAGACACATTATTCTTAATTCTAATGTACACCTAAGCTAGAATAAAAGCCGTGGACTTATCTAAAATGAATTCTACCTGTGAAGGGGTCTCTCCCTCTTTTTATGTCAGATGAACTCAACAGGTTTACTGACAATGCTGAGTCTGAGAAATGAAAGAAGTTTCTCAATAGCAGAGCTTCTTTATTTTTCAGTAACAGAGAAACATTAAACATATTGGAACAGAAAATATTTCATTTCATAAGAAGTTAACATTTGAGGATTCTATAGCAAACATGGTTCAGTGTACTCAATTTAGTTGAAAGTTTTGAATCACTGTTTACTTAATCCATTCACGATAGTCATTTCAGAGCACATCCTGTCTTGGGAAAAAGACAGTGAACCAATTTTTTGTGCAAAGATGTCTATGTTGGTAACGAAATAATCAAATAACATTATGGAAAGAAAAATGGTCAGCACGGGCTCCCAGCATTTCCAGAACGGAATCATTGACCTACCGGTTAGCATAATTTCAGGGAGAGTAGCAGAAAGTGAGGTGAAGGAGCAGGTACTGTGAATTTGTACCAGTTAGAGCAGAAAAGTCTGGTTCTCTGGAGAACTAAACAGTGGGGTATTATTAGCTCATGTTGATTGGCTCACCAAATTATGAAGTCTGTGTCCCATTAGTTACGATCTGCAAGCTGAATGGCCAGGGGAGGACAGTGTAATTCAGTCCACATCTGGAAGCCTTAGCTCAGATCACATCCAAATAGACTCCTGACACTGGAAAAAATGTCTTAGGTAACCGCAAAAAATTAGATTGGCTGGCTTTTCCCCTCACCTGACTTAGGTTACATTTCGTCCTTTAGGTTTAGTAAGGACTAGAGTTAGAATTTATGTTCAATTATAGGAAAAGGAAATGCACTGATTTTTTTTTGGATCTGTTGTTTAAAGGTTTCTTTATTATTGTACTTTGAGTGAATGTATCCTTCATTAGTATGCTTTAACATAAGAGTTAGTAAATACGCTATTTTTCTAATTCTTATTTCACCACAGTTTACCTGTTCATTGTCTTCAGAGTTCAACATTAAAAGCCAAATTCAAAATATACCAAGGACCCAATGCTTTGGTGGGTTTAGTTAATTTTCATAATTTTAAAAGTTTTAATCAAGACATTTTTATCAGCTTTTTCTTGAGATAGGAATATGAATTGCTCTTCTATACTCATTTATGGGTGTGTGTTTTTTCATACTTAAAGGTTGTTCTTATTCATCTTTCCTCTGATCCTGCTGTCACAGAGATAGAAAACAGCATAAAACATTCAAGTCTCCACGGGTCACTTAAAATTACCAAATGACCTGGTGGTAAAACACACGAAGTCCTATTACCAAACCCCAGGAGTCACTAATGTTCCCTTTAGCACAGTGACATAATACAATTTACTTTTCTGGCTCAGAGTATGGGAAAATTCACCTACTGGGAACTTAGTATCTCATTTATAATTTCATTTTCTTTGTTTCATGAGTATTGTCCGAGTAGAGTATATGGGGTGTTATTCAAGGCATCCCTTGAGATAAACTTAACCATGCAGGTGTTCGGACATTAAGTAGGTGCTAGCAAAGAGACTACTCTACGCAAGCAGGACCGAGGGTAGGCATCATCATCTGACCTTATATTAATATAGTTAAAACTGCCGGAGGAATTACGTCACACAAATGTATGCAGTTGCAAATCACACAGCACTTTATTACTCACACAAATTCCTGGTGCTGTGGGTACAGGCTTGACGGGATCTCAGAGTGTGGCTTCCTCGGTGGGGCAGCTACATCGTCTCTGCTGATGGCTGGCAAGGTTCAGGTCAGCAGAGAAATCTCCATGGATTCTAGCACCTGGGATCTCACAGAGTTGTCAGAGCTTCAGCTGTCTTCCATCCTTTGGCGTGGAGCAGGACGCAGAGCGAGCTTGGATCGTCAGTCGATGGATCTCTCTCTGGTTTGGGTCCCCGTTATATAGCCAGGTTGTTTACCCAGGCAGTCCAGGTGCTTATCAGTTAGGGTGCAAAACAAGTTTCTATCAACGTGCCACAGGTATGCACTTAAAAACATGTTTTTAACCAAAGTAAGTTCAAAACAAGTCCTTATCTATGGGGTACACTCTTCTAAGTTACTTGACAAAATGTTTTTCCAGAAATGTTCAAAACAACACACAGTGTTTATCACACTTAAGTTCCACACAAATATATTTCTATGACAAGCATGAAAGTGAATTCCTAAGGTCAATAACTGGCTTTGTGCAAAGAGTATCAAATTTTTTTAATCACTGTTTTTCGGGATTTAGTTTTTATTGTTGAAGAATCATAAAATTTGAAAATATTGGCCATGTTTGATATAGAAAGGAGCTTACAAAATAATTATTTTTAACAGAGTCAGGTCACCAATAACAGATGACAGACGTGATCTCCATGTTCTAAGAAGTCAATAGACTTAACCAATTTTATATCAGAAGGATGTGTTCTATTCATAGCATGCTTCAAAGTTCTAGGACATGTTTGAAAGATTTGGGAGTAGATAATAATTTCTTTATAGAGGTGCCACTTCAAATCTTATTTTCTGTCTCAAGTCAAATGTGGCCATTGTTACCAAGATGAGTCTGACCCTTATCAATTTCAGGGGTTTGGCATCAACTGCCTCAAGCAGTAGTGTTAAAAAATAAATAAATACATAAAACTCAACAAAATTAAAACTCAAAACAGAGGGAAATTATCTTCTGGATCCTGCTTTTCACAACCTGGGCACAATAGGAACATAGAAAGTGTCTAAGACACAAAGGAATGGTTTGGGACCATCCTGAGCTAAAATGGAATGAGAGAGACAATTTCCTCCCTTCCTAGAGTACTTTGCAATATCATCTCTTTTTCTATAAAGGTGAGCATGAGAAACCAGCAAAGAAACAAAGGTGTGACCAGTGCGATAGAAAGAAAACCATTAGTAAAATGCAAATGCAAAACATACTAGGATATCATGTCATACTCTGTGCATTAATGTTCATGGCTCCTTCGCTTATAATGGTCAAAAACTGGAAGGAACCCAGATGGCCATTAATAGGTAAATGGACAAACTATAATACAGCCCAACAATGTAATGTTTGTCAGCAATAAACAAAACAAAACAGCCCTAACCGGTTTGGCTCAGTGGATAGAGCATGGGCCTGCAGATGCAAGGGTCCCAGGTTCGATTCTGGTCAAGGGCATGTGCCTTGGTTGTGGGCACATCCCCAGTAGGAGGTGTGTAGGAGGCAGCTGATCGATGTTTCTCTCTCATCGATGTTTCTAACTCTCTATCCCTCTCCCTTCCTCTGTAAAAAATCAAAAAAATATATTTAAAAAACAAACAAAAAACTATTGATACATCAACATGGATAAATCGAATAAATCTCACAAAATTACACTGAGTGACGGGGTCAGACAAAGATAACTATGTCCATCCTGTATGGTTCTATTTATGCATTATTTCAGAAACTGCAAACCAGCCTATAGTGGAGGAAAGCAGAGCAGTGACGTCCGGGGGTCTGGGAGGCAGGGCAAGGCCAGGAGGGAGTGGTTATGAAAGGTTACCAGGAAACATTAGGGGAAATGGGTGTTATTTTGAATGTGGTGGTGGATGAATATCGACACAAGTCAAACTTTATCAAATGATATTCTTTATATATCCATTTATTGTATGGAAATTATACCTGGATTAAGTTGATTTAAAAAAAGACCTCAGAGGGAAGGTTGAGAACTTGTATGCATATATGCATAATACATGGACACAGACAGTAGTGCAGTGAAGACCTGGGGCCTGGTTCGGGGAGGGACAGGGGGGAGCAGATGGGGTAGCAAGCTAGAAGAGGTCAATGAGGGAAGTTAGGGGCATATGTAATGCTTTAATACTTTCAAAAATAAATATTTTTAAATGAATGAATAAACACACAAATAAAAGTTAAGATCTTAGTTGTCAAAACAGGAAATAGCAATTCTTTTGAAGGCCTGAACTTCCAGTTGCAATATTTAAATTCTTGCCATCACTTTGGAATCTTGGGTTCATGCTCATTTTTAATTGCCTAAAACTGCTCCTTCAAGCTCTATTCATATGAGTTTGCAGCACACTTAAAATAATGTGCAGGCCAGATTACAGCAAGAACCCCGTCATTTTGTCAATATCACAACATAAAACACGAAATGCAAGCAGGTGGGAAAGGTGTTAATGGGTTTTTAGAAAATACATGTATAAAAATAACCTCAAAGCTTTATTATTATCAAGCTTACAGAAATACAAACATTTATACAGCTGTATCAGAATGCAGTATCGGGTTCATTTGCATCTTAACAGTACTGAATCTGTTTGCACCTTAGTTTAAATAGCCCGAGGGAATATTCTGGCATTATTTCTTTCTTTTTTTTTAAAATCCACATTAACGTATGATAATGTTCATTTAAAATTTTATGTTAAAAATCTAAAAATTTCGCACATAAAGCAAACTACAGTAGCAATTTCCTGAATGAACCAGTGAAGAATAGGAGTCACATGGATCCCTGAAATGCACAGCCTGATAGCAGAGAGTTACTGGAACATACTATTGAAAGCCTTTCTGGTGATAAATGAGTGACTTTGTAATGCCAGGTGGCCATATGCAAGGATTAAAAGCAGCACTTAGTGGTGGGTGCCATGATTCTTTCCCCAATGCCACTTGCCTGGCATGTGAAAAATAACCAAGAAGTACTGCCTGCGGAAAAGAATTATAGCTCTCAGACGTTTCAGGGATTTGAGTTAAACACATGTTCCATGGACATCTCTGTTACCATGGATTAATATTAGAGATGTATTCACTCATTACCAATAGTGCTTATGATGGCCCAGGCTTTGTTCTACGTGCTCTATAGGGATTAATTCTGTCAATCTTTATAAACACACTAGAGGCCGGGTGCATGAAAATTCATGCACTGGAGGGGGGAATCCCTCAGCCCGGCCTGCCCCCTCTCACAGTCTGGGAGCCTTCAGGGGCGGGAGGTGACCCGGTGATTAGGGGAAGGCGATGCCCCATTACACCTCTGCTGCTGCCACTGCCAGCAGCGCAAGCCTCAGCCGGCGCTGGTTACCTGAGCCTCGGGTGTCCCTGGGTGGCTGGGAAGCTGCCATCCAACCCTTGCCTGCACCTCGGGCTGGCCCTGGGCAGCTGGGGGGCTGAGGGGACTGGGGAACTCTGGAGGCAGGCGTGCGGTGGGGCTGAGGGGACTGGGTGCCGCCATCTTGTAGCAGTGGGCGTCGCCATCTTCGAGGGCATGGCAGTCAATTAGCATATTCCCTCCTTATTGGCTGTGGGCACTGCCATCTTTGAGGACAGGGCAGTCAATTAGCATACTCCCTCCTTATTGGCTGTGGGCGCCACCATCTTTGCAATGGCATAAGGGTCAATTAGCATTATCCCTATTTATTAGATAGGACTATTGAAACAGGAATTTTTAGGGGTGAAAAAGGTTTAGAAAATTTTAGGAATTAAGGGGACCATGGAAAAAGCACAGGGCTGCAGAGCAGCAGAAGGTATATTTCCATAGAATAGGGAAGCTGAAAAGCGGCAAAAGGTACATTTCCATAGAATGAGGGAGCTGGGAACAGCAAAAGGTTTATATTTACAAAATAAAGAGAAGGAAGCCCTTCATCCAGAAGGAGAAGAAAGCCCAGAGGGAATAGAAAAACAATAAGGAAGGAGGGGGGAGAACCTCACATGACCCCTATGAGGTTCCACCTTTGAGCTCAGAAGTTACTATAGTAACCAGTCCAAGGAAATAGTGACCAGAGGGGATATCGAGACACCAAGATCTACAGCCTTTACAGACCGTAGGGAAAAGACCTCAGTGGGACTCTTCCCCCTCCCCACGTGGGAGTCTGTGCTGTGAGAATCTTTCCCTTTCCCCACGTGGGAGTCTGTACTTGTTCTTCAATAAATTTCCACCTTTGCTATATCGATCCCCAGTAGGGGGAATGCAGGAGGTAATCAATCGATTCTCTCATCATTGATGTTTCTATCTCTCTCTTCCTCTCCCTTTCTCTCTGAATCAATAAAAATATTTTTAAAGGAGAAATTTGGAGAAACACACACACAAAAAACCCCATGTACAGATGAACACACAAATCTAGTGATTCTTCTGCGAGCCAAGGAAGCCCAAAGATTGCCATCAACCCACCAGAGACTAGGAGAACATGAAACAGATCAACCTTCGTTGCCTGTAAAAGGAACTGGCCCTACCAACTCCTTAACCTCAAACTTCTGGTCCCGAGAACTGGAAGACCATACCTCTCTTGCCTCCATGTGTGGTCCTTCGTTATGCCTGCTCCCGCAAACTAATAAGGGGGACGGGATCCAGACACCTGGCTTCTGAGTGTGCACTCCGCTGTGGATTCCCAGGCTACATGTCAAGCCGTTGTAATTCTATGTCCGAAAGGGAATGGTCTTAGTTCTAAGAAAGGGACATGGACACAAGTCAGAGGGAGGCCATTCCAGAGGCAGGAAGGTACTGGAGTGCCAAGGGCAGAGCCCAATGAAGGACTGGCTGGAGGTCTCGCCTGCACTGATTGGACACGGAGCAGGAGGAAGGGGGACGGGGGAGCAGGGGAGACTGCACTACAGTGCAGGGAGGTGAAAATCAACTCACAAGTACGTCCGTTATTTTTCAACTCTGCCGGAAGTTGGGCTGTGCCCCATCCTGGTCTGGTGAGAAGTTCAAGAAACAAGTGGGGGAAAGCCAAGAGGGTGGCCACCATTGCAGTAAATTGTCCCCGTCACAGAGTAACTCGAATAATCTCGTGTGGTCGATTTAACATTTCAGAACAATCCACCCCTCAAATACCTGACTGTATCCAGAAAATAACTTAGGGAAACTCTGATGTGTCAAAAAGAAAAAAAAACAACGAAATTCTCTGTTAACATTTAACGTTGCCAAGGAGAAATCTCAGCCTGAGGTAGCTCCTTTGTTGTCATTCTGGGGCTCTGATTGGTTTGTTTTGATAGAGCACCTATCACATTCTTTCCGGGAGTGTTTGGTGGTTGTTGTTTGTTTTGCTGGATAAGCCAACATCTGGTCTGGATGTTTTCCAACACAGCTCTGGCAGGCACTTGGATAATGAACCTGCTCTCCTTCCACAACCCTGAGTTCCAGAATGTTCTTGCACCATGAGTGTTACAGGGGAGGGTTTCAGGATGATGGTGAAGGTTGTTGATCATGAACTAGAATGGTGTTCAGTGCTTAACCTCTAGAACCGTGGTCGACAAACTACAGCTCGTGAGCCACACGCGGCTCTTTGGCCCCTTGAGTGTGGCTCTTCCACAAAATACCATGGCCTGGGCGAGTCTATGTTGAAGAAGTGGCGTTAGAAGAAGTTTACGTTTAAAAAATGTGGCTCTCAAAAGAAATTTCAGTCGTTGTCCTGTTGATATTTGGCTCTGTGGACTAATGAGTTTGCCGACCACTGCTCTAGAAGGATGAGTACACGGGGTCCAGTCAGGGGTCTCCAGCGCATCCCTGAATGAAGATGAGTGATAGGCTGCTCCGGCCGGTGGCACTGTCTGTCCAAGGCTGGGTCTGGCAGAAGTCAGCTACGCTCTTGATAGTTCTTCTGTGGCCTCTGCATACCAAGCCTTCTGAAACCAGGCGTTCGTTGGTAAGAATTCGGTAGGGCAGGAAGCGCTTCCCTCTCAGAGACTGTTGCTGCTCTCCATGCTGTGAATCCTGATGACAAGATACAGTCCTTCCTTTCAGACCCTACATTAATGAAAACCTTTCCCCTCACTTTCCATCTGAGTTTAATATTGAAATATGTCCTTATAGGTGTAACATAATCCTTATCCAGGGTGGAGTAAAATTTTATCTACCTATCTACTATCTATCTATCTATCTATCTATCTATCTATCTATCTACTGACCTACTGTCTTTTATCATCCTTGGTACTCAGTAGAACCATTCAGTTTGAGGATAATGTTATTCTTTGGCTTTAATATTTTTTTTATTATTAGCCTTACATCTTTTTCTGGAATTGCTCTTAGAATGGATCTATCCTGATATACCCATATTTTAGGTTTTAAAAATATTTTCCATCCCTTTGCCTTTTTACAATGGGAAAAACCAGATTAACACATTTTAATAATTTATAGGGACTCATTAGTATTCTTTCAAGCTTATTCCATTGGCTGGTTTTCCCACAAAGCACTAGTGTTTTTTTTTTCTGTTGTTCTCATATTTAACATGGCTTCCAATGCAAATATATTTCGGAATGTGACTGGTGTAATGAAGTTTCTTTTGTTTTTTACTGTAGAAATGATCAAAACCTCTGTTATGACAAAGGACAGAAAGAGATGCATTTTCCTATTTCTTTCCTTGACTGAAAACAGGTAACCTTCCTAGACACAAAGCTAGCAATGGCTTCATTGTGAATAAAGGGGAATAGTCTCTAGACCAGCAAGTTGTTCAGTCTTAAATTATAGCTCTGTTGCACATCCTCTAATTGCTTCTAGTGTCTTCTCCCACAGGAATAAAGAGAATTATTATTGAGTCATTTAAGAGCTGCCTCTCACAGCAGAACAAAAAATGGGGCATTATGGCCCACTAAGGTTACACAGAATGCTTTAAGCAACTTCCACCTTATTTCTTACAGAGAGGAATTTTAGATTCCGAAATATTATAATTGTACCAACACACAGCTTTTTGCCTGAACTGCTATTTCTATTTTTATACAATAAAAAGTTTATAACATGCCATATCTGTTCAGTAAAATAGTAACTCTTATGCATACCCATGTGTGATTTTTAAAAAAAAGGCATATCTGAGTGTTCTAAATAATTATTTTTAGTAGCTCTGAATACTGAGGAATTAGCTTTTATATTTCCATAGCCTAAGAGAAATGGGAAAAAGTACTTTTTATGAAGTTACATTTTCAAAATGGAAATGCATATATGTGAAAATAGCTGCAAATATGAAATAAATTAAATTCCTCTTTGGACTTGCCAAATAAATAAATAAAGAGTTGTTCAAAATTAATTCATAATAAAGAAATCCCTCAATAGCTGTAATTAATGCATGATGAATTAGAGCAAATATTTATTTGTGAACACGTGTTTTTGTATTGGCCTGCACAGAGGGAACATGAGCCTGGCTCTCTGAAGATGATAAGCACATCGATACAAATTACTCACGGGAAGCCCTGGCGGAAATGCATGATGAATGAGAATTGGTTTCAAATATTGTCAGATGATGATTATATTAAGTGAATGGAATGTGGATGGTGGGAGTGTTTTAGACACACGAAGTAATGAAAGAAATAAGAAGACGCTCATGAGCAAAATAATAGGCATCCATCACTCAGCTGGTGACGCTCGGACTGAAGAAAACAGCAAGCAATGAAGATGAGCATAAGGACATGCGCCCCATTTTGCCTCGCTGCACGGATGCTGGAAGGCCCTGGGGTCACTGTGTTCATATCCATCAGACACTAGAACCTCTAAATCACAACATGTATATTCAGCCAATGGGTGAGCGACAGAGGAGACACCCGACTATGATGGTTAGAGAGCACTACATAGAAGACGATGAGATTTTTCTTACTTTCCTAAACTTTACCAGTTGCCATATATATTTTGGTTCTTCTAGAGTGTGAGTGAGGAGATGTTTGCTGAGCATCTGCTCAAAATAATGCTTACTGCTCTCTGCCCTGCAGAAGTCTAGCAGGAACCCCTAGACATGCTCAAAGCTGTGAGCTAACAGAACAGAGGCAGCACACACATACGGTCACATGTGAACTGCAGTCCTAAGAGTGTAAGGACTGGATTTCCAAGATGGTGCTGACTTCCATCTCGTGCCAGCCCCCATTCATTGGCTGTCAGTGGGCTTACATGAGATTTTAGACACATCGCTATTCAATTGTATTTCCCATGGGTCTGAGTTACAGTTACTGATTTAAAATGATTAGATAACCTAGTTAACATCATAAGTTTGCTCACAAACTAGTATAACCAAATAATAAAATTTGTCTCATCCAGGTTGGGTAAGTCAGTTGATAAGAGCATCCTCCCAATACACCCAAGACTGTGGGATGACCCCTGGTCAGGACACATACAAGAATCAACCCATGAATGTATAAATAAGTGGAACAATAACTCTCTCTCTCTCTCTCTCTCTCTCTCTCTCTCTCTCTCTCTCTCTCTCTTATTTTTCTTGGTAAATTGTTTTGGGATTGTTCACTATGACCACTGTCCCCAGTGATAGTGAAAATGATGTATTCCAGCATATTATTTTAATGTACTATTCCTTAAACCTAAACTTTCACCAGGGCGTCCATGCATGAGCTTGGACCATTTCATATTACAAAGTAAATGAGAGATCTCCCATAAAAAATATAGATGTGAAGGTTTGTCAAGTTTTGTTATAAAAAACAGGGTATAAATTTGGAGAGAAAGATAAAGCAGTTATTAACTACTGTTAGAAATTGTGCTTTTATGAGGGGAATGAAGTGTAAAGCACTCAATTTATTCAGAATATTTAGTTTCAAATCCCAAGTCAGCTGGTGGCTGGCTGCGAGCCTTCGGCAGATCACTAACATCTCTGTGGGTGAGTGTAACTGTCTGCAGAAATGGGGGTCTGGGCGGGCCTGCCTGGCTTCTCAGTGCTGTTAGGATAAATCAGAGGAGAAATTAGATGCAAACTCACTTAGTAAATTCTAAAGGAATATAAGCTACCTGTCGTTACGAGTGTTGATTAATGCTTTGGATGAATCAGCTATATTGTTTTCTTGTGAAAAAGGTCTGAGATATATTAAAAAAAATTGACATGACAAGAGAGATGGATTTCCATATTTAGCCCAGAGAATGTCTCAATAAATCAAACGATGCATGTGAAACGATGGGGCCTATTCCAGCGTGATGACAATTTCCTTCAGACTATTGATTTTTTAAAGCAATGGACTACCCTTCAGGTACAAGATGGAGTTGAGATTTTGGACTCATCTTCTAATTATGTAAGCATACCAGGTTCACGAGGGTCATGTGGTCAGTATAAATAACTTTATTTCTTTCGGTTTCATTTAAGGAAAATTCTTAAAACTTGTTTTACTTTTTTAAAAAAAAAGTAAAAATTGCGGGGGAAGTAAGAATAAGATGTAGGTTACATGTCATCTTATTTTTAAGAGCACTTTAATCATGTAACAGAAATTAGCAAATCTTTAAACTAGGGCCTTAAATTTCCCTTTCCCGTGGAGAAAGATGCTTCTAATAAATACAATAAATTTTCAGGATGTAGTAGCATTTTAAAGCTTGAAAGGTAAATTGGTATATTTGAACATCATTGGAAATGACACTCCACATGCTATTTTAGCTAAACCACAAGACCTCATATTTGAAACACTTACGGACATTTTGCCATGGCATAGAAGAGGTATCAGGAAGGAGGCATGGTGATCTTATTGAAAGCCAATTCTGGAATATGGAATATTAGAAAAATGGATACAAAGCCAGACTTCATTTCTTAGATGGACTATTCGTCTCCAGTGTTGGTATTGTATGCTGCAACTCATTACAGCTATTATAAAATGCAATATATTTGATCACTCACCCTTTATTTTTCAAGTACTTATTACCAGGCAAACAATATTCTTCTGTGGATAATTAATAATAATATTTAAAATTGTGACTTGTTGTCTATGACAGATCAGATGAGTGTTTAGGGGATTAAACTGGAAGGATCAGATGTACTTTGTGAAATGCACTTACTGCTGAGGAATCTATAAACCTGAACGCATTCTGTGCGTTCACTGAACAGACAGTATCTGAGGCACGTCAGCTCCATCCCCAGCGGACAGTGTCAGAGGCGTCATTTTATTACAACTGGAAGAAAGAGAAGAAAAGGAAGAAGAGAAATTGACTTGAAAAGGTTTTCAGAGCAAAATTCTTAGACCGTGAGCTGAGTACTGAAATGCTTTTTCCTAAACCATGTTTATTATTAGTTAGAAATAGCACTGCTTGCCTTCCAGTGTGCCAGCTGGTAAACAGAAGCATTTTATAAACCAACTAGAGGCCCAGTGCACGAAATTCGTGCATGAAGGGGGGTTGTCCCTCAGCCCAGCCTGTACCCTCTCCAATCTGGGACCCCTTGAGGGATGTCCGACTGCCCGTTTAGGCCCGATCCCACTGGGATCGGGCCTAAACTGGCAGTCGGACATCCCTCTCACAATCCAGGACTGCTGGCTCCCAACTGCTTGCCTGCCTGCCTTCCTGATTGCCCCTAACCGCTTCTGCCTGCCAGCCTGATCACCCCCTAACCACTCTGCTGCCAGCCTGTTTGCCCCCAACTTCCCTCCTCTGCTGGCCTGGTCACCCCTAACTGCCCTCTCCTGCAGGGTTGATCACTTCCAACTGCCCTCCCTTGCAGGCAGGGTGCCTCCCAACTGCCCTCCCTTGCAGGCCGGGTGCCTCCCAACTACCCTCTTGCTGGCCATCTTGTGGTGGCCATCTTGTGTCCACATGGGGGCAGCTATATTGTGTGTTGCAGTGATGATCAATCTGCATATTACTCTTTTATTAGATAGGATAGAGGCCTGGTACAGGGGTGGGGGCCAGCTGATTTGCCCTGAAGGGCGTCCCGGATCAGGTGGGGGTTCTCTTGGGGTGTGGGGCGGCCTGAGCGAGGAGCCTGTGGTGGTTTGCAGGCCGGCCACGCCCCCTGGCAACCCAAGTGGAGGGCCTGGTATCTGGAATTTATTTTCCTTCTACAATTGAAACTTTGTAGCCTGGAGCGGAGCCAAGCCTGGGGCTCCCTCCGAGCAGCCAGCAGCCATTTGTGTTGGGGTTATAATTGAAACTTTGTTGCCTTAAGCGGGTGAGCCCGGCCAGGGTGTGCGGAAAGCTTTGCTTCCCCTGTTGCCGGCGGCAACCCTGGCCTGTTCTCTCAAGCTCCATTCTGGCGCCATTTGTTTGAATTTGTTTACCTTCTATAATTGAAACTTTGTAGCTTGAGTGGAGGCTTAGGCCTGGCCAGGGCAGGCGGAAAGCTTGGCTTCCTCTGTTACCTAGGAAACCTTGCTCTCTGTGGCTGTAGCCATCTTGGTTTGGGTTAATTTGCATACTCGCTCTGATTGGATGGTGGGCGTGGCTTGTGGGCGTGTCGGAGGTATGGTCAATTTGCATATTTGTCTATTATTAGATAGGATGAACTCTCTTTCTGCTCCTAACAGTGTGCACCTGACCTCATCCTATATAATAAAAGGCTAATATGCAAATCGACCGAACAGCATAGTTACCCGTCGCTATGATGCGCACTGACCACCAGGGAGCAGACACTCAATGCAGGAGCTGCCCCCTTGTGGTCAGTGAGCTCCCACAGGGAGAGCGCCCCTCAGCCAGAAGCTGGGCTGACAGCTGGCAAGCTCAGTGGTGGTGGCGGGAGCCTCTCCTGCCTCTGTAGCAGCACCAAGGACGCCTCGGGGGATCTCTGACTGCCGGCTTAAGTGGGCCTAAGCTGGCAGTCAGACATCCCTAGAGGGATCCCGGACTGCGAGAGGGTGCAGACCAGGCTGAGGGATCCCCCGCCCCCCCCCCCCCCCACCCCCCGTGCACGAATGTCATGCACTGGGCCTCTAGTAAAAAATAATGAGTAAAAATGCGGCTCCTGCTCTCCTGACTTTATGTCTCAATATGGACCACATTCACTCTGATGCGTGGGAAGCGTTTGTATTAGTAGCCTAAAAGATGGGAAGATTATACTAATCCAGAGAAGAATTGGAAATGAATGATTTTCATGCGTATGTATATTCTGTAGCGGCTGAAACCTGAATGCCAAGTGTGGAGCCAGAGGGCGAATGTATACATGTCCACTGTGGTGTATGTCGCTCCAAGCCAGAGCCCTGCACATTATACACTGAGACTATTTCTGAACAAATATATGCAGTTGTGGGCTACACTGAGCATCTGAGTGGCCTTAACTAGCCTCCCAAGAGCCGGGGCAAACTCCAGCGAAGTCGCACTTAGATGGGTTAATGCTGAAGAATATTGTCGAATTCTAATATTAGATGAGATGTCTGTCTGATGGTGAGAGACACAGGTGGGTTGGGTGTGAAAATGTGACCATTGTATCCCTTGAAAGGCTGACTTTTTAAAAATATGTTTTTATTGATTTCAGAGAGGAGGGGGAGGGAGAGAGAGATAGAAACATTAATGATGAGAGAGAATCATTGATCGGCTGCCTCCTGCACGCCCCCTACTGGGGATCAAGCCCATGATCCGGGCCTGTGCCCTGACCAGGAATCGAACCATGACCTCCTGGTTCCTACCTAGGTTGACACTCAACCACTGAGCGCCACCGGCTGGACAAGGCTGACTTTTTTATTCAACGCAGCAGACGAGAAGGCGTCCTTCAAATGCACTGAAAGGCAGGCCCGAGAGCACAGTGCCATTCTCACGGAGCCTGTATTCTGCCTCCTTCAATCCTTGGAAACAGGAATAGCTGAGACTGAAAGGGGGGAGGAGGGCCTGAGTCTGTGTTGAACTCAAAGGGGCATCTTTCGGGTTCTAAGAGTAGGAGGCTCCGCAGAACCCGGAGTCTTTGCTGTGGTGTCAGAATTCCAACCAGCGAACTTGATCTTGGACTGGAGTGTAGCATCCCAGCTGCTTTGCGTGACAAATTACACTGTTGTAAACCAATATTATAATTAGGGTGGAAAGCAGATATACCAGACTCACATCCAGGAAGAGCTACAGAAGATTGATGACAGCCTATTAAAATTCTTTGTGATCATTGCACTTGTTTCATTTTTCCATTCGATGCCAGGATGGAAGGGTTCCAATCCAGTGGTGAGATGAATCTAGTGTGCACTAATTACCACACTGAACGCATTCGAACTGACGGACCCAAATGTGTTATCAGGCATAATTACATGAGAGTTAAACTCTTACCTAAGATATAAATCCAAATTAAAATTGCCCAGGATCATATGTAGACACAGAAGACAATCAAGGAGAATCTACATAAATAAGGACTTACCTTTAAGTAGTCCCCAAATCACAACATTTTATGATTCATGTTGCCTACTGTATTTTAACATGGCTCCTTCTGCATTACCTCTGGCAGTGCTATTGGAAGGCACACCCATTTCCCTTTGTTTAAACGTCCTCATTTTATATTAGCTTTTATATTAGCTGGCAGATGTCACAATACTGTCATCTGAATCTTCTGGCTAATTATGCATGCAAATGCAGAGAATCCAGCAAGAGTACTTTTAATAATGTGAGTACTTAATGCCACCTTTTTATTAGACTAGTTAATATAACTGCACACAATACTGTTTGTGCCGTAAATTGTAAGTAAAAAGCTGTCGATCATTGAAGCATAATATGGTAATACATTTTTGTTGATCTCACCGAGAACCATAATTTTAGATTTTGGAGCTCTGTCTGCCCGTTTTTGGACGATAGATCGGTGCGTATTTCAAAGTTGATCATGAAAGTCTCCCGTGTGAAATACAATGTGAGGCAAACAAGGGGTCAAAGCTGACAGCGATGAACAGGACCTCGGCGTCCAGAGAGCCCTGCTGATAGGAAGCTTCCAGCTGAACTTCTCACGTTAGGTTTTGCAAATTCCGGTTTGCTTTCCTTATGCAAACAGAGGATAGGGCAAATTAAACCCATTCTAAGCATAGAAAACAAACACACGTGTGACACAGCACTCCGTTATTTCTCTTTAATACTCACAGCCTGATTTACCCTGGAGCAGTGATAGCTCAGTCAGCAGCTGAGGAGGAATACTCATTCTCATTCTCACAGGCAGTTGGCAGGGTGTCATGTCTGAGGGAGTTCATGTGCGTTGCTGCTCTATGAGGCTCTCTTGCAAGAAGCACACAAACAGAGCCATAAGGAGGACGAAAGCAAATGTCACTCATGAGGATGATCACTTTGGTTTTAACCAGAGTTATGAATCAGGGAAGTCATACACAGGGTGTCCCCAAAAATGTATACACACTTGGAATGATTATTAATTCCATTGGGTTAGATATGAAAAGAAAAAAACATCAAGTGAGCTATCAGCTGTGAAGTGTATATGCATTTTAGGGAGACACCCTATACGTTAGAGCCAAAATAGTAAATTGCAGCTCTAATCTTCACAAACCCATTGTCTGCATCAACCGTATAATTTTCTGGGTTCCTACATGGTCTCCTCACTGTGGTTTTCCTTTTTCTGAACGTTAGAAATTTTTGACTTAGACTCTCATGCTAAATCAATCAAGAGAATACTTATGTTATTGAAAAAAGAATTATGAGTGTTAGAAAAATTTACTTTGATATCTGGCTTGACTATATAGCAATGTTTGCTAACTCTACACTCAATAACCTCATCTTAAAGTGAGGACAATGGTTTTTCCCTCCATCTCAGCATGGGTGATTTTAAATGTGAAAGGGGAAATGTAGACCTGGAATGCAGTCTGTAAACCTGCTCTGTACACATTAATCATATCATTCAGTCCTCATTCTAAAAGTCAAGCCAGTCATGTTATATGTAAAAGAATCAATGCACCATTCATCTATTCCTATGATTGGTGTTATCTTAGATCCCAAAGAGTCTACTTTGTGAAAATTCCGATGGAAGATGTAGGAAGAATTAGGTGACAGAGAATGCAAATCACATTTGCTTTAATTTTCTCTGAGATTTAAAAATCCGTGTTTTCCAATAGACATGGGTTGTTTGTTTTTTTAAATAAAAATAGACTTAAAAAATCAAACACTTTGATGTGCCCTAAATATGTTTTGTAGCTCACATAAGACTAGGTCAACATGGTCAGTCTTTGCTTTCCAAATCTCAGCTCTTCATCACAATAAAACGATACATGTGTTCACATGTATAGAAAGCATTTTAAGCACTGGCAAAAGTATAGATTATTGCTAAAGGTTTTCTAATAAATGAAAGAGAAAATTATAGCAAACACCAGATGTCCAAATATTCTAAAATATTTTTAAAGGTTTATAATAATTATTTCTATGGCTCTATTCCCATGTCAATGCCACCACTGTGCCATGATCCCATCCTTCTTCTCCTGGTTAGCTTTATTTCAGTTCCTCTAGTTTACATCTTTTTTAAAAAAAATGTTTTTATTGATTTCAGAGAGAGGAAGTGAGAGGAGAGAGAGATAGAAACATCAATGATGAGAATCATTGATCGACTGCCTCCTGCATGCCCCCTAGTGGGGGTCTAGCCCACAACCCCAGAATGTGCCCTTACCTGGAATCAAACCGTAACCTCCTGATTCATGGGTCAACACTCAACCACTGAGCCATACTGGCCGGGCTAGTTTACATCTTTCTTCTCAGAATAAAATTATCAAGCAAAAGATCTTTCTTGGAACTATCCAGATTTAAACCCTGAGAGAATTATAAATAAAATATATTAGGGTTTTTGGAGCATACACAGTTTTATTAGAGCATATGCAATTTTCTCCTTGCCTAACACTGATTCATAGAAATAACAAACAAAAGTAAAACAATATTAATGGAAGACAAAAATAATTGAAGGTGCAAAGCATAGACAGAGGGAGGATAAAAGAAGCAATTCCTAGGGTAGAATAGTCATTAATCTTTAAGTAACAACATAACTTTGAAATAAACCGAACATTTAGAAATGAAAGAACAAATTGATAAAGCTACAAGTAGTGGGGGATTTTAACATAACTCCTAAATTGGTAGGTTAAGTATAGGAGTAATAAGTACTTATACATAAGATTTATACAAGACAACAAGTTTGCTGTTATCGAAATAGTATATAGATTTTTATGCCAAACAAAAGAAAGCACAATCATTACAAATTTACATGGAAAAGACGATAGTTCAAGATGTTACTAAAACCAAGCATGTAAAAAACATTCTCACCAACTGGGATATATTTGAAGTGATTTATAGCAATAAAAATGTTACTGTACATCCAAACTGTTTTTTGGGTAGAAAAGAGTAAAACCTACAAGTTACAAATTAATCACAAAGTACAATGAACCAAGCCACATAAGTTGGGATAGACTGATAACTAAAATATGTATGTTTATTTCTGGGTTCTCTGTTCCATTCTGTTGATCTATGTCTATCTTTAGGCCAGTAAAAAAAAACAGTATTGATCACTGTACTTTTGTCATCTTAGTGACAACACTAAGAGAAATAGGACTGTACTGTGATAAGTTGGACTGCTAAGGAGTTGCAGCTACAGAAAAACATGTCTGTGCAACTCTGTTTTCATTTGTGAGTTTTCATTTTAGTTCCTATAGTCTTCTCCTGGAAAAGCTAAAATGCCCGAAGAGCACTGTAATTTGTGTAAGTTAATTGGATTTCTTTCAGCATCCTATTCAGAAGACAGTGTCTTTAAAGTAAATTTTTATTCAGAATAGACATCTTCCAAGTGGATAACTAAAATAGGTAACTGAAAGAGCAAAAGTAAATTCCTACCACCACCCCAAAGTTATAAAATACAATAGGTGATTGAGATATAAAACTGTCATGGATAAATACTGGGAAAAAATGAATCTTTTTGTGAATTTCTGTTGCAAAGATGAATGCACCCGAGTTTGACTGGACTCGTAGAACGTCTACATGTTTGGCCCAAGCGTCTAATACCTTCTTAATTTACAAATCTCATCATGTTAAGTGGTCCAAAATATAATGAATGGGTCTTGAGATAATTATATGAAAGTGGAAAATGATTAACATCGGTGTTTTAAACATGTTTAGGGAAGAATTTAACCTTAATGAAATGGACCAACTAAAATGAAAGGGGGAGCTTGCAGTCCACCCAGATCCTGCTCATTAGACTCCACGTCTGAGTGAGACCGTATGGTGCTTGTCTTTCTCTGACTGGCTTCCTTCGCTTGCTAAGTCTGAGGCAATTTGAACAAAACAAAAAATAACGGCAGCAATTAATTTTAAAACATTATATCAACAAGAGTATTTGTGTCCACTGTGAAAAGGGAAAGTAAAATTCATTTCCCCCCACTGTAAGTGACTATCATACCCATTCTTTTCTGAAATTGGGTATTGGAAAATAATTAACATTTAGTTAGCTTTTAAGGAAGGAAGCATTACAGATAACATGTAAAGTATGGGCAGTGGGATATTCAGACCCCACCCTAGTAATCAAAATGTGCATCAATTACAGTGAGGCACCCTGACATATGTGCCAAATGATAGCACATATCATCCACTATAGACACTCTTCACAAAATACTGAACCTAAACCTAATCAAAGCTTTCGATGTGATTTCTTTTAGATAAAATCAAGTTAAATGGTACCATGAGAAAACAATAAGACCCGGAACGTGGGACATTCTCACCTTATTAGTCTTATTTTTTCAAAACAGTTAATGCCATAATTACACAGAAGTTTGGAGAAATACAAATGAATGCAATGAATGAACCCTGATTAGATCCTGGTTCAAAACAAAACTATATATGGCGCCCAGCCAGCGTATCTCAGTGGTTGAGCATTGACCTATGAACCAAGGAGGTCACAGTTCCATTCCCAGTCAGGGCACATGCCCAGGTTTCAGGCTCCATCCTCAGTAGGGGGTATGCAGGAGGCAGCTAATCAAGGATTCTCTCTCATCATTAATCTCTCTCTCTCTCTCTCTCTCTGCTCTCTCTCTCTCTCTCTCCCTCTCCCTCTCCCTCTCCCTCTCCCTCTCCCTCTCCATCTCCATCCCCCCCTCTGCCTCTCCCTCTTCCTCTCCCTCTCCCTCTCCCTCTCCCCCTTCCGCTCTGAAATCAATGAAAATACATTAAAAAATAAAAACTATATATGGCATTGTTGAGACAACTGAAAAAAACCTGAATAGGCATGATAATAGGAAACTTAATTTCTGTATATATGATCATGAAAGTGTGGTTATGTTCAATAATGTTTTGATTTTGGAGAAATGTGTGTTGAAATATTGAAGGTTCGGACTGCAAAGTTTGGGTGTCTGCAGTTACGTGCAGATGAATCAGCAAAGACAGGTGAGGAGGAGAGGACGAGGTGTTCATCGATGCCACGTGAGCAGGCGGTAGACAGGTGAGCTAGTCACCTGTTTCCCTGTATCTTTGAGTCTTTGCCTAATAAAGTTGAGAGGCGAAAAGGGACAAAGTGAAGGTAAAAAGACTCAACCAGATGCTTTTCATGCCATTGTTTAGGAAGTCTTTTTTCTGTTACTTAAGACATAGTGGAAGATTATAAATGCATTGGAAGAAATCTAAAAATTGACGCCATTATCCTGATTTCTTCTGCATCCGGGACACTTGCCCGGCACTGGCAGCATTAACGTGCTCGCGTCTCCGTGGTTCTCTGACCTCCTGAGGGGGGAAGTCTCTGCAATGGAAAGTATTGCCGTGATGGCGATAGTCATTATCGACCTCGTACGGGACTTTATGTTTAAAGGTTCTTGGTAACCATTTTGATTAGTCAGTATTAACGTGTGTGTTTTTCCAGAGTGCACTTCAGATTAATTGATCACTTCCTGACTTGACTATTCAATTTATATTAACCTCTCTGATTGGTTACAATTTATTGTAATAAAAAAAAAAGCTTTCCATTTGTTTTTTTAAACCCAGAGATTTTCAAAAGTTATCTTGAGATCAAAGTACTTTCAAGTAATTTCATTTGGCCTCTAAGGGATCTTTGAAGATAGAGTTATTATGGTCATTCAGAGGTTATACAATTCTATTTGTGAAAAAAATTACCAAATTATATTCACATTTTTCCCATATCTCTTAAATTCATTTTTATGCTATCCAGAGGTGGTAGATTAAGTTCATTCATTTATTGTTAAGTCACTGATTATTACTTTTACAAAAAAAGTCAAAGAATACAAGAGTATGTCTGCTGTAAAGGTGTTGGGTGTGATTCCTAAAACCACCATGACTTGGCCCTCGCTCTGTTAATTAAACTTTGATGGGTCTCCCTTTTCTTATGTGTAAGAAGCAGAAAATTACTACTTCATAATTTGTTGTGAGGATCTAATGAAGTGTCCATTATAGCTGACAGTTACAGTATCCGACACCGTGCAAGCACTTAATAAATTAGCACACAATTTACAATGTGTCTAGTTATTTTTTCTTTAATTCAAACTTGTGGTAGGACAACTTTTATAAACTGTATATGGGTCTGAAAATGTATTTTTATTAGACACAACTTTTATAAACTGCATATGGAACATATATAGTTCCATGTTTAACACTTACTATACTTTTACTAATTAAAAATAAGAATGAAGTTAAATTAAGAAATTACTAAGTTCCATTTTGTCTTTGGAACAGTACAGAAGGTCTACATGGTCTGATGTGACTCTCACATTCCACCATTCCTGCTTGTCCTTACTTATTTCCAAAAGATTCCAAACTGTATGGAACTATCCAATATTGGCCACCCTCCTGGGCAGCCATCCTAAGAACTGTCCGTTTCCCCAACACCAGACCCCATGTAAAAGCTTTGCACATGCCAAGTGCACGGAATTCCCATAATGTCCTTGGAAAAACCCTGTTTATTGAACAAAATTTAACTCAAATGTCACCTTTCAGCCAAAAGCTTTCCCTGGTAATTTCCCTCTCTCTGTTGTGCTCTCATGGCAACCGATCCTGTTCACCCTTGAACTTCTATCAGCGTCTCCCTCCTCCTTTCTCTCTTACATTGACTGTGAGCTCCTGGATGCTAAGGCTATGTTACGTACACTTCATTTACTAAATATAGATGTTGCAGTAGCTGTCACCATCGGATTTCCCCAGTGCTTGTCTGAAGGGTATGATTTAAATAGCATCACTGGTCTCCAGTTGTCACAAATGACCTGCCTCAGGAGCATGAGACGGTGCCTTCTCCTCCATGTTACCTGGAATTTCTAACAGTGACCGCACTGATCAAAATCAGGCTGTTTTCTTATCAGGAGTGTACCTAAGAATATGCTATGTGGTGCTAAAGGATTTATTTTCTTTCTTACTATTTTTCCAACCACAAATTAGTTTGTTAGATTAGCCAGTTGTGACCTTAGAAGATGTAGAGTAATTCTCTCTCAATTTGGAACAAGATAGAGACCAAACAATTTTTAATTGGGTGCAAAGAAGAAATTTAAGAGAAAAAAATCCAGAACATATATTTGGTGTACAATATGTGAGAAGACTCCTCGGGGCTATGGGCCAGTGTTCACTAAAAGCTCACATTTTTATATTGCTTGAAAGAGTTGTCTTTGTGTACAGGATAATGGATACAAGCATGGGCTTTGGAATTAACCAATCCATGTAGAGTTCCATGTCTAACACTTACTACATCTATGGCTCGAGACAATGTAATTTACCTGTGTTAGTCTTCTCATCTACAGTATATGTGTAAGAAGATGCCAATCTCATATATTTGCTGTGAGATTTAAATAAGACAATATGTGCAGAGATCATTAGTAGGTTCCCAAGGTGAAGTATCTGAGAAGAGAAAGAAAAGAATAACCCTAAAACAAAATCCATCTGTTTTCTAGCAAGACCCTTTGTGATGTTAGCTAACAATGGATGCTACCTTCAGGATCATCACGTGTGGGGCGCCATGCAAAGTGTGCATACGCAAAGACAAAAATAAAATACAATCAACTTCTTCTCTAATAACTTATGACAAAGTTAAGAAAGAATGAAGCTCAAATAACATGTTAATAGGATAAATCCATAACTTCAAAATAAGCATAACTGAAGATGTTCCTGTAGATTAAACAAGATAATTTTAAGTTGACGTAAAAAAAATGATTTTATGGAAAAAAATATTTTCGAATTGAGTTTCCCAATTGTTACAGAAAAAGAGGAGACTATTCTAAGAAATGTGACTGTTCTTCCACTTCACTTTTTTTTTAACCTGAGTTATTGCCATTTGCCTTCCAACCATCTATCTTCATTCACATTCTGTCGATTTTCACAGTTGCTTCTTAAAATTCCAGCAAAACATGTCCTGTTCCTTTTATTCTCTTAGCTCTGAGACAGATGATAACATCCTTTTAGAAATTATCAGATTATTTCTATCAAAAAGAACCAATTACAACAGTCACTCTTAATATACTGGCTAAATATATTTACTGATACTACAGTGTAACGAGAATATTTTGTAGGTGCATGGGTTTCCATTTTAGTTGTGAAAATTAAAGGCATGATGTAATGAATATTTCATTAACTTGCAGTGTTTTCTTATGATGAGAAAAGGAAAATTATTATCTTAAATTGTCATGTTTGGTAATAATGAACAGAGATGAAATTACTTGTTCCCAGTCAAAGCTTGAATCAAGATAGAGCCAGTCAGATAATCTCCTTTTCAGTAAGCCTACCAAATAGGGTGAACCCTTAGGAGAAAAGTATGAATAAATTGAGATGATACATAACTCTATTAAATAATGTTAATTTACAATAAGTACTTTAGCTGACATTCTATTTTAAAGCCAAATTACAACAATTCTGTGAAATTTACTAATTTCCTTTTCCATTCTCCACTGAGGATTTTGTTGAAGAAAGGAAAATTGTGTTTGTATTAGACAAAAAAATATTGGCATCTAAATTCCATATTTTACATGATTGCAGTGAATAGTTTGAGTAATCTTAAATCTTAAATTGACCCGTATTCACTGCTGAGTGACCATGTACCACTCACTCTTAGATCAGAGTAATGTTTATTAAATTATAGATGCATACCGAACAACCTAAAAGGTTGGGGGAAATAGCACTAAGAATACAGATGACCTGGCTGGTGTGGCTCAGTGGTTGAGTATCAACTTATGAACCAGGAGGCCACAGTTTGATTCAGGGCACGTGCCTGGGGTTGTGGGCTCAATCTCCAGTGGGGGACGTGCAGGAGGCAGCCCATCAATGATTTTCTCTCATCAATGTTTCCATCTCTCTCTCTCCCTCTCTAAAATCAATAAAAAATATATTTTTTAACAAAAGAATATAGATGAAGGTGCTTAGAAGTCCCCAAAATAACTGCATGTCTTTATGAAGTGAACAGAAGATAATATTATCTACGTTCAGTTGGTAAAAATAACAAAGCAACTTCAACCGCCCTTGGTTGCTTACTTACCACAGAGGTTTATGATGAAACTGACAGAGAAAGCCAAGACCACCCAAGTGCTCTGCCTTCCTATCGGGAAGCTTTTACTCATCACAGAAAGTGAAACAATATAATAGAATGATACACATTGTGATTTATTTTTATCCACAGAGAGGAATTCGCTGAGGATATGAAGGGCTGAAATGTGTAAATGGCCACAGATTCCTCAGGAATGAGTATTTTAAAGCATTGAATCTACCTCTGAATGGGACAAAAGCAAAAATGTAAATCAATAAAAAAAAAATCAAACCCTACAGCACACCGCTAAAACAGCTTATATTGCCAATTCTGTGTGGCCGATATATTTTTACAGCATGTAGACATTAACTATTCAGAACAGACATCTCTGACACAATAGAATGCTACATTAGAGGCCTTAAAAATCTTCCCACTGTAAAACCAGGTCCCACTGAGAAATTGGCTCATTATTTCATTTTTTGCAAAAAGTATTCTTTCTGCCCTTATCTCTGCTTTCTTTCCTTCGCCGTGCGTCACTCGTTCCTGTATCTGACAGAGTCTTTCCCCAGGAACAGGCTGCCCGTTAGCAAGAAGCCACTTTTGTCTTCTGCGTCTGGAACTTGGTGATCTGCTGTTTGGCGCTCAACCCCTGCTACTTTCGAAGCGATTCATTTGTCAGAAAGAAACACTTCTTTGTTCCTCTCTGGACTATGGTACCCGTGGCTGGTCGTGAGTCATTTCAAATAATACCCCAAAAATTCTTCACGGGAAACGGAAAAAGATGGGTTTTCTCCAATATGAAAAAATATGTAACTTAGCCAGAACTTCATTTTAAAAATGTTTTAATTTAATACTATAAAAATACAATATACGTAGTGCAGAATGATACACTTTTTGTTAAAGTATAATTAACAGGTATATTTGACACACTACAGACTATTTACACTTTACTATTTATATGTACTTACATGTGATATGTGTTACATACTGCTTTATAAAAATTAAGCTTTAATTTTTTTCATAATCACTAAAACCTTACTTCCTTTGAAATAGAATATAATGTATTTATAATTTTTTTCTTTTTATTGAATTTATTGGGGTGACACTGGTAACAAAACTGTACAGGTTTCAGGTGCACAATTCTACAACAGCTCATCTGTACACTGTGTTGTGTGTTTACTAACCCACGTCAGGTCTCCATCCATCACCACTGACTTCCCCCTTTTCCCTCCTCCACCTCTCCCAGCCCCCTGCCCCCAGAAATCACCACACCGATGTCCCTGACCATGAGTTCTTTCTCTTTTTTTCTTCTTTTTTGCTCAATCCCTCCACCACCCCACACCACCACCCCAACCAGAACGATCTATGAGTCTCTATGAGTCTGTCTCTGTTTTGCTTGTTAGTTCATTTTGTTCATTAGATTTCACATCTGAGTGAAATCATGTGGTACTTGCGTTTCTGACTGACTTATTTCACATAGCATAATACTCTCTAGGTCCATTCATGCTGTTGCCAAGGGTAAAAGTTCCTTCCTTTTTCTGGTTGAGTAATATTCCATTCTGTATAGCCACCACAGCTTTTTTTATCCACTCATCTACTGATGGGTACTTGAGTTGCTTCCAAATCTTGGCTATTGTAAATAATGCTGCAATGAACATAGGGGTGAATATATTCTTACAAATTAGTGTTTCGGGTTTTTTCAGATAAATTCCCAGAAATGGGTAAGAATGTCCTACTTTAAGGAAAAACAACAACCTGTAGGTACTGAAAATCAAAATAGATCAAATATTTTGTTCCGTAGGAAGTTAACTGAGTGTGGACTAGAAAAGCCTGTGGATAGTGGCTGGGTGCCTTCTCCCTGCGCCTGTCAGAAGTCTCCATCCGTTTCACGCAGCCACAGCGCTGTCCAGCGCCCTCTCAGCTGCCCACACCCAGGCTCCTTGTCGCCTGCCTTGCAACCCTTGTCTCCCTCACGCCCCTTTACTTCACCTGGCTCTGCTGATTCCTCCACACCATCTGACCACACCTCTTCTCCGCTACATAATCCTATAATTATCTGTGAAAAGTCCCATTCGGGTCAGCATGGCCTCCAAAAAGAACATAAGGCAGTTTTCTCAATGTGTTTTAAAGAAAGAAGTGGAAAGTGACATGCATACTGGCTGTGACAAGCCATGCATTGGGTGCTCCCTGCATGCTTCCCTGCTGCACAGAGACCACAAGGCTATAGCCGAAGCATAAACGGCACATATAACAAATATCTGATATGAAATTGTAGGAAAGCAGGCATTCGCCTCTCTCCCAGAACTATGCAGAGAGTTTGAACTGTGTATAAATACAACGGTAGAATTATAAGCATGAGCCATTGTCCCTGTCTAGAGATAAGAAATAGTTCTTTTTTGCTTGGCCACTGAAGGATCATATATAAGTCAGCTAACCTCTGGGAGACATTAGTTGCCACCTTCCTATTTCACAGGGGGGTTTTGCAAAAACAGATGAATATAAATTAGTAAGCTCTGTTTATTAAGTGGCTGTGATCCAAAAACTGAAAAATAGAAACTACAGCAATCCATGTCCAGGTACGAAAATCAAACACACTGCGTTGTTGGTAGCTTTGAAAAGGTGTTTATTGCAGAATTGATTTTTAGCTGTGGTGGTGTTTTGTTTTTTTCTGTTATTAGAGTAATTCTTTCAAAAAGAACTGTATTCCTTTATTAGCATATATTAGATTCTGAAAACATTGTGCTGAATTTGAACACATATAGCAGGAAAATAAACTTTCACCACAAAACAACATGCATTCATTTACCCTTAAAGTTAGGCACATCTGTTGATATCAGTTGTTTGGCAGGAGACACGTTGTGTTTAAAACTGATCTTAAACATTTGGAAATGTGAGTAGATGTACCCTGATCCTTTTATCTAGGTTAACTTTTATTCTTCAAAGTTGTAAATGATTTCTTTCAAAATGCCCATCCAAGGTTACTGGATATATTTTTACATTAGAATAAATAGGGGGTAGGGGAGAGATATTTATATTAAAATAAATAACTTTAATTAAAAGTGGCCACAAAAGCTTTACTTAGAAAAATTTGCAGAACATTATTCAATGTTGCCACCTTCAGGACAGATTTTAAAATAGCAGCGTAAGAATAGGATGCAAGATATCTTTTCCATGATTAAATATTCCCGAATTCAAACATGACTTTAGTTCCTAGAGAAGATATATTTTTTAAGTTAGGAACACAGAATCTATTTGCTTAACAGTTTGCTATCTCGACACAGTTATGCTATAAAGCGGCATGCGCTACCGATGTGTCTACAACATGCGCAAGTCTCTGAGTAATTACGCTGGGTGAACATGCCAGATTGAAAAATATGATTGCATTTATTTCAAATTCTAGGAGCAATAGTTTTTAATATTTCTTTTTTGTAAATATTTGTATTGATTTCAGAGAGAAGGAAGAGGGAGAAAGAAATAGAAACATCAGTGATGAGAGAGAATCATGGCTCGGCTGCCTCCTGCACGCCCACTACTGGGGACGGAGCCCACAACCCAGGCATGTGCCCTGACCAGGAATGGAGCCATGACCTCCTGGTTCATAGGTGGATACTCAACCCCTGAGCCATGCTGGCTGGGCAATATTTCTTTTTTTCTTAATTTTATTGATTTTTTTTTAGAAAGAGAAGAAGAAAGAGAGAAGAGGTAGATGATAGATAGGGAGAGAGTGTGAGAGAGAAACATCCATTTGTTGTTCTACTTATTTATGCATTCATTGGTTGATTCTTATATGTGCCCTGAACGGGGATCAAACCATAAACCTTGGCGTACCAGGTCAACACTCCAACCAACTGAGCTCCCCGGCGAAGGCGGCTTTAATTTTTCTTGAGTAATTAGTAGGGGTAGAAAGGCTGGAACATGTGTCATGTCTGTGTCGACTTTTCGAGAAACGGGCACATCTTTCCCCAAGGTAGGTGCTTCACTTCACACGGCCCCCAGCAGTGTAGGCGAGGTTTCCTGCGGCTCTTCCGTGTCTCGACAACATTGGGCTCGACCAGCCTTTTCACTGCAGGGAGGGTCTCCCAGTGGCTTTAGGTTGAATTTCTCGAATCGCTAATGATGTTGAGCACCTTCGCACATGCTGCAATTCTGAGGAAAAGGGGTCGTCACTTCACACTTCCTGAGATTTCCACCTTGGCCCAGAATCAGATGTACCTTGCTTCTGTGCCCACAGGGAAGAATGTGGAGTCTGCTGCTGTGTAGTGTTCTACAATGTCACAGTAGGTCAAGTCGGTTGATAGCGTGGTTCAAATCTTCTCTGTCCTTAGCGGTTTGGGTTGCCTTGTTCTAGCAGTTATTTCTATAGAGGTATTGAAATATGTCTCTACACCTGTAGATTTGTTTATTTTTCTCTTCAGTACTATTTGATTTTGCTTTGTGTATCCTGAAGCTTGTTTTTTTGTTCATAAAAGTTTAGAATTGTTAAGACCTCCTTATGAACCTATTCCTTTATTATTGTCGAATGACCTTTATCCCCAGTAATATACTTTGCTCTGAAATATGCTTTGCTCAGTATTAATTTAACCACTCACCCTTAATTTTTTATAATGTTTATGAAGCATATCTTTGTTTATCCTTTTACTTTTAACATATTTGTTTTTGAAGTGTGTTTCTTATAGGTAGCGTATATTTATTTGTGTCCTTTATTTTTTTAAGTCCAACCTAACAACCTCTGTTTCTTAATTGGAATATTAGACCATTAGATTTACCGCGTTATTGATATAGTTAGGTTAAAATCTATCATATTGCCCTTTGCTTTCTATTTATACTATATGTCTCTTATTTACCTTTCCTCTTTTTCTTCCTGCTTTTGGCTTAATTAAATATTTTTAAGTAATGTATTTTATCTCTGTTGCTTAATATGCTAATATATCTGCTTTGCTATTAAGTGGATACATAGTTTATATCGTTACATCGGGTTTATTGTTTACATCATTAATTGGTCATTGTCTAGTGATATTATACCACGTGACCTATAGTATGAGAATTTTAGATTTTTATATCTCCATGTCCATTGTATTCCTGGCAACTGTCCCTCAAATGCTATAACATGGCAAACGGAAAATTACAGAGACAAGTGGAGGCTCTGGGTGTTACATTTTTCCAGAGAGGATTTGGACGAGGGGTGTCCCTCCTTAACCCAGTCTGAGATTGAGCTGATTAGACGTTGACTTGAAGTTTGTTTTGGTCCCTTTCCGATTTGCTCTTACTTAGAGTGTAGGTCAGTTAACACTTCTCCATCAACATTTTCCAAATTTCAAAATTGGGTTCCTGTTACCTCTGTCTTTATACTTCTGTCCCCGTTAATTTACGCCTTTTTACAAAACGCCTTCACTGTCGTTTTAGTGAAGTCTCAAGAGGGAGAAACATTTGATGTGCACTCTGTCTGTGACCTTAGTTTCGAAAGGTCTTTTCCATTTTCTCTGCTGACCCTACTTCTCAGGATCTGCTAGGAATTTGAGAGAGATGGAACAGATGATCGAACAACTAAGAGGCAGAGTAGGGTTCTTTATTATAATATTCATGGCCCCTGAACTTGGGGCGCTTCTCTTGAACCCACTTGCTTTCATCTTCGAATGAGTCCTGTCTCAAGTACACACCTGACTTCTCGTTCAAGTACCTAGTCCTTTTGTGCATGTACCCAGCACATCCTCCAGCCTGTGAGAGTAGGATAAACACAGCCTAGGCTTACAGAAGGTAACCCTCCTTACTTTCACGAAGTGATAATCAAGTGATTTTCCCACAGAAAATGAGTAATTCAGCAGCTGTTTACTTCGGGTTTTCTATATGGACAGCATTGCATTGGTCTTCATGATTCACAGCATTTCTTCATATCTTATCAAATGAACAAATCACCATAAAGCTCAGAATTCACTGGAGATAACTGCTTCTAAGCATTAGAACCAACAGGACCTGGGCCTACATAGTCTTCATTCTGCAGGTGAGAAAACGGAAACACTGAATGGCTTGAGGATTCAGAGAGCTGCCCCTTTACTGAGGATTAATGACGTTTCCTGGGGGAATTTCTAGTCTGTTCAACCCAAACTGAGAGTCAATGGACTAATTTGGGGAACGTCTACGCTCAAGAAAATCAATTGCCGATGGTGTATTAGCTAGCATCTTGAGTGAAACAGAATCCTTATGTTCCAGTGAGTTATCACCTCAAGTCCAAACCCACTGCAGAGGTCCTGGCCTCCAAGCTGCTGCGGTCCTAGTTTAATGGCACGACTCTCACTGCATCAGCCAGAACGCAGAGGCCCATTTCAAAATGACTCATTCTTAATGACAATGGCTAAATGTTGAAAATTACGCCATGCCTTATCCAAGTACAGAATCTCACTGCCATTTTGTCCAGTGGAATCTTTTGGTAAGAGCACATGTCCTGCTTTCGTCTTGAGATTTCCAAGTCGATGAGTCTCACATTACAGAATGTTCACCCATCTTCATAAGGATTGCCTTCAGGTACTAGGATGTTGGGATGGCGGTGAGGTCAGAGGCATGGCACCATTCAGAGGGGCGCTTCAGTGCCTCAAAGGGTAGCTTCATGAATGTACCAATGGGTGCCTACCATCAGCAGGAGCGCTGTGGAGGACACACTGGCACAGGGTCGTGAACTTGAACTAGATAAGCCCTAGATCACTCCCAACTTTAAGCTATACATTTCTGGAGAGTGTTATAGAGTAAATCAATATTTTCAAGCCTAGAAAGAATGTAAGGGTGTATTCATCAAAATGTCTTTACAGAGAGATTACATGTTATTCTAGCACCTCCTCCTTTTATTGTACATAATGCCCTCATAGTAAATGTATATCATTCCTACATTACCAGTGATGTTTCTGGATCTACACAGCATGCATTCACTCAATAGTAATGTGACTTTGATGCAAAATATTGTGCTAGCATACTAACATACATGCTCTATGTCCTTATATATATTCTATATGTACAAGATAAAGGAACACATGCTGACGGAGTTGGGTTAATGAATACACGCGGTGGTGTCTGGGGGGAATCAACGTGTCCCAGAGAATGGGTCCTTGTTCTTCACCCCAGGCGACCTGGACACAGAATGAGGAAGCTTCCATCTCTTTGTAAAAGCGAAATCACCAGCTTTAGAGTAAAGACCACGCCACGCTGAGAAATCAATCCCTTGAGTGCGCTCCCTGAAGTCAGGCCCTCAGCCCTGAGGGGTTGGCGGACTCCAAGTCAGCGTGAGGCAGGGGCTTAGTGACCTTTCATTCCACACACACAAAGGACCGTCGCCTGGTGTCCTCACTCCCGGCTTTCAGAACCTAACGCTTCAGCGCCCTCCTTTGTGTCTGAGCCGTGCCCGGAGCCATTATCCACCCTGGAATCCAGTGTCAGGCTGATTGCACGGGGGTGAAAGTACCCCAGATGCGTCCGAGGTGGCAGCGAAGACACAGTTGGCAAGTGCCCTTTTAAATTGCTTGTGGCTGCACTGAAAATGATGAGCTATTTGTTTTATAAAACATCTGCAGGAAAAGAAAGTATCCTATTGCAGGCTACGAAGCACAAAACAGCCCATAAATATTAGTGAATTAATTAGTTAATTATTGTGTCCAAATGGTCCATTGAGGCTCTTAGCAGAGTAGAGTGCCACTTAGCGGGCACGGACAAAGGAAAATGGGGTTAATATCACCAGCAATACATGCGTGAAGTGGGTGGTCGCTGCCCGGGGAGAGGAGATGGGAAAGAGGCAGTTGGATAGATTGAACCACCAGGGCTGAAGGACCCTGTGGTGTGTGCCACAGAGGAGAAGTCTCACCAAGGAGGGAAGCAGAGGTGAGAAAACACAAAGGCCTTGTGATGCTCCGAGGAGGGAGGGCAGGTACAGTGAACAGCGGGGATGGGAAGGACTGGAGTTCTGTGTGTGGGAGCAAGGCCGTGAAGGGCAATGCTTTGGAGTACAAAGACATCTGTATTTGAAATCAGAAGATTAGGTTCCCGATTTCTAGTCATGGAAACCTAGGTAAGTGAGGCAACATTAAACCGAGTCTCCTTTCCTCTGCAAAATTGAAGTCAGACTGACATTCCCCAGGGCCCCGCCCCTTCTGGGTAGCCCTGTTAGTTTGAGTCGAATGGGAGGATGCGATTGCAAAAACCTTGAAAACAGTGACCTATTTTTAAATGGAAGGTATATTAATACTTCCGTTATTGAAAATATTGATTGTGAAATATCAAATAAGATGATACATTTAAAAAGAGAATTTTTTACTTCTTTCTATTTGGCCTTCAGGGATGGCACCAGAGTCTATAACATCATTTAAAATGTTACAGTAACCCAAGTAAGAAATAGCACTCATTCCTTTTAGAGGAGGACACTGAATAGGAACAAGGTCAGAATTGTTCACAATATCCTAGATTATAATAAACTCACGTAGAAAATTAATAAATAGCACTTTAATGATCATGAAAGTATTATCATCTTGTTATGCTCTTACTTTAGAGAGAGTGACAAAAACATTCTCTGCCTCAAGAGGAGGAGTGCACTGAAGAAGGGAGAAGCCATGTCCACACTTCTTTCCTCATTCATTTACTTAATATATTACTGACTGAGTTCCTCTTCGTCACTGGGCATGTGGGAGACCTGGTACAAAGCCCCATGTCTGAAAACAATGAGAAAGTTACAACGTGCAGATGATGTGTTATAGAATTGTACACCTGAACCCTATATAATGTTATTAACCACCTAGAGGCCCGATGCACAAAATTCGTGCAAGTGTAGGTCTTCCTTCCCCCGGCTGCCGGCACCGGCTTCCCTCTGGCACCTGGGACCCGGGCTTCCCTCACAGCCCCGGCTTCGTCCAGAAGGTTGTCTGGTTTAATTAGCATATTATGCTTTTATTATCATATATGTCACCCCAATAACTTAATTAAAATTAAATAAAGAAAAAAATAAGAAAGTAGAAAATGGTAGGAAGCTCTTTATATTTGTTCATTCAATAAAAATTAATTATGCCCGGTGCCATTTTAGGCAAAAGAGAAAATGATAGGGAGATAAGGAGATAAGCAACAAATGAGATTAATCATTACGCTTGTCATCTCAGAACTTGTAGAGTGGTTGTTACAATCAAGAAAGCTAACTGTTACGGTTGGAAAATGCAGAATCATATGGGAACATAAACCTAAACTTAGAGTCCATAAAGTCGAAAAGAAGAACTTACGTAAATTGATACCCGAAAAATGATCAGGCAGAGTGACAAGTAAGAGTGTCCTAGGAAGAGGACACTTCTCATGCAAATATATGCAGATGAGATGGAGGGCCTCGCTCCTCCTCCTGCCTGGGATGGAGAAAGTTGCCTCAGTCCCCGGCAGAGCACCCTGCACTTCTGTAACATGATGTGTGTGCGGCTTTATTGTGATGCCGATCTCATCCATCATTTTGTAATCTCGCCGAGGACAGGGAATCCGCCTGGTCCACTGCCTACCCCACCTCTTATTTACAGGGACCTCAATAAATACAGGCTCAATAAAAATAAGTTAATGAAAGCAGTTCCAGGAAGCCAGCTCTGAGAATGATAACAGTAGCTCGGAGAGAAATGAGGTTGGCAAGGTGGCCAGAGGCCAGATGTTCCTTCTAATTTATGGGAAAGACACTGAACGATTTTATGGGGTGTGCTAAGCTGATTAGAATGGTGGGTTGTAGAGGGGCACTCTGGCTGCAGAATAAAGAAGTGTTGAGAGGAGAGAAGGGGAGAAGAGAGTAGAGGAGGAGAGGGGAGGGGAGGGAAGGGGAGGGGAAGGGAGGTCAAAGAGAAAGAGACATTGGTTAGGAAACTGTTGCGATAATGCTCGTGGCGGATAATGGCAGCCTAGTCTAAGGTGTGGTGGTTAATAGGAAGGCAGTGGATGGGCTCGGGAAATATTTAGGAAGCTTAAAAAAAAGGAAAGGAAAGACAAGAGAGACAAATATCCCTTATTCAGATCTGCCTGGATCAATCTCTTTATGCAAGAAATATATACTGAATGTCTAATATAAACTCAACTGTGAGAATATAGAGAATCTCACAGCTATACTAGTAATAATACATTATTACAATACCATAGTCTGAAAGCTAGCACAGAGTAAATACAAAACACACACACACACACACAGAAGTATAAGGAAACTAACTCATTTGTTCATTCATTCAACAAATATTTATTGCTACCCATCATGTTCCAAGTATGTTCATAGCTGCCTTCAAGAAATTGGCTGCATTCTGAGAACCTCAGGTGGCATAGTTAAGTGGTTAGAAGCAGCTAGCGTACATTGAGTACTTACTAAAAGCCGGTCACAGGGCCAAGGTACAGTGTTTGCTTTATCCTGTTGAACCCTCCTGACACACCCATGATGATAATGATTCTCCGCTCTGGGTGTTTTGTTGATTTATCTTCTCCCCCTTTACTGCTTAATGTTAAAATGTGCTGGAACCCAAGTCTTTGGTTCTTTCTCTTCTTCATCTACACTTCTTCCTGAGGCGATCTTATTCTTTTTTAGTGGCTTTAAATTCTCCCGTCTGCTGAGACCCCCCAAATACACAACAACTACTCAGACCTCTCGCCCAAATTTAAACGGCCTTACCAGCTACCTCCTGATCACCTTCTCGGTGTCCAGCATGAAGCGTGAATCCGCTCCCACACCTGCTTCTTTAACAGCCTTTCCTGTTTCTCAGATGGAGAAGAAGGAGGTAGAACCTGATGATCCCCCAAAGCACCTACCCCTAGCAATTTACTATCCACTCCCTCCCTGCTTAAACAACAAACAAAACAAAAACCCTGAAATGTTGCTTGTAGTAGGAACTGGACTTTCCCCAGTAGCTGCCATTCTCTATCATTACAGTTAACTACCCACATCATAAATCCTTTCCAACAAATACCTGAAGAGTGCAATTTCCTGATGCGAGGATACTGGTCTAAATGCCGCCTTCACAGCAGAACGATGTGAAAACCACAGATCCCTGTTTTAGAAAATTCCCACCATTCTTGACAAGATTATGGAAGCTTATTGGCAACGTTTGTGTTTTATCATCCCCAATCCAATTATGAAACTACCAAGAAGGAACCGGCAGACACGGAGCAGTGAGTACAGTATTCCACTGGGGGGAGTGAGGGGCGGAGTAAGGAATGGTTCTGATGGAAGAGAGAAGATACTGAAAGAATGTTCCAAGAGCGGACAAAGCAGCCACTGACGCACATCAACTAGGAAGGCATTTGCTTAAACGAGAAAACTAGAGGAAGCATCTATCAAACCCTGGCATGGCACCCGGGCTCGCCACAGGGAAGCAACTTGTCCTTTTCCTCCCCCTGATCGGCTTTATCCTTCAATTAATCGCATGCTCTGCAAAATGATAAAACAACCATCTCCGCGAGCCCAAATAATTGAGGGCTCTTGAAATGTCTGGACTGAGAGTACTTCTTTGTTCCGGCTCCCTTTTTGAAATGGGTGTGATGCTTGCAGAAAGATAGTCACTTGAAAGCTCTAAACATGTAAGCCCTCCATTAACCCAGAAAGCCGGCGTGGGATGCAGAAGAGACCCCAGCTGCCCATCCTCGCCGCGCGCATGCGCTTGGCCTTGGCCGCTTGGCCAGCGGGCGGCTCGCACGGTGCCCAGACCACGCGGCGCTCTCCCCACCGCCGGGCTGCGCAGGGATGAAGCTCATTAACGCAGATTTGTACAATTATTTCCGCTCACAGAGACTCTCCAGAGATATGTCCCTCAGCGTAACGGTGAATTTGCTTCAAGTGCGATGCTGGCTAAAGGATATTAACTCACTTCACCCAAGTTAATAAAATAAATGGACTATTTATCAACCCAATATTCTCATTTTATCTTAAGTGACATACCTCTAGGTACATAAGTTTATTCTGTCTGTAGTCTTTGCATCATCTAAATACAGGGTGTGGGAAGAAGAGGCATTTTAACCTGATAGCTGCTGGTCACATAACCGGCTTTAAAAAAAATACAGTTTTACGGGCTTTGCAGTCAACATCCATGGGCTACCATTGAACCTCACGAAATGCAAGAAATAGTTGACACGGATAGGAAATAAAAATATGTCTTTATAAACCTCATTTAAAAAATAATAGTGTGAAAAAAAATGCATAGTTTAAAAAGCTAAGCACCAAATCCGTTAAGCATAAACTATGTTCCCACACACTAAAATGTGCCTGGAAATACAGTCCACACGGCTTCTAAGAACAGGGTTGTTTCATAAAACTTGGGGGACGGAGCTCCACAGACAAGAAAAACACTCCATGGTATCAGCCTCCAGTGGTCCATGTCCATGCCAGTTTTCCAAAAACTGCGACTCAGAACTTCACCTCAGGAAGAGAATTCCCATCAATGAGTAATAGACAGCTGTACTAAGAAAAGTTACACAGCCCTGGCCGGTGTGGCTCAGTTGGTTGAGCATCATCCCATGCACCACCAGTTTGATTCCCAGTCAGGGCACATGCCCAGGTTTTGAGTTCAATCCCTGGTCTGAGTGCATACAGAAGGCAACCAATTGATGTTTCTCTCTCTCTCTCCCTCTTCTTCCACTCTCTCTAAAATCAATAAAAGCATATTTGAAAGAAAGAAAAGTTACACAAAATTGGAACATCTAGAAAGAGCATAGCACACCCTGTCAATGGCATACACTGATTATTTAGTTATCCTATCTAATAAAGAGGGAATATGCTAATTGACTGCTATGCCCTCAAAGATGGCAGCACCCAGTCCCCTCAGCCCCGCTGGGCCCACCCCCAGGCAGGCCTGGCCGCTCCGCGCCTGCCTCTGGAGTCCCCCAGTCCCCTCAGCCCCCCAGCCGCCCAGGGCCGGCCCAAGGCACAGGCAAGCCTTGGATGGCGGCTGCCCAGCCGCCCGGAGCCACCCAAGGCTCAGTTAACCAGGGCCAGCCGAGGCTTGCGCTGCCAGCAATGGCAGCAGCAGAGTTGTGATGGGGTGTCGCCGTCCCCTGATCACCGGGTCACCTGCCCCTGAGGGCTCCAGGACTGTGAGGGGGCAGGCCGGGCTGAGGTACCCCTCCCCGCCCAGTGCATGAATTTTCATGCACTGGGCCTCTAGTTTCAGATAATGTTCTTGTGTTTGACTTTTTTAACTCTTCAGTTAACATGGAACTAAACAGACAGAAGTGACATGTTAACTGTGAAATTATGTCTAATAGAAAAAATAATCCCAAAGAGTATGTTATTATTGCCATATAGGAAATAACCTAGTTAACCTCACCATCTTATGTAAACATTATTTTTCTTCAAAATGGCTATTGACAGCGGCTCCATGATTTCATACTACTTTCTGACCTTCATTGTTACCCTATAAATTAGTGAATTGAATAAGACCTTTTTAAGAACATATTTTTATCTACTTGAAAATTATATTTGGACAATGAAATAAAACTTTCAGGAAAGAGAAATTTGAGTTTCTAATCCTTTCCAAGTCACCTAATTTTAGAATCTTACTTTCCTTGTAATCAAAACTCCACTAACTGTACACTTTAAAAGGTTGATTGTATTGCAAATTACCTCAGTGAAGCTGACTTTATAAAAGTAAAACAAGCTTTCCCAGACTTTCTATAAACCAAAAAGTTGTATTGGAATGAAAACAATCATAGCAACAACTCAAAATTGCCTAATGTCTGGGAAAATTTGGAAAAACTGCGAGAATTAAGCATTTTTAAAGTGGAAAGAAGAAATTGATTTTTCTCCCTATAGAACTGCATACCAAGAAACAGTGTGTTGAAGAAAGCAATTTAAAATAATAATAATAATAATGGGTGAAGTTTGAGAATCCAACCTAGGCAAATAAAATAGAGCTTGAATTTTAAGCAACTTTCAGAATCTGCTGGATCTTGTCCTTGTGGAATTCGCACTTCCTGAAAGACGGTGGCCAAAGGTTGTCAAGAGGCATCCAGGAGAGTGACAGTGGCCGGGCTCCGACCTCCGCAAGGGCACTGAGGATTCTAATCCGCAACTACAGCTTTCCCATGCAAACCCGGCTCTGCAGCGGGACCAGTTCAATAATTCAGCGAGTGGAAGGCTTTTGAAACCAGCATGTCCCCCCGACCAGCACCCAGGCCTTTGTTACAAGGAATCACCAAGTGGGAATACATCATGCTCTTCCCATGAGGGCACCTTTCCTGGATATATTTTCCCCCAGAGATATTTTATTGTTTTCCTCCTTCTCATCAGGATTGGGTTGCCATGGCGACAAAGTAAGCGATCTCACCAGATTTCACCTTTGCTGTCTGGCTTCACCTGCTTCTCTGCCCTCAGAGCAAACAAGGTGGACCCTGTGTGCGCGCACATGCACACACACACACACACACACACACACACACGTGTCTGACTCCCATGGCCGTCCTGAGGGCGCCTGGCAGCTTCTTTCCCGGGTCAGTGCCCGCTGCCCTTCACACACCCGCGTTTCCTTCTCCCTCATGGCCCCGCCGCACGTCTCGCTTGTCTTGTGATCTCTTTGTTAAGGAGGGACGCAGTTCCTCTGCAAGGATTTCTCTTTCCCGTTGAAAACAGAGGACTTTCAACATCTCCATCACTGCGCTGTCAGATCACCTCCAAACGCATGCCCTGTTTGAGGGGATAAATGGTGATGGGGGAAATCATTAAACTCAATTAAATTTAGAAAAGAAAAGGTTACCCAGCCAGAATGGCTCAGTGGTTGAGCATTGACCTATGAACCAGGAGGTCACACACAGTTCCATTCCAGGTCAGGGCACATGCCTGGGTGGCGGGCTCGATCCCCAGTAGGGGGCGTGCAGGAGGCAGCTGATTGATGTTTCTCATGGATGTTTCTATCTCTCTATCCATGTCCCTTCTGCTCTCCTCTCTCTCTAAAATCAATCAAAATATTAAAAAAATAAAATTACCTATCCTTAAGATATAAAAGAAAAGAATCAAAAGTGCATATGTTCTCACAAATACAGGTAAATTGATTTCCTCAGTGATAAACACCTACCTTGCAGTCTCATTATGTATACATAGCAATGAGCAATTCTCCCAGCTGTGCAAATATAACACGCCATTCCTGGAAGAGGATGCGTTAGTCTTGAACAGGACTTGCCTCCCTGTTAAAAGCAGATCATTGTCTTTCCATGTTTCCCACCTATTTCTGATTTCCCAGTGTTCATTCCGCCATATTTATTGCCTTCTGCTGCCCTGGGACCTGTGCGTCAGATTTGTTGTGCGGCAGAAGGAAGAAAGGGAGCAGGTGACAGTAGGTGACTAATCCACGGAGCTAAAGATTGGGGGGAGGGGGTGTCTTCCGGATTGCCCAGGTGGTCACGTTAATATCTGTAGACTGAATGTCACCCATGAGAGTGTAAGCACCAAGGGAACAAGAATATTTGTCTGTTTTCATTTAATTTTATTTGCTTCCTTCCATGTCACGTAAGTAGTCAGTGCCGTGGAGGCAGCGACTGGGAAGCAACCTGAGCTGACAGATCTCTCCGGAGGTGGCTCTCGGCACTTGTTTTAGTTATTAGTTTCCATCTTGATGAAAATTTTATAAGATTTTACTCCGTCCTAAAGAATTGAAAAATGACATGACTCACATATAGCTATGTTCGTAGAGTGTAATGTCTGGGGTGGGAAATAGTAAGAAGTGCTATTGAAGAAGAGAAGGAAAAGACACACTTCTTTGGCTAAGATTCAACTGAATAATCCAATCGGTGCAATCGATCTGGCATTCATTTAGTCACTTATTAATTAATTTTTAGCTTAATGTTAGAGATACATGTTGTTATTTTGTGTTTTATTATCTAAAGCAATATACATCTTTGTCTTATGTCAGTGTTATAATTATTATTAATAATGAAAATATGCCACACTTTTAAAAGGTATTTCCATTTGAGACTTTTCTATCTTGAAATTTCCTAAAGCAGAGATTACCTGAATAATTGACACTATTTAAAAGTTGGGAGCTTCTAACTAGCTTTTTCCCTAATGTAATAATAGATTCAGGTTTTTTTTTTAAAAAAAATCTTTATTGTTGAAAGTATTAGGTATGTTCCCTTTTTCCCCCATTGACTCCTTCTAGTCCGCCCCACCTTCCTCCCCTCTCCCCGCCCCAGGCCTTCACCACCCCATTGTCTGTGCCCATGGTTTAAGCATATGTGCATACAAGGTCTTTGGTTGATCTCTTCCCACCCACCCACCCACCCTGCCTTCCCTCTGAGATTTGACAGTCTGTTCCATGCTTCTGTGTGTCTGGATCAACTCCAGTCATCAGTTTATGTTGTTCATTAGATTCCACATATGAATGAGATCATGTGATACTTGTCTTTCTCTGACTGGCTTATTTCACTTAGCATGATACTCTCCAGGTCCCTCCATGCTGTCTCAAAGGGTAAGGGATCCTCCTTTTTTTACTGCTGCATAGTATTCCATGGTGTAGATGTCCCACAGGTTTTTAAATATATATTTTACAGAGCACTCGCTCTTTAAGAATTTTCTCCAGAAAAGTCCTGAAATCTAGAAGTTTGAAAAATATTTTGATAATAGACCACCTCCTAAAGAGTCACAGTTCACATTAACATATTTTTTAAATCAAAGAATTCTACAGTCAGAAAACATTTCATTTTATTCATTTCAGCACTTATAAATTTAATAGCTGTAATCTCATCATCATAATTCCAGCAACTGAACATGACACAGGCTATCTGACCACACCTTCCCCTCCTCTCCACCTCCACCTCATTGCTTGCCCGTTCCCCTCAAGCATTTGATGCCCAGCATTCCCTCCTGCCATCCCCTGGCCTTGGGCTCCCTTCCTTCCCTTGCCTCCTTCTTCATCTGAAGAACAGCCTCTCTGCCTGGAGACAGATTCTTCCAAGAAGACTTTAAAAAAAATAATTCTCACCTAGGCCCGGGTGAGCCCAAGTGGCCCTGGGTCTGGGAGAGGCCAAGCGTCCCTGGGTCCGGGTGCGACCATGTGTCCCTGGATCCGGGTGAGGCCTCGTGCACCTAGGCCCGGGTGAGCCCAAGTGGCCCTGGGTCTGGGAGAGGCCAAGCATCCCTGGGTCCGGGTGAGACCATGTGTCCCTGGATCCGGGTGAGGCCGCGTGCACCTAGGCCCGGGTGAGCCCAAGTGGCCCTGGGTCTGGGAGAGGCCAAGCGTCCCTGGGTCCGGGTGCGACCATGTGTCCCTGGATCCGGGTGAGGCCTCGTGCACCTAGGCCCGGGTGAGTCCAAGTGGCCCTGGGTCTGGGAGAGGCCAAGCATCCCTGGGTCCGGTTGAGACCATGTGTCCCTGGATCCGGGTGAGGCCGCGTGCACCTAGGCCCGGGTGAGCCCAAGTGGCCCTGGGTCTGGGAGAGGCCAAGCGTCCCTGGGTCCGGGTGCGACCATGTGTCCCTGGATCCGGATGAGGCCTCGTGCACCTAGGCCCGGGTGAGCCCAAGTGGCCCTGGGTCTGGGAGAGGCCAAGCGTCCCTGGGTCCGGGTGAGACCATGTGTCCCTGGATCCGTGTGAGGCCTCGTACACCTAGGCCCAGGTGAGCCCAAGTGGCCCTGGGTCTGGGAGAGGCCAAGCGTCCCTGGGTCCGGGTGCGACCATGTGTCCCTGGATCCGGATGAGGCCTCGTGCGTCCCTGGGTCCGGGTGAGGCTGTGCGCCCCTGGATCCATCCGGGTGAGGCACGCGCCCCTTGGGTAGGGGTGAGGCCACGTGCCCCTTAGTCTGGGTGAAGCCGTGCCCCTGGGTTCGGCCGAGACCAAACCAGAGGGAGTCGGACCTCCATTACCACCATTTGCCCAACATCCAGAGCTGAGGGGTCAGTGCTGACATGTACACATAAGGAACTATTGGACATTGAAATTGGGTCTCAAAAGAACTGTTGGTCCAGGGGGAAGCTCGCTACAGATTGATTCATTTGCCTGTCAGCATAACTATTATTGCTCGTCTCACATTCAGTTCTTATTAGTATATATCTAGTGACATATGATCTCGCTCATCTAGGGGAAATGATGAACAACATAGACTGAGGAACAAGAACAGAACCAGAAGCAAGGAGGCATCGATCGGACTATCGGGCCTCAGAGGGAGGATAGGGGAGGGGAGGGAGAGGGTGGGGGGAGGGGGAGAGTTCAACCAAAGGACCTGTATGCATGCATATAAGCCTATCCAACGGTTAAGTTCAACAGGGGATTGGGGCATGCGTGGGGAGAGGGGTAGGATGGGAATGGGGGGATGAGGACAAATATGTGACACCTTAATCAATAAAGAAATTAAAAAAAAAAAAATAATTCTCTGTTGTTGAAAGTATTACATATGTCCCCTGCCCCCACCCTGGTGACCCCCCTCCAGCTTTTTTTGGGGGGGGGAGGACTTCAAGTTAGGATTGGATTCATCACCTATTTAGTTATTCGTTCATTCATTCGCTTATAACATCCTTTCCTTAGATCTTCTATCTGCTTATACTTGACACTGTGTTATTTTTCTTAATAGTTCTTGTGAGCCATGAGAGGGAAGAACCAAAGTCTTATTTATCTTCCTCTCTCCAGCACTAATTTAGAGCCTCGCGCAACAGATGTTTATTGAGTGAATCATTTACTTCTCTTTCAAGACTAAGTATTTCAAACAACTGTCTGTACACACTCTTCATGATAATGGTAATGTGTATTGGGATAGCACCTTGAAAGATATGAAAATGCTTTCACACTGATCATGTTTGATCCAAATCACCCATTCTGAGGGCATTAATAGGCGTTGAAAATCCCATTTTTCATAATGGGAAAAGTTGAGGTTCAGAGAGAGTTATTCAAGATCAAACAGCTGGTGCTGAAACTGGAACTCTGGGTGTGATTTTTCCCCACAGACCACACCGCCTACTCACGGGAGTGGGGACCAGCCTCCTTGACCCCCTCCTTCTTCCTGAAAGCCACCAGACACATTTCCGCCCCAAGGAGAGCCTAACCTCCTAAAAGTAGACACCTCTGCCCAAGTGAGTCTGACCTTTCACCCCTGAGCTCCAGACCTGGAGTCCCAGCTACCTGCTCTGTAGATCTCCCCTTAGATGTGCTAACCTGCTTCAAAAGCAACGTGTCTGAGAATAAAACGCATCTTCGCTCTGTTCCCAAGCCCTCGGCTCCCCCAGGCTCGTTGGTCCCCCCGATTTTAGGATCTCTGTCACAGCTCTTTTGTCTTGGGGATTTGGAAATTAATGTTCCAGCTGCAGCTAGCTATTCATCTCCTGAAAATAACCCCCTTCCCTGATAAATTGTCATTATTTATTGAAGACCTGTCAAGCTATCATTCATCCCTTCCGGGCTCTACAGAACAAAGGCGTTTCGGAGAATTAAGTGTGGCATGCTGAAAACAGGCCTCTCTCCGTGACAACCTGTGCGGATCAAAGGTGGAGGCCGCTAACCACGAGGAGATTGCTTTCAGCCCTTCGGTGACTTTTTCGAGTGGAAACGATGTCGCTATTAACTTTCGTCTTGTTGTTTCAGTGAATTTCCTTTATGGTGAGGAGGGCAGTGATGCCATTTGGTTTTTTTCCTATTGGTTCTGGGCTGTGCTCCATGCCTGTCAGTCATTTCCTGTCACTAACAGAATCAGGGCAGCGAGATTTCCTCGTGGATTCACCGAGTTTCCTCGTGGGGAGATCTTCTGCATCGGAGCAGCTCCCATGCTACTTGAAAGTCTGCTCGAAACCATGAACGATTCCAGTGTCGTTATTGAAATGATCTTTCAATAACCAGAAAGTTCAGAATAAGCTCAAATGTAAATTCAGTGACCTACTCAGGTAAACCACACCTAAAATACATTCCTGAATGAGTAAGACATAAACTATATTAATCAAATTGTTGTTCTTAATTGGTCTTTAAGTTAGATTTTATTTATTTATTTATTTATTTATTTATTTATTTATTTTTAATTGATTTGAGAGAGAGACAGGAAGGGAGACCCAGAGATAGAGACAGAGAGGGGAGGAGAGAGGAGGGGAAAGGAGGAGAAAGGAGGGGAGGGGAGGGGATGGAAGGGGAGGGGAGGGGAGAGAGATATCCACTTATTGCTGTTCCACTTATTGATTCCTTAATTGGTTGATTCCTGTATGTGCCCTGACCAGGGACAATTTGCATAGTAGCCTTTTATTATATAGGATGTGAGTTTTCCTGGTAAATGTTTTTGTAGGTGCCCTGTATATCCAAAAGTAGTAGTACCACTGTTCTCATGTGTTGAAGACCATCCGACTACCAGGACTAGCTGAAATGTGGTTCGTTTTAGCCTTTGAATTAATTCTAACAAAGTCTGCACAACAACATACCCACCATTCAATATCGACCCCGTTAGGAATGGGCAAAAATAAAACTAAATCCATGAATGCTTAAAAGGCAAAGAGCACCCTGCTAAGGTAAAAAGAAGAAATGTAAACCTTTGAGAAAAAATAACAACAGGTGACTACTCTTTGTGGCCAGGAGACTGTTTCAGACCATCCTTTTTGTTTTTGTGATTTTTTAAAAGGACGCCTGAAAACACGCCACGGTAATAACAGCCCCCGCCGAATTGTTACAGCATCCTGATGCACGTTGAACTGGTGTGCGTGCCTTCCTGGCCAGAGCCCCGCCAAACCTCCTCTCACATTTATAAAGGAAGTCCCTCGGGGTATTCCTGGCTCAGGATGCACAGCCTGCTGGCCTGACAGGTCATTATTGCTCATCACTCGGGGATTGAGTGCCGAGCCAGGGAGTGCTCCTCTCCCTGCTTCCCTGTGAATGCATGTGGGACTGAACTTGGGAATCATAACTGTCCATGAGAGCTCAAAGGGTACCCGCCGATGGATTTGCACTGCAGGGCAGGGCTGTCACCTGCCATGGAGGTGGGCAGGATTGCAATCACTGTCCTTGGCCAAGGTCACATTGCAGGTGCCTGACCGTCCTGTGGTTGTGACACCTGATGTAACTTTCTATGACTCCGTACTAGGTCAGGGGCTTTGTCTCTCTTTTTAAAATATTGTAACTAAAAGTAATTTATTTGAGCCCGGCCTGTGTGGCTCAGTGGTTGAACGTTGGCCTGTGAACCAGGAGGTCACGGGTTCAATTCCCAGTCAAGGCACGTGCCTAGGTGTGGGCTTGATCGCCAGTAGGGGGCATGCAGGAGGTAGCTGGTCGATGATTCTCTCTCATCATTGATGTTTCTATCTCTCTCTCCCTCTCCCTTCCTCTCTGATGAATAAAAAATAAAATAAAAAGTAATTTCTTCAAAAGGAAAAGTTTAACAGCAAAAGGCCACATCTACCGAGTTCTGAGGGAAGAATGGAAACCAATATAGGTTAAGTAAAACCCTAGGGAGGCATATGCTGTGTGTCTAATTAGTCTACAGCCTTCTAAGTTGAGATGCATCACGGGAGAGATTGTGCTTGGAGCAAAGCTCCTTCCATCCTTTAATAATGATATACTTTTCCATCATTAAAATATTAAAGTCCTAGAAAATGTTACACCACAGAATTCACGGTGTAATTCGCCTTCTATAGTTAAGTCTCTGAAAAAAAAGACATCTTTGAAAATTCATATTATGTTTTAACAACTTTTCCCCTCCTGTTGTGCTCATTGTAAGAAAAAAGAAAAATACCTAAAGATACAAAGAAGCAAATAAAAATGACTTAGAACATCATTACACAAGAGAACACAACCCAGACTTCACGGAAAACGCACGCCTCGCCCCCTAGGGAGCCTAAGTCCACCAAAGGTACTACGACATGTCAAAGACATTCTGAGTTGTTGAAAGCTAACAAAAATTTAAGCTAATTTTTCAAGTAAGTTAACTAATTTTTTTTCAAGGCTACCTCAAATTATCTCTTGTCTGTTTAATATGCAGCAAGCAGGTATAAGCAAAGATAGTTGCTTTGGAGAATTGATTGGAACGGAGGTGAAAAGCTAGCCCTAACCAGGGGACACCAATGATTCTGAGGGCTTTGGTGTGAACATTCCTATTCAGAACCAAACTCTGTTGACATTGTAGTCATTAGAAGTTTATAAAGATCTTCATGGAGCCTGTTTCCTGAGACCAGTAATATTTCTTGTTGAGTTTTGAGTCCTAATATTGTTCTGGATGGGGAGGGGGGGCGGGGGGGGCCCTTGAGGACTCTAAGCATATGCCTTCAAGACATGAAAAGTGACCTCCAAGTCCTAGCTCCGCCCACAGGGCTGTGAGTTTCATCCCCAATGTGGAAGGAGGTTATACCAGAGGGTGTTCTGTTTTCTTTTGTCTTGTTTTTTTGCTTGATACCCTTGGGGATGGATTTTATTTATAGAAGTTGATATTCAAAAGTTTACTTTGATCTTTACAAATAGTCACCTAGTTAAATTTATAATGATAAAAACAGTTCATTTTTAATCTTCTAAGCTCAGTTATTTACCTCATTCTACTTCTAGATCTAGCAAAAATCTCAAATTATATTAAAGGTCTTTTAACAATGTCTATTCTCATTTACAAGGTTAGTTACAAACATTTAAACATTTTAAAACACAGATAGAAAAATATTTAAATTTATTTTCCTCTATTTTCCAGTTTTCTGACTATGATTTCTGACCTGTTAACTACTTCTTATAAAGCTATAAATTACATTTATAAAGTGAAACTAGAATTCTCTTCAAAATTTTTATACATTTTTAATTTAAAAATTATAACAGCCATTTGCCTTTTCCCCCCAAAAGCTAGTGTAAGATTAAAAAAGAAAGAAAGAAAGAAAAAGAAAAACAGAGAGGAATAGCTGTAGCCCCAATTGAGCCAGAGCTGGAAATAAATGATCTGCTCTGGGAAAGGTCTGAGACCATAAAGTTACTAATTAGTGAGAGAATATGAGACCAGGCTAGAATTATTCATTTCAGTTCAATACTATATTAGTTAAATATTCTTTCTAAAATCTCTAAAGCAGCCTTTTCTTATTTTAAGCATTAATGCTTGCATTTGTTTTCTATGGATGTATATGAACTACCATAAATTTAAACTTGTTGTTGATTGAGTTTAGAGAGAGAAGAAGAGAGAGAGATTGATTTGTTGTTCCACTTATCTATGCACTCATTGGCTGACTCTTGTATGTGCCCTGGCCAGGGTTTGAACCCACAACCTTGGCACATTGGGATGATGCTCTAATCAACTGAGCTACCCGGCCAGGGCCAAACTACCATAAAGTCAGCAGCATAAAGCAACACACATTGATTATCTCACAGTGTCCATAGGGCAGGAGTCAGGACACAGATCAACAGAGTCCTCTACTTGGGCTCTTACTGAGTTGTAATCAAGGATTCAGCCAGGCTGCAGTCTCATCAGAGGCTCAACTGCAACGTAGTTTTCCAACATATCTACAAAGATTAAATCACATCATTTTTGTCTGGTTAAAGACTCGAAGAATTTGTAAACATCTTCCATAGTTTAAACTATTATAATTATTTTTAATGAGAAGGTGATAACAAAAAGATCATGCTCAAAATTATCTCTTTGAATGTTGTTGGTTTCTTTTTTTTAAATATATTTTTATTGATTTCAGAGAGGAAGGGCCAGGGAGAGACAGAAATATCAATGATGAGAGAGAATCATTGATTGGCTGCCTTCTGCATGCCCCCCACCCCACTGGGGATTGAGTCCACAATCCAGGCATGTGCCCTTGACCAGGAATGGAACCAGGACCTCCTGGGTCATGGGTCGACACCCAACCATTGAGCAACACTGGCCGGGCTGGTTTCTTTCTTTGATCATCTTCCTCCTTGGTCATTAACATTATCCCCCGCTTTATAGCCTCGGTCTGATACCCTACTCTACTTGGGAATTATTCAGGAGACCAAGTTCCCACTACATCTCCCGATTGTAGCACACCTCAACGCTCAGGATCGTTTTTCCCTTCTTCCGTCTGGTTTTCCCGGCGCTCTGTCTCATCTCATTACTTCTCCATTTCATCCTGCGATGCCACATTGCAGGCTTTTAGCTAATTCCCAGTGCACTGTCATCTGCTCATCTCTCTTTAGTCCTGCTGCTGCGTAAGCAGTTCTCTCCCAGGGAATCACTTTCCCGTGGCATCACTGTGTGCCAGGTGGATGATACCGACTTGTCGTGCTGCCAGATGAATCTTGTTTAATTTTCTTCTTAACCTTGCTTAGAATGTATAGAACAGCACGTGTTCGAAGTGCATTGAACAGCAGGAGTATGACACTTTTTGTGCAGAGAAAAATGGAGCAGTACATGGACAGCCTATTTTATGTGTACATAAACGTACTGCTGCTCTTCCACAGGTGGCTGTCTGCGGGTGATTGCCACCAGGAAGACACTAGGTGGTACTAGAAACGAGGGCGCTCAGCTCAGCCGCCTTTCAGACAGACTGTAGGGAGAAGCTCTCAGTGGATGGGCTTGCAAAGTGTGATTCTGAACAGCAAAGCAAAGGCTAGCATCACAGACATTGAGTGAGGGTCCCGCTCCATACATCCAAATGCAAAAATCCAAGAGACGTCACTCTCTTCACACCCCCGAATTCCCTTTATAAATTTCTAAACACAGAGAAGAATATTCTCTGAGAAAATATGAGTATCTTTTTTGTTTTTATCTGAAACCTATGTTATTTACTCTTAGCCTTACACGGTTTGAATTATTTTTTAAAATTTACCTCAATAAATAGCTGATATGATTCCTTTTTTTGTTTAAACCTGAATATTTTAAAAGCCTACAATAATAACAAAAAACTAAGTCATATTTTATTTGTTATAAAGGCAATAATTTAAATATAATGTGCCAAAAATCAGGTAGAGGTCAAAGTGGGGGGGGGGGGGGAACATAGTGTGTGTGTGTGTGTGTGTGTGTGTTTTCTCCATTGCTCAATACTAATTGTATGTTCAATAACAGTATGATCGATTTAATTAGGGATATCTATATATATAAAAGGCTAATATGCTAAGTGTTCGTTCAGATAATGATGTCACATAGCAATGACTGGCTTCCTTTCCCTAGCAACTAGCCTCCTTGGAGTTTCTTCAGCCCAGGAACATGACTTGCTTCATAGCCAGGTGGAAATATTTTACCCTGTAAACAAATGTCTGTGAAGTGTTTTCCCCATGCCTCATCTCATTTGATCCTCACAGAAGTCCTGAAGTAGGTAGATAGGAGACTCAATAGAATCCTATTTTCTTTTCATTAGCCGGAAAACTGAGATTTAGAAAACTTAGAAACTTGACCTGACTGAAAAGAAGTAAGAAATGATGGAGCTTGAAAATGACTTCAAGGTTTTCTCACTGCGCAGAATATAGTCAAACACTGCTGTAGTTAAATATTTTAGCCTTTGTTCTCCCTGCGTGATCTACAACAATCTGCTTTGTGTTGATATTTACTGCTGTGTTGCTGACAATTACCTGAAAGAGAATTTGGGGTGTTTCACTGGGCTGGAAAAAGTATAGCTACATCAGAAAGCAGGTCTAATTAAGTAAGTTTATTCTGTATATATAAAAGGCTAAGTTGACTCGCGCATGCGCAATACATATAAAGCTCTCACTGGTGCCAATCACACGTGTGTTTCCATCTATCATTGTTGATCATGAATTTGGTTGACACTTCTATTATAGAGAAAGGGAGAATAGTGATATTAAAATATTTCTTCTAATTAATTTCCTTTCAATGTGCATGAATTTGTGCACCAGGCCACTAGTGTTATAATAAAATGGAATCTAATACATTTTCATCCAAGAAAACAAATTTTCTTGACCATGACTTTGGCAAGTTCATCCAGATCTGCTTAAATACTTCTAGTGACTCAGAGTCCCTATTTGACAAGACAATTTCTTATGGTTGGGTCATTCTATTTGTGTGCCTTATTAAATTTTAATTTTTGTAGAAATAAACCTGCTTCCTTAAACTAGCCATTAATTGACTCTAGTTCCACCTTGGAATTATCCATTATAAATCTGTTTCATTCACAGTCCCTACCTAATAATGTTTAAAAATCACTTCAACTCAAGACATGTTCACATTAAAGGTCTAAAAAAACTTTTCAGTAATTTAAACTATGCTTTTCTGCACACAATTGGGTTGGCCATTACCCTGCCTATAGGAGTGAAGATTAAAATCACACACAGTAACAAATAAAATAAAATAAATAAAATCACACACACCAGCTTAGGCTAAGATCACAAATAGCCATCATTTTGTTTCCTTTGTTCTGACTTTGTTCTTTTTTTTTTTTTTTTTGGTATAAAGCTCTCGAGATAAGTCTTTTGAATTCTAACATTTATATCTGACATTTTCTGTAACCTTCATGCTGAATTCATTTAATTATTTGTTGCATAACTACTCGTGGCCAGCACCTCCCCGGTGCTGCAGGTGTATTGCTGAGCACAGGCACTGGTCACGACGACCTTGTGGTCTCTAGAAGGAGTCAGGTATTAACCAGATCACCACAGCAAAACGTATAATCACAACGGAGCTAAACACTGCAAAGAATAACATCCAGTTTCTTGCACACTTTTGTAATCATTACAATTAAATTTCCTCTTGTTAGCTTGACCCTATGCTTCTACTCTGGGGATGTTTCTGACTCTGTATTATTTTATCCAGCGTATTAGTGAGCCCTCTTAGCTCTGTGTCATCTGAAATCGTAATAGGCACGAGCATTGCCCTGTGTTCTTTGACAAATCGCTTCTCCCTTTGAATCTCAGTTTCCATGTCTTGTTAAAGATAATCACACCATCCCAGCTTTCAGCACAAGGCTGTGAGGAGGATCAAATGCGGTATTTTACCTGAAAGCCCTTTTGTGAACTGTAAAATGCTATGCAATGTCAGGCATTATTACTCATCTAAGTTAACAGACCCAAAACCCAAGTCTCGTTCATGTGATCAAAGCTATCATTCATTCATTAACCAACAGTCATTAGGTGTATTTGCTCAACCACTTAAAATGCACCCAATTGTGTTAGCATTTGGCCTGAGTTTCTCCATGCTGTTCATAAAGATATTGTGTCATAGAGTTCAAATGGCTTGCTGAAATCAAACTATAAAATGTATCTGCAGGATGTCCCCCCAAAATGTATATACCAGTACACTTAACAGCTGATTATGTTGCATTTGAGAATAAAATGTATTTTAATAAGCACTGCCTTTATAATTATTCAAAGTATGTATACATTTTGGGGCACCCTGAATCTTTCATTCCTTTAACATGCATTCAATTAATTAATAAAACTAATGAATACCATTTGGGTCCTCTCTTTTTCTCACCCTTCTCAGTGCTGTAGCCACAACATGTTGAAGAATCCATGGGAAAATGCCTGCCAACCTTCACCGTGCTTCACCTACTCTTTTAAACGTTCTGTACTTTATGGGATGCTCTCCGCTTATTATGCAAATGGATCAGCACTAGTACATGTTTCTCCTTTTCCACTGTTTAAGTTTTGTTTCCAGTTTCAAAGATAACGCTTCCTTTTTCTTCCATTTCATACTGACTGCAGGTGGATTCTTTTTAATGAGCACGTGGTGGGGTCGCACACTGGGGAGATCAGAGACCTGGACGTGGCTTTTAAGTAAACTTTCATCCGTCCAGAGGGTCCTGTTGGAAAGCTGAGTTATAAAGCAGATCTTAGCAGTTACTTAGTTTTAATAAAAATACATGATTTCTGATATATCCTGTAATAATTAAATCTCAAAGGTTAACATTCTTTGCTGACTATATTCTTTGAACAGCAACAGATTTTTTTTAAAAAGAGCGTGTATTTTGACAAATGTCAAAGTTCTACTTTTCACTGTTTCACTCAAAACTGCACCAAAACCATAGCATTTCTTAGAATGTATGTGCTCTTTTTGCTGGAGGGTATCAAAATGATCTGATGGGCAAACAAAGCAATCAAGACTGTAAACCAACAATTAATTTCAAAATCCATATTTTCTCTAAATTGACCAATCTAGAGATTTTTACTGAGGTGTGACTTACCTATGCACATTCTGATATTTAATGTTTTCAGATGTTGAACCTCAGAGAGAAGGTGGGGAGGTTGGATGAGTGGGAAGAGATCAACCAAAGAACTTGTATGCAAATATGCATAACCCAAGGACACAGACAATAGTGTGGTGAAGGCCTGGGGGGGGTGCGGGGGGGGGGGGGCTAGGACTGGCTAGTAAAGGTCAATGGGGGTGGGGAGAGAAAGAAAGACATGTGCTTTCAACAATAAAGATTTTTTTTAAAAAAGATTCCTTTGCCTGCAAGCAGACTTAAGTGGTCATTGGTGGATAACTGGTGGATGATATTACAGGCTATTGCAATAATTTAGGTGAGAGATGGTGTTCACTTGTATTAGGGTAAGAGCAGTAGAAGGGGCTGCTTACACTCCGTGTTTTAAAATAACTTTAATTACAACAACTTTCAAACATAGTAAAAATTACAAATAATATGATAATGACCTTATATATCCATCATCCATAAAGAATCATCAAGATTTTGTCACATCTGCCCTGACCGGTTTGGCTCAGTGGATAGAGCATCGGCCTGTGGACTGAAAGGTCCCAGGTTCAATTCCGGTCAAGGGCATGTACCTTGGTTGTGGGCACATACCCAGTAGGGAGTGTGCAGGAGGCAGCTGATCGATGTTTCTCTCTCATTGATGTTTCTAACTCTCTATCCCTCTCCCTTCCTCTCTGTAAAAAATCAATAAAATATATATTTTTAAAAAAGATTTTGTCACATCTGCTTTATCCTCTTTATCATTTCTCTCCTTACAAAGTATCTAAAGCAATTTCTAAATATCTTGTACTTTCCCTCTCTAATTGCTTTCCTACAGATTCCGAAGCGACAGAGTTATGACCAACAAAAAGTGATAATATTCCTTAGTATCCTCTAATTTCATAATCAGATTCCTTCCGTTGTCTAAACATGTATTTATTCAGTTGTTTTATTGGAATTGGGCTCTAAATAGATTTCTTCCATGGCTTTTGTTTTATCATGGCTCTTAGATCTCTTTGCTGTAGAACAGGTGCAACATCCTTTGTTTCATGTAAGTCTGGTGGACAGCATAGAGTGGCACAGTCCGGGTGGTCCCCAGTCAGCTCGGATGGAGACACACACTTCTTGGAGAACAAGGTCTGCTCTGCTCTCTGCCGTTAGGGCACAGGGTTCCACGCCGGAGCCAGGAGCGGCCCTCTCTAAGACCACGTGGAGCCAACACCGCCATTAAGTGACATGACAGATGCTGTCCCCAGGCCCGGTGGCCTCCTTGGTATGATGGTCACATTCACATTCGGTGAAATATGTCAGGTCTTAGTGCTACACTCGAGAGCTAGAAGAAGTGGTTACAAAACAGTGTGATGAATACTCCAAGACAGTCCTTAGAAACAGAGGAGAAAGCCACCGATTTTCCTGGGGGCGGGGGGGGGGGGGTCTCGGTAGGTTTCAAGAGGTGAAGACTTTGACTCTGAACCTGCACGTGTGAGTGCTGAGAGCCATTGCAGCGAGCCACAATGCCCAATGCAATCTTTATACCAAACAGTTGCCAGATGTAGCCATAGGTTTTAGTGAAACAAGCAATATTTTTTCAAAAAAGGTTTTCTGCTTCCTTTGAGTGTGCCGTGTGAAAAGATAGGGACAGCAGGAGACAGGCCAAGTCCAGACAAGAGCAATTTGAGCGGAGCCCACTCAGTGTGAGAGCATTTAATTCGGAATCTTCACATAATTTCCTTTTATTTAAACCATTATTAAGAGATATCCTCCAGCTTATCCCGTGTGAATTTTAAGCCTCGGGGTATTAGCTTTGAACCAGATGGAGCACTTGTGGGATTATATTAATTTAGGCAGTAGTTCCTGTTAGTGGGCATTTGATTGCCCGCAATGCAGAAGGATTTACTTATGGTCTTGATTTGTTGGCAAATTTATTAGGTAAAAATCCCCTGAGATTTCTGGTCGTTGTGCATTCCAATTTTTTTTGAATTTGTGAGCCATTTCTGTCTGTGTCTAAACTTGGGAGATTTTTCTATAAATAGAAAAACACAGGTGTTAACTGCAAAAGAGCATCCGCGGCTATGCAAGTGTACCCTGAGCTTGTGTCTCGGATGCTCCGTTGCAACAAATGCTTCGATTCCTTTTCAATTTCCATTTTGCTTTATCACCTCCCAATCAGTCAGTAGAAGAGGAATCATAAAATGACTACAAGTTATCTAAGCAGAGGCAACCCCTTGACCTCCTGAAGACCAAAATGACTAGATGATACGCCTGGATGTTTTTTAGGTAAATTATAAAATTTCCTTTGCAAAGAAATTGCCCTACATTTGTCTTTGAGAACAAGGCAATTGGCATACAATGTATTGTAGCTTTAGTTTCAAACAAAACACACATATAGATATATATGCATGTATATTTCACATGCCAGAGTGTATTTAGGCCAATTCTATTTCTAAAACCAGCCAAGTCCTCATAAAACCTGTTTTGACAAATCCTGAACTAAAGACTGTATAACCCACTGCTATCCTGCAGCATCTGATATTTCGAGGTGCTGGTAGAATTTTTATTCAAAATTCAGGGCCCCAAGTTGTCAAAACCTAAAGCCCCTAGCATTTACAGTTTTGCGATCCTGGCATTAGGAATGGAATTTACTTAACCTTTGCAGCGTCCTAGGACATACAGACCAAGTCCACATAAATGCCAGTCTCTGGGTCTCGGGAGAGAACACTGTCTTTCAGGCCGACACAGTCGCTGGGAAAGAAAGAGAAAACCCAGAGCACAATGACAAAGGGCTGCCTCGTAGCCTTCCTAAGAGGAAAATCGCACAGATGTTTGTTCCTGAGGTCTCCCATGGCACCTCTTAAGAGCTAACGGCTGTGGGCTGTGGAGGGAATTTGCCCCCCAGCCCAGATTCCCGTCTCTATTTCACTGCTTTTCCCTGAGACATTAGGAGACAGACACCTGGCAACGGGAGGACCCTCTACCCAGATCACTGGGAAAGTAGCAACTGGAATATCGGAGGCCACAGACTGAGAAAATCAAGCACACGGGAAGGAAAGGCAAGAAGTGAAATTTAACCATCACTCTACACCTGTGTGTGTTATTCAAGGACATTTCTAAACACACAGGGAATTTTTTTGTTTTTTGTATTTCTAATGGTGTATTTGCAATCCGTGTTTCCCAGACTGTGTTTGAGATCAGAGAGAGTAGAGGGTTGGGTTCTAGTCCCAGGTCTGCCACCAGACAGCCGTGTCAATTTGGACACGTGGTTAAACCTCTCTGACCCTCAGGTGACTTAGGCTCAACCGAACTTGGTGACGGTGAGTAGCTCTCATCTGAGATGCCGGTTCTTGTGTTTAATCTGGGAGCCCGAAGGGGAGAATTACTTCTACTTGAGTTTCTGCACCTCCTGACTCCAGTCTCGCCCCACTTGATAATTTCCAGGTTGTCCACACCCTCCAAAGCGATCTCTTTGTAATGGAGATATTCTCATTGGTTTTCAAATGCTTCAATAATGCCCTGTGGCCCTAATAAAAAAACAACAACAACCACACATCTTTATGGAGATATGTATAATGGGCACTTTATGGCCGGCCCCTCTTTGCCTCTCCATCTATTTTTTTAAACATATTTTTATTGATCTCAGAGAGGAAAGAGAGGGAGAGAGAAGTAGAAACATCAGTGATGAGAGAGAATCATGGATCGGTTGCCTCCTGCACACCCCACACTGGGGATTGAGCCCGCAACTCGGACATGTGCCCTGACCAAGAATCGAACCGTGACCTCCTGGTTCCTAGGTCGACCCCCAACCACTGAGCCACACCGGCTGAGGTCTCTTCATCTGTTTTTATCCCTCCTCACTAGAGCTCTTCCGATATAACCCCACACGGTCTCAGCAAGGCTCTTTCCTCTTTTGTTCCTTTGTGGTGTGTGTCCTTCTTTCCACCTACCGCAACTTCGCTGATCACTCCTGTTTGTCAGCTCCTGTTAGTCCTCTGCACCTCAGGCCCTCAGCCTGTCTTCCCTGAGACAGGAGCCTCCTCGATCCTGCCACTGTATCACGGAGTGTACCAAGCGGTATCTCTTTATGGATCTGCTCACCAACTACACTAGCGATCTGGGAGCACTGATTTAGAGTATGAGCTATTGGGTCAGATGACCTAAGTCCAAATCCAGCCTACCCCAAACTGTGTAACCCTAGGCAAGTCTTTCTAACCTCTTCTATCTTCAGCTGCTTTCCATGTGAAATGGGAAATAATCATTTGTTCCTAGCTCTTGGGAATGTTATGAGGGTTAGAAAACGAACAAACATAAAACCAAGCATGCAAAAAAATAAAAAAATCAATGGAAAAAAAAAAATGTCCTTAGGTGAGGATTTAAAAAATAGTAAAATAAAATGTCTACACCAAAATATAATTCATGTAGAGAAAAAAATACTCATATTGAGATTTTGAGGTGAAAGCTTCATAAATTTTTAGGCTGTGTTGGGAACATGAAGACTATAAAGACGGTTTAGTGAATTATCTTAAAAATGATAAGCCTGTAACTTCAACATATGAAATGCCAGCCATGAGCAACAAATTCTTCATTTTTACATAAAATTTCTCTTGTTCTTCAGTTTGGTTTGCTTTGCCATGATGTCTATGGGCGGGGAATGTCAGTACAACACAGTGAAAACGTATTTAACGTAAAGTGAGGTTGCCTGGTTTGGGTTCCTTGTCTTATTAAAGTTTTATATTAATGGCCTGTCACCTAAAATGTATGCTTAAAAATGACACATTGTCGCCTTGAACTCTGGGTAAACTCATATTACAGGACGTTTTATTAACTCATTTATAGTGCCTCCTGGCCTTCCACAGTAACAGCCTTCCTCCAGGAGTATTCGGGGTCCTGGGAAGAGGTCTGTATGAGGGGCTAGATCGGCCGTGGCAATCACCGTGCAGATGAAGAAAGTACCATCCTCTCCCCCAGCTTTCCTCGGAGCTCCCTTTCCCGATTTCTACTTCCACATTCCTCAATTGTTTCATTGTACCCCTGGCCAGAGTAGATTGTTCCAGAAGGTGATGTCTAGGAAGCTTTTCTTTTTAAAAAAATATATATATATATTTGTCTTGATTTCATAGAGAGGAAGGGAGAGGGGGAGAGAGAGATAGGAACATCAATGATGAGAGAAAATCCTTCATTGGCTGCCTCCTGCACGGCCCACACTGGGGATCGAGCCCTCAACCCGGGCCTGTGCTCCTGGTCCAACGCTCAACCGCTGAAGCTTTTCTAATAAAATGTTCCCTAACACTCAGGCTCAACTGTGTACCCCTCCCCCGATATTCCCATACCCACCTGTGCTCACCTCTATCACTGCAGGTGCCACATTGTACTCATCTGTTTATTAGTGTGGCTCCTACATTTGTTTATCTTTGTTCCCCAAGCACATGTCACAGTACTGGGCACATAACGGGCGTCTGAATCCATAAATGGACACATGATGGCATAAGCCAACGCTTATCGAGCTCAATGTTGTATTGGGGGCCGTGTGTCAGTGGTATATAAAGAACAGAATCCCAGAGCCTTATCTTCAGACAGTAAGAAAGTGAGAGCATTATTTTTATTTTCAAAGAGACATGGATAGATTATGAAGTAAACTATAAAATGTGTAAACATCTTTGAGTTACATCCTTAGAATTCAAGGCAAGCTATTTTGAGCTATCTCCCCAATCTCTGTGCATAGAAGTCTGTAGAGGCTCACACGCTACCTTTCTGTCCTCACCCCATGGGAGCGCTTTGGCTGTGGAGCTCAGCCAGCTGTCCCCAGGGGGTGAGTGCGCCCTGCGTGAGAAGTTAGAGTTGGCCACATTATTATTCTGAAAATAATAGCATCCCCAGTGAGAAGACCATATCGGAATATTGAATGTGTGTATGTCTAAGGCTGAAGTCAGACCTAAATATTCTGATTTTATCCGGTGGATGTCCGTGGGGGAGTCCCCTTGGTGGCCACAGCTCAAATATTCTGATTCCTCAAACTTGGACGTATTTTTCTATGTTCCATAGTGTGGACTGATTAGAGAAAAACCACATTGGACATGCAAAAGTTTTAGTCAGGTAAAGCCAAATTTTAGGCATTCTCTAATACTAGCTCCCCAAATTCGTTTTCACTAAGTATCTGCTACTGGTTGCTTACTATGATGAAAATAAATCGCATCTCTCGATCCATGATGTATGAAAATTCATTTCGTTATTGAACAAACATGTATTGAGGCACTGATTATGGGTTGGGTGGCTGAGACACTGAGGATGCCACAGAGAACAGAACAGGAAACCTGCCCAGCTGACATGGCTCAGTGCTGAGCGTCAACATATGAACCAGGAGGTCACGGTTCAATTCCCGCTCAAGGCACATGCCTGGGTTGCAGGCTCGATCCCTAGATAGGAGGCAACCTATCAGTGATTCTCTCTCATCATTGATCTCTCTCTCTCTCTCTCTCTCTCTCTCTCTCTCTCTCTCTCTCTCTCTCTCCCCCCGCTTCTCACCCCATCCCCGTATCCATTCCACTCTGAAATCAAGAAACCAATGACTTTGTACTCCAGTGAGGCAGACAGAGCACACACAAGTCCACACCCGCCATGTCTGGCACCAGGTAGGGTGAGGAGTCAAGGAAGAGGCTCTCTGAGAAGGTGACATTGGTGGAGGGTTTGTTTTTTATTTAGAACTAGACATCTTCTCTGCCTTCTCTTCCCCCTGCTTCCCTCCAAGGAGCTGATGCGGAGAATATGCAGGGGACTGGCTCCTCGCAGGTTAGTTGCCGAAGGTAGACCTACAAGACTGACATGCTGTCCACACGCCTGCGAGGCCAGATCATGCGTTAGCTCCAAAGACATGCACAGGCTGCTCATACATGGCAGTTCAGGTCTGAGCTCCAGCACCGTTCGTCCTGAACCACACGCCGGCGCCATGCTTAAGGCTGGTGTGCTGTTCTTTCTCAAACTGCGTCTTTAAACGAAGGCTGGCTCCCCGATGATGGAGCAGGAAGGTGGTGTGGGCAGGGTGCTCTGCTCCTTACAGTCGACAAGGTGGCTGTTTGCCGTTAGCAAACCTTTATCAGACTCCAGGTCCTCAACGAGCCTCACTCTCACCTTATGGTGTTTGTGGCTCAGCTACTTGATTCTATGTTTTTATGTAAATATGATTCTCTGTAATTATCATTATAGCTCTAAAAACCACGACTGTGTGAAAAATGAGCCTAAATGAATATTTCTCAGAGAATATAAGAGCCTGTGATGTTATTTTAATTTTTTTTTTTTTTTACTTTTCTTTTTAAATTTATTTATTGATTTTCAGAGCGAGAGAGAGGAAGCGGGGGGGGGGGCGGGGAGAGGAAGAGAGAGGGAAAAAAATATCCATTTGTTGTTTCCCTCAGTTATGCATTCATTAGATGATACTTGTATGTGCCCTGACCAGGAATTGAACCCCCAACCTTGGCATATCCAGGTGACGCTCTAACCAACTGAGCCACCAGCCAGGCTTTACCTTGGTCTTGATTTCAGCTTCAAGATGTCTGTACATTGGTAGGAGCTCTATGGCACTGCCGCCGTTCCAACATGCCAATTCAGAACCGGCACCCTTCCCTCTTCCTAAAAATGAGAAATGCTAATGACTAACCCGAAGAACAAAAGTTGATTGTCACCCCTAATCATGACATTTAGTAAAACGGGATCCATTATTTTCTTCACAAGTCGACAAAGAAATAAGAGTCAGAAATAGAGCTAGTATGGCCTGAAATATGTTTGTCTGCGTATTCTCCCCTCCCCCACGGGCACTGGATTCGATTTGCATATCTAAATTCAATCAAAGCTGGATGTTTGAGGTAGGGAATTCACAGACCTTGATGGGGGGAAAAAAAATGTAGTCAAAGGCAACACTAATTGTGAAGTTTTCCATTTAAAAGTTTATCTGAGATCTAAAAATTCTTAAGATAGCATGAAGTATTTTCAAAACACTTTTATCATTAAAAGAGAAAAATCACCCCCAGAAGAGAAATGCTCTATTTAGCCTCATATCTGAAATTGCAGTGCCCCCTGGTGATCAGATATTTCACTGTCATTCTCTCTGTATTTCATTATTCTTAGCCAGCTGTGTTGACCTCTACAATATAAAAATATAATGAGAGAAGTAATGGGCTTTGATTTCTTTAGGACGTTTTAAATTAACATATTAAAGGAACATGTTAATCTTCATTTAGTATTAATTAACCATTAGACTAACAATCATCAAGCAGCCACCATATTTGACACACTTCCTTAGGCTACACAAACATCTGTGAAAGAAATGGCCATGGGTCCTGACTACTGCTCTCAACAAACCTATAAAAGAATAGAAAGACCATCAAAAACCAGGTGCAAGAAACAAACTATTGAAAAATCACGAAATCGCAGAGAATGGCACTTTTCAACCAGGAAGGCACCTCTGTTCTGTCACAATTCCTTGCTCAGAACTGCACAAGTATTTTAACAAAGGTTAGTTGGGAAGGGTATTCCTTTTGTATTATCTCATGCTTTTCTTTCCGTCTGTATTCCTGCTCCTTTTCTCCAGAGATGCAAGGTGCAGTGTTTGCCCCGGCCGTGGAGGGCAGCTGGTGAGAGCCTTGTCCTGATGCACCAGGGTTGCAGGTTTGATCCCTGGTCAGGGCCCATCCAGGAATCAACCAATAAGCGCATAGATCAGTGGAACAAAAATTGGTTTCTCTCTCTCCCCCCTCTCTCTCTCAAATCAATTTTTAAAAGATGCAAATTATTTTGAAAATTTTTATTTCTGTAAAAAAATGTGAACAGGACCAATATAGCGGGATTCATTTCGTGCTGGAGGCCTACGTTGATGGAGGCTTTAAACACTTTTAAATGTTTGTCAGTGTGTTTCTTTTCTCCCAGCATGCAGGCAGGTGCTACATTTAGAAGGCCATCGTCTAATCTACTGAGTAATTAAATTATTCTATGATATGATCTATATTGATCTGGAAACTCCAAGTGTTAGTGTGCTTGTACAATTCAAATAACAATTAGTATCGAATGCCCATTAGACAATAAGAGGAATAAGGACATCTATCTTCCTGCTATGCACATTACTTTGACAAAACTCTAGCTGATAGCAAGAGAAATTGCCCATTCCCTGTCCTAAAACTCTATCGCTCTGTTATCTGCGGGGCTGGGCAATTAGCTGGACTGCAGGGCCCTGACTTGGGAATACTAAGGGGAGAGGAAAAGGAAGCAGCACCAATGAAAACTATGCCAGGTCTGTCCCACCCCAGTCGGCAGTACTGTAATTTTATCTTTTTCTACAATGACTGTTTTGACAACCAAATCACCATTATGAAGCAGTCAACAAGAGTAAAAGGCTAGAAAAATAGGCCGAAAATTATTCCTTTCTTTACATTTTTATAATATTTTAATCCTTATTTGGTATATTTTATTATCTTATTGTTTGCTTTCCTTTCTTTACCTTTTTAGCTCCTTGAACACTGAGCTTCCATTTTTCTGTGACCTTGCGTGAGCTTAACAGTAATTATCATTGGATTAAAATTTTTCATTCCTTCAGCTGCACTCTTAGCCCCAGTATGTCTCAAAATTCTTGGAGCCCTTTTGTTAACACTAGTGAAAAAAATATAACTATAATTAGTCCTAAAATAATTGGGTCTCATCCTCTAAGTTTTTGGGTTTCTTTTTCACAGCAAATAGATATTTTTCAGACACTGAGTTATTTTTCTCTGAAAAAAATGTTATTGTGCAATACGGAAAGGGGTTTATTGAAATTGGCAGAGTTCAGTGATGAGATGGAGTCACACGTAGGTGTGAGTCACATGCTTACTTTACGTCTGCTGCAATCTATCTGTTAATCCAGTGCTCTGTCTACACCTGCTGGCCATCACTCTGGTACCTAAGGAGATCCTGATATGAAATGTAATGAAAAGGTGTCCCCTCCTCTGTGCCTTGTGCTTTCTGATATCAACAGAACTTGAACCAGCTAAAAAAGCTAAGTATTTAAAGATTCACCTCCAGCCACTCTCAGGGGTATGGGATTGACATAGTATTTTCACTCATGGCAGCATATGGAAAACCTTTTATAATTAAAAGCAGTCACTCAAGCCCACTCAGCATGGCTCAGTGGTTGAGCATCCACCTATGAACCAGGAGGTGATAGTTTGATTCCCAGTCAGGACACATGCCTGGGTTGCAGGCTCGATCCCCAGGAGGGGGTGTGCAGGAGGCAGCCCATCAATGATTCTCTCTCAGCATTGATGTTGCTATCTCTCCTTCTCCCTTCCTCTCTGAAATCAATATATATATACATTGATACACACACACACACACACACACACACACACACACATATATATATATCCTACCTAATAAAACAGTAATATGCTAATTGACTGTACCTTCACTATGCCCACAGCCAATCAGGGCGCTATGCAAATTAACCCAGTAAAAATGGCGGCCCCCAGGCACTGCCCGGCCCCCCATCGCCACGGGAACCTGGGCCGGCAGGAGGCACCGGCGCCTCCCGTGTTCCCATCGCTGAGCGCCTGAGGGAACCGGGGCCAGTGGGAGGTGCCGGGGCCTCCCACCGCTCCCATCACTGCTGGTGGCGCGGGGCTGGCAGCGCCCACCCCTCGCTGCTGGAGGCCCAGGGCCAAGCCCTGACCCTGAAAGAAGGCAGAAGGCGGTGGCCAGAGCCAAGGCCTGGGTCCCTGGTGCCTGCGGAAAACTGGTGCAGGCAGCCAGGTGAATGAAGGTCTATTGCACGAATCTTCATTTTTAATATATATATATTAAAAAATAAAAGTAGTCATTCATAAACTTCCTACATTGTTCTGACAGAAAATGGCAGCACCTCCAGGCCATTCCATGTAGATGTACCTTCTAGTCCTTTAACTTCCTCAAATTATTTCTTAATTGAAAAGCAGGGGTTTGGGAGCAACAAAATGACAGCCAGCCTGTCTTCCTGCTCTAATATGCCATGATTTCAGATTCGGCCCTCCTACTGCAATCATATTGTTATCAACGTTAAACATGAAATCATCTAGAATTCAATAGATAATATTGAGAACTCTAATGAAACTTTCAGCCACTTAATAAAAATACCGCTCTGTAATAAAAGAAGTCAACCCTGAAAACTCAACTTTTTCTTTTTCATTAAGTTTTATCTATAATAAATAGTTGCTGCAATTTTTTTCTTTTTATGTGTGCAGTTTTTTTTAATTAATTTTTAATTGATTTCAGAGAGGAAGAGAGAGGGAGGGGGAGAGAGGGAGGGAAGGAGGGAAGGAGAGAGAGAAAAACATCAATGATGAGAGAGAATCATTGATCAGCTGCCTCCTATACACCCCTTACTGTCCCTACTGGGGATCGAGCCCACAACCCAGGCATAGGCCCTGACCAGGAATGGAACTGTGACCTCCTGGTTCATAGGTCTATGCCCAACCCCTGAGACACACCGGCCGGGCCAGAGGTTTTTTTATTTATTTTTTAAATATCCAATGTTCAAACCTATATTCACAATGATATCTAGACAAACCACTTCCTTCTACACTAACTTGAAGGTATAGCAAAAAGTAATTTTAAAAGTCATATTTACTATAATTGAATGTATTCCTAGCACAGCTGCAAAACTCTTAAAGTTGTTATAGACCATGCAAAACTACTTCCTGGTGATGGTTTGTTGAACATTTAAATGGAAATCAGAAAGCTTAAGCTATCTATTTCAATTCAGCTAGCAATTCTGCAAAGCTTCAACATCTAAATGCCACAGTACTGTGAAAACACAAACTATCAAAAATTCATACACTTGAATTAAAATCTATAAAAAGCCCATTGTTTTCAAACCTCTATTAATCTCCTTGTAATCATATATTTCTTTTACAAAACCTTCTTAAGCTCTATAAGGCCCATGTTATGTATATTGTCTTCAAACTACTCTGATATTCTGATGGAATTTAAGCTTTAGTTTCTAAACACAGTTATTTGAAGTTGTTTACTGCCCCCTACAATTGTCAGAGAGGAGGTCTCCGTGTACACCACTCCACTGATGCTCCACGGCCACCAATGTCAAGGTAGCCAGTTGTCTATGCAGTCTTTCTGCCCCTGTGTCTCACATGAGTCTTTTCCTTATTTTAGCCCCATTGTTTTTGTTACACTACTTCCTAGTTCTGACCTCCATAGCCATTTTTTACCCCTTTTATTAGCTCCTTTTCCCATGCTTTCACTCCTAGTTTTTCATCTCATTTTCCTCTCTTCTTCTCTCCTCTCTTTTTACTCTACAAATACCGTATTTTCCGGTGTATAAGACAACTGGGCATATAAGATTTTCCTGGGTTAAAAAGTTGTCTTATACGCCGGAAAATACGGTAGTCCAATATATCTAATCCATTATATCTAATCCCATCAATATAGTCCAATATACCGTATTTTCCGGCATATAAAACGACTTTTTAACCCAGGAAAATCTTATATGCCCAGTCGTCTTACACGCCGGAAAGTACGGTACAAAGGAAACTCCACTATGGCTCAACTACCACTTATATATTGAAAACTCAAATAACTAATATATGTATTGAAACCGAATACATGGATACGGCAAAGATTTTTCTTATTAAGCCCGAATCTATATGTCTACCTGCCCACTGAATTTTATTCCCTTCAGATTTCCTGTTTCTTCATGATTCAGCCTTGGTTGGTTATGTTTCTAGAAGTTTATTAATTTATTCTAAGTAATCCGACCTGTGGTCATATAATTGTTCATGGTAGTCTTTAATGACTCTTCGTATTTTGTGGTATCAGTTGTAATGCCTTCTCTTTCATTTATGCTTTTATTTGTTTAAGTTTTCTCTCTTCTTCTCTTAGTCTAGTTCAAAGTTTGTCAATTTTGTTTTGTTTCAGAAAATCAGCTCATAGTTTCATTGATTTATTTGTATTCTTTTTCTAGTCTTTATTTTAGGTATGTTTGCTCAGATCTTTATTATTTTCTTCCTCCTTACTTTGGGCTTAGTTTGATCTTTGTCTAGTTCCTCAGGTGTAAAGTTATATTGTTTATTTGAGACTAGAGGCCTGGTGCATGAAATTCATGCACAGCCAGGGGGAGGTCCCCTCAGCCCACCCTGCATCCTCTCCAATCCAGGACCCCTCAGGGGATGTCCAACTGCCAATTTAGGCCTGATCCTGAAACCGGCAGGTGAACATCCCTGTCACAATCCTGGACCACTGGCTCCTAATTGCTCACCTGCCTGCCTGCCTGCCTGATCGCCCCTAACTGCCCCCCCTGCTGGCCTGGTCACCCCCTAACTGCCCCCTGCTGCCGGTCAGGTTGCCCCCAACTGCCACCTCCCTGCCGGCCTGGTCGCTCCTATCTGCCCCCCGCCCCACAGGCCTGGTCACCCCTTACTGTCCCCCTCTGCCAGTCTGGTCGCCCCTAACTGCCCCCCCCTGCCGGCCTGGTCACCCCCAACTGCACCCCCCCTCACCAGCCTGGTCACTCCTAACTGCCCCCCCACCGGCCTGATTGCCTCTTTACTGCCCCCCCCCCCCCCCGCTGCTAGCCTGGTCGCCCCCAACTGCCCCCCTCTGCCAGCCTAGTCACCCCTAACTGCCCCCCCTGCTGGCCTGGTCACCCCCCACTGCCCCCCCACCGGCCTGGTCATCCCACGCAGCCTGCTGTTCAGTTGTTCGGTTGTCCCTCATAACCCCCCTGCTGGCCTGGTTGTAGGCAGCCATCTTGTGAGGGTGTGAAGGTCAATTTGCATATTACCTCTTTATTATATAGGATATTTCTTGTTTTAATGTACATGTTTATTGCTATACCTCTCCCTCCAAATTGCTTTTGCTGCACCATATAAGTTTTGGTATGTTTGTGTTTCCATTTTCACTTGTTTCAAGGTATTTTTTTTTATATCTCTTTTGATTTCTCCTCTGACCCATTGGTATGATATGGAACCACAAAGATCTCAAATATCCAAACCAACCTTGAGAAAGAAGAGCAAAGCTAGAGCCATCACATTCCTGATTTCTCACGACATTACAAAGCTATACTAATTACAGCAGAACGGTACTCGCATAAAAACAGGCACAGAGAGCACTGAGATAGAGGAGGAAAGCCAGAAGTAAGCACACACACAGACAGTCAGTTCATCTTGGACACGGTTGCCAGGAACACACGATGGGATGAGGACAGTCTCGCCTATGACGGTGTCCGAAAACCTGACATCCACATGCGAAAGAAGGAAACTGGGCCCCTATGTTTCAGAATTCACAAGAATTAATTCGAAATGGATCAAAGGCTTACATGCAAGACCCAAAACCACAAAACGCCTAGAGCAAAATGGGGTGGGGGGGGGGACACTTAGGAGTGACAAGGCAGGCAAGGAAGGGGCAGTTGGGCTGTAACACCAGAAACAGATGCGGCAAAGTCGAAAACAGCTTCTGCTCAGCAAAGGAAGCCATCAATCAAAGGCAAACACAGCCTGCAGGATGGACGACAGGATTTGCAAGCCTTCTATCTGATAAGGGGTAAATCTCACAAATATATAAGGGACTCTTAAAACTCAATGTCATAAGAAATAATAATAAACTCATTGGAAAATGGGCAAAGGACCTGAATAAACATCCAGTGAAGACATCCACACGGCCAGCAGGTGCATGAAAAGGTGCTCAGCCTCACTGAGCATTAGGAAGAGGCACATCAAAACCACAGGAGAGCTCAGGTAGCCTGGGAGGTGGAAGATTTAATGTCTCCTTAAATACACATAGGTATTGGACCAATCATGAAGATTTGTCCTCCTAATAGCGTTTTTACTTTTATGAGCTTTTCTCAAATTACCTATTTCTTTCAATAGATAACTTAAAATTCTGTTAATGCAATAATAACTTTAGAAAATACTTTTCTAAGCTGCCTGAGCTATTTCCCCCCTTAAAAACCTTTCCAGTTCCTCATGTAAGACTTTTCCTCCAAAATCTCTGGAATAAAGAGAACGCAGCCTTCCCTGACCCGTGCCTGGGCTACAGCACCCAATTATATTGAATGTATTTTCCTAGCTCTTTGACTGTCCCTAACATATGGGCTCATATGGCACAGTGTTCATCTTTGAACAATAAAAATGGAGGACAGGGGTGACAGGAAAACTCACTCTAATTGGCAGTCTGTCAGCATTCCTCTGAGTGACATGCAGTGATGAACTTGGCAGCAGTACGAGCCTGGCCACACCTGACCTCACGGCACGCAGAGCATCCACCGACCAGTGATGATTTAACTCTATGAACCGCTGGTATCCCCAGAATAAATCTCTTTTTCTTAAAATATATATTTTTAAATATATTTTTATTGATTTCAGAAAGAAAGGGAGAGGAAGAGAGAGAGAGAGAGAGAGAGAGAGAGAGATCAATGATGAGAGAATCATGGATTGGCTGCCTCCTGCATGCCCCCTACTGGGATTGAGCCGAAACCCAGGCATGTGCCCTGACCGGGAATTGAACTGTGACCTCCTGGTTCATAGGTTGATGCTCAACCACTGAGCCACGCCAGCTGGGTTAGGTGCTATTTTTAAAGTTCAAAGTTCCTGTATTAAAATGCAGCTTGGACTTTAGTCATCTACCAAGGATGAGCTCAAGGATATCAACCTCTTCCAAAACCTAACATGACTTCAACTAACTTGAAGCAAGACAGTAGGTCAGAAACAACAGACACTTCCTGGCACCTACTTCGATTTGTGCCTCAAGTTCTAACAGATTTCAGAAAAGCTCTTGATTTGGGGAATGGATCAGGTCCCACACCAGGGCCTCCATATCGGCCTGTGCACTTCCTTCTTCATCAAAGACAAAGTGATGGAAGGTATTATCTGAGACACTTGAGGGAAAGGGAGAATATAAAAGTCCTTATGGGGATCATTCTAATCTACTTCCAAAGATCAGTATCACCATTTTACAGTTTAGGAAAAAGAACAGTTGTCTCCCATCCATGCCTGGATGGCCCACCGTACGGACACTCCTCCTCACTGCCTCTCTGTCTGCTGGAGGCCACTACTCGTGTCCCTGCTGGTCGACGTCGTTCAGATGCTTTTTTAAAAAAAAATACGTTTTTATTGGTTTTTAGAGAGAGAGGGCTAGATAGAAACATCATCATCGATTGACTGCCTCCCGCACGCCCTCTACTGGGGAGTGAGCCACAACCCAGGCATGTGCCCTGAACCGGTGACCTCTTGGTTCATGGGTGGACACTCAACCACTGAGCCACACTGGCCAGGTCAGAATGCCTTTGAAGGATGCTGCTCCTCCCACTCCAGTGGCAGTGCAGGAGATTGGCCAGGCTTGCCTTTTCCTGCCCTGGACCTTTAGCCTCCCCTGTATGTGTCAATCATTATTGGAGATTGGGAACAACTAGTGTCAAACATAGGAAAGGAGAAAGTCAAGAGAGTGTGTTTGCTTTTCCCCATCGTCCCTAGAGAAAGCACAGAGCAGATAACACCTGAGACAGTGTTTCCATCCGGACACAGATCATGGCCAAAGCTAAGCCCACTGGAGTCGGCCCTTCAGCAGGAGCGCCTCTTTCTTCCCGGCGCCTCGGTGCAGACCTGGCACGCTCAGCAAAGCCCAGCTCTGGGTACTGTGTGGTCATGCTGTAGAATACACGTTTCTCCAAAATGTCCAGGAGCAATGGCCCCCAGACCCCCAGGGTTTTGCAAAGTGTGTTTCACACTGAGGGGAGGCCACAGCTGGCAGCCTAGGTGTTAACCGAAGATGGAAGATGCGACAGGCAAACTAGCCTGTGCTAGTGGCCTCGGAAAACCTGAAACGGGAAGACTGTGCGTTTTGGAAACATTTGTATTTATAGTTTTTGAAAGATCATTAAAATATCATAATGCAAAGCTCAGAACTTGGTTAGAGTTTCTTGCATTTGTATCCAATTTAGTATTTTTTTTTAAATCCTCACCCGAGGACATGTTTTTCTTTGATTTCAGAAAGAGAAGAAGGGGGAGAGAGAGAAACATCGATGGGTTGTTGGCCAGTAATCAAACCTGCAACCTTTCAGAGTACGGGATGATGCCCCAACCCACTGAGCCATACCGGCCAGGGCTAGTATTTTTAAAAAATTATTTTATAATGGAATGCGGGTTCCAAATGGATTTTAGTAATTAATGACTCTAAAGGTTTGAATCTAGCACTAATTTTGGCACTCTCATTCAGGTGACCTTCGATATTTAAAAATAAACCTAAACTGGAAAATAAGGATTCTCCTGGGGTTTTTTTATAGGTGAAATCTATTCTGAACCACCCGCGCCCACTGTAGATATTATGCATTGACTTCCAAATATAGAAGGCAGCAATGAGCTCCATAACTCATCCTTCGCTGTGCGCATGTCCTGTTTCCCCTGCTCCCAATAAGGCTTTATTAGTTAAATCTAAATTTACTGCTTTCAATATTACGTCTTCACAAACATTTCTCATCCTGAGCCAAGCATCATAACATTGCATTAGACGGTGGTCTTTCCTCGTCTGAAAGTTACGTTTTAATTATTTGTATTTGCTTGGCATTTAAAAATGATCCGCTCCCCAGCCCTGCAACCATTTCCTAGAGTGCCTTTTCATCAAATTCCCCCGGGGTCCAGCCCCTCAGACAATACATCAGCTTTATTTTCCTAAAGTGACCTTTCTCACAAATCCCACTCCTGTCTTCATCTAACGTTTCCTGGTTTCTCCCAGCCGATGGGGTCCTACTGTCCTTGGACTTGGTCATTATATTCCGAGGCCCTTTCCTGTCTCTTCTGGGAGGGATTCTCTCTGTCTCAGAAACGTTATCTTCCTCCACCTGGATTGACTTACTCATTTGGGCTCAAGAAAAAGAAGAGGTACACGGGAGTCACATATTTTTAGGTGTCTACATGGAATACACATTGACTCTTCCCCACAAATTATGGCTGCAAGTGTGGTTGCCCTGAAATGTCTAAGTTGGAAACCATTGCCCTGGGGATGTTTCCGATCTTGCTCGACTGTGCTCTGCTCCCCGTGATGCTGGCCGTAGGTTTTCTAATAACAGCGAACGGGAATTTAGCCCTAACTGCGCGCCAAGGTCTGCACTGGCCTCTGGTTCCTCCTGGCAAGCTTATCAGTAGGTGACACTGTCCCTGCTGACAGAGGAGGACCCTGAGGTCCCAAGAGCTCAAGTCGTTTGTCTCGGGTTCCTTCGCAGATCAGTTGTGTGGTCAGAATCTAGATCAGCCCCGCCTCCGTCCACCGCCTGCCATTGGCTCTCAGGTGCTAAACCTTTCATTTAGAAATGTTTTTCCCTCTCGTGCTCATAGTATTTTGATCCAGGAGCTGAGAACAAGTCATTCTCTTCCTATGGAAGTGTTTATCCGCGCCTCTTTTCCTTTCCGTTTTCTGGAATATTAATGATGTTCATCACAGCCAGCATATCAATTTCAGGTCTCCATACTCATATCCTTGAGCTCATGCCTGCCGCTTTTCTGTTTTCCCCAGAGCCTCTTCAAAAATCGTCAAAATTAGATGTTGGAATTCCTGGAATAATATTCTTATCTACTTATTTTCTCTCTCTTGTCTTTTTCCTCTATTTTCTGGAAGATTTCCTCAATTTTACATTCCACCTTTCTTACAGAATTCTTATTTCAGTTATCACAGTTTTCATTTCAAGAATCCCATCCGTGTGTATAAATATACTTCCATTTTCATTCTTAAGTGTCCTAAAAAAAATTTAGGATTGTTTTTATAGTATCAATTTATAATTCTGCTAGGTTTATTCTTAGGTATCTTATAGTTTTGTTGTTTATTGTCAATTATATTTCTTAAATTACTTTTTCCAATGATTTTGGGTGGTTTTTAAGAAGGCTATTGATTTTGTGTTGCTGGGATTTTATGTTCCTCTCTTGTTTACTTTCCTTCCCTTGTTGAATAATTACTTCACATGGGCCACAGGTACTCTCCTTTCTGGTTCTTACTCTAATTTTGAGTAGGTCTCTTACTCCCCCTAACACTTCGCGTGTGTGTGCTGAGTGCGAGGAGGCCCTGTGAGCTGCGACGGCTGTGTTTGGTGTATATTGCCTCAGTAGACTCTTTTCTTCTAAACTTCCATGTCTGCTCTCAGATCATTTATTTTCGTTGTGGTACCTTTGCCTGTCTCTCACCTCTTTTCAGAATGAGCTGAAAATCGGATGACGCGTTAATGAAGCTTGTTGGGTTATAAGTTCCCTCTATGGTGCCAGAGAGTACATTTTATTCCCGAGGGAACACACAGCATGGGACTGCCAGCTCAGACAGTGAGGCAGAGACCTCATCCCGCATCACCCTTCTGCTCGTGATTTCAAGGGTGCTGTCAATCAAGAGGTTCAGAGCAAGTCGGGAAAGGCCTGTGATGTCAGCAGCAGCCTTAGAGGCCCACGTTCCAGAATGAACAGGAGCATCTGGCTCCCAACAACGGCTGGGTCTCCAAATAAGGTCCGCAGGTTGTCTTACACAGTAGGAACACGAGGTATAACAAGTCTCCATTTCAAAAGTCAGAGAGCTGAAGATGGCTGCCATGCCTCACCGAGTCTAGGATCTATTGGTTAGAGGTAACCCTTAGCCAGGGACACGCAACAAAGGGCATTTCAGCCTGGCCGGCGTGGCTCAGTGATTGAGCATCAACCTGTGAACCCGAGGTCACCCTTCGATTCCCGGTCAGGGCTCATGCCCAGGTTGCGGGCTCGATCCCCAGTGGGGGGCGTGCAGGAGGGAGCTGATCAGTGATTCTCTCTCATCATTGATGATTCTCTCGCTCCCTCTCCTTCCTCTCTGAAATCAATAAAAATATATATTTTTTAAAAAGGGCATTTCAGACAGAAGGTTGTTTCCTCCTCCCACGCACCAGGATTCCCTTTCCCCAGAAGCCCAGCCGACAGGGAGGCTAGACCAAGCCCCCCGCTTTGCCTGTGCAGCGCAGTGAAAGGAAGAGCAATAAGATGAGGTGTGACTGTGCCCTCTATTGGAAGGGCAGAGCCAATCTCGAGCAGGATAACACTTGTGAGAAAAGAGGAGAGAGAAGAAGAAATACCCCAGGCAAGGAAATGACAGAGGGGACGGGCACTGAGCGGAGGCAGGAGCCAAGGCGGAACTTGCCTGGGATTCCCACAGTGACGCCCGTGCTCACTGAATGGCCCTCTAGGAAGCGGAGGCTCCATTTACCTCGCTTTGTATCTCGAAAAGGAGTCTTCTCTAGCGAGGTCCCAGCGTCCCTCTTCAATTTCCATCTGACATGTATTCCGAGGTTAACAGGTATTAATAATACAGACAACCAAAGAACATCAGCTACAATAAGACAGTAAACAGAAAGAAGGTAATTCCATAGCCTCTATTCCACGAGGACCCAAATCTGACAAGGGCCCAAAGTCGGACCAGGGGTAAGATTTGTGCCCTTCCCTCGCTCAGTGCACTGTTGCGCCCTGGGGCATCTGAGGGAGACCCTGAGTGACACTGTTTCCCAGAAACTTCTTTCCTGACGTGGTTTCCTTTCCCCTGGGATCCCATGAGAACAAACTTCAGAAACGATAGGTTTTGCCATAGAAAGCAGCCATTGTGGAAGGCTTTGGGTTCAGGTAAGCTTTCCAATGCCAGGAATGAACACGGTATTGAATTAAAGGGTATTTCAAAATCTAAGCACCCACGCATTTAAATACGGTCATAATTGTATTGCTAACCTAGCAAGTACCTTGAGCTGACTAAGATAAGTCCATTCCCGGTAGAATTATTGATATGCAGGCGGAGGAGGCATCTGGGAGCAGGGATAGGTGCTAACGTGAGTCCATTGTAAACAATCCCCCGAAGCCAACGAGGAGGAAGCCGAGACCCGGCCTGATGACTGAAACAGCTCTGACGCTCTCACTGCTGATGGTGAATGAGGGCCCATCGAGGCGGGAACGCGCTTTGTGGTGAGTGTGGAAGGAAAGATTGGGGCCATGCAGCCCAGCTCCTCCTCTTCCTGCTGGCCGTGCCTTATTGTTGACAAAGATATCAAGCCTTTTTTTTTTTCTTTTTTCTACAGAGTCTCTGCCCCTGTCCAGGGGAGCCCTGCCCCAGTGTAGGCTGCTGAGTGGGAAAGCTGGATCCTTAGATTCACCATGAGGAATGCCACTTGCCCGATGGTACAGACTGTATTTTCCTAGCTAGGCTTTTGAACAAAGGTGGTATTTTGGTTTCTATCTTCATTATTCTTTTGTTTGCTTTTTCAATTAGTTTGATCCCAGGACCCAGAAAAAAAATGTATTATGTATATTGGGATGTCTCTAGCCTGCAGACTAAAGATGTTTTCATATAGTACCTCTAAAATGAAATCTCTCTAAAACTCTGTTTTTCCAAAAACATTTTCTTTCTCAGAAAGTGTTTTTCTGAGATATAATTTTCTTTCTTTTGTATTTTATTGATTTATAAACCCGCAACCAAGGTACATGCCCTTGACCGGAATCAAACCTGGGACCCTTCAGCCTGCAGGCCGACGCTCTAGCCACTGAGCCAAACCAATTAGGGCTCTTTCTTTCTTTCAGCTGTTTCGTGGCATGGATACAGATTTCTTCATTGGTTTGGCCCCTTTTGGAATCAAAGGCAGAAAATGCTTTGTACCAAATGCTGCTTTTTCTCTCCAATGAAAATGTTAAAAGTCTATCTTCATTGAAAGAGAATTTTGCAGGACATAATTCTATAGTTTAATTTTAAAATGCATGAATACTCATTGTGATATGGGAAAACATTTTATATCTGAACTTGCTCCTACGAAGCCAGCAGCATTCCTAAAACCACCAGCGCCTGGCAGATGGAGGCACTTTGTTGAATCTCATGCTGTGCTGGTGTTGTCACTTGACTGACAGTTAAATCAAGGGGTAGTTCCATTATTTCCATCCCCAATTATATAAAAATAGTGAGCGGGAAGCAAGTTGTCATTCCCAATCAGTTATTTCAACATGACAATAGGCGCCTGGCGCGGGGACTGGCAGGACAGGCCCGCGCCCTCGGAACTGACGGGCAGACTGGCAGACCTGTGTGCTTAGGGGACCCCAGTAGAATCAGTGCCATTGCAACTACACAGCGGGGGGCGGGGGAGGAGGAGAGAAAGCCATAAAGGTCATGTGCACTAACACGTCGTTAACTAACTCTGTCTTAATAGCAACATAGGAACATAATCCCGAGCACTTCCCCGAGGTCACACCTGATTATCTCCCATAGATAGTAACACCCTTTCTATTCAGGAATGCCCTCACTGGTGTCCATACGTCCAGCCAACTAGAAGAGTCTTGGCAGAAAATGCATTTCACTGGTTAGCTTCATTCTGCCTCTGCAGCCTCCTTTCCAATAGCATTCCGTACACCCTCTGCAGCCTCCCTGATCCTTCAGTGCTCCACCCCAGTCTCCTTCATCCTCGGTGCCTTGGTCATCAGCACTTGTATTCTTCTGGGCTCCCCTCCCCCTCCCCTTCCTCACAAATCCTCCTGCTCCCTATGGAGACCTTCCTTTCCCACATTTTTCTCAGAGCCTCTCAGATCTGCCTTCTTTCACATCAAGCCACTTACTGTCCATTCTTACTTTGCATAACTTCACTTCCCTCTGTGTTCTATTTAATGTATCCTGCAGTTCTGTCTTGTCTTCCCCACTATACTTTGTACTTAAGCATGGGTGACGTGTTTCAAAGTGCCTCAGCGAGTGCTTGTACACTTAATAGGACACCTTGGGTTGATTAATGCTCATTTTCATTGGAACACACCTAATCGTCTTTACTTGTGGCCACATTCCACGGGTAAGATCGTAACATGCAAAGCTGAGACTGAAATTTCTGATTGGCAATCCTAGACCTCGAACTGAATTCGACCCTATGAGCTAGAATTGAATTGGAAACAAGAAAGCCAAGAGGAATGTTCTTCTTTCTTTTTTTAATCCTCACCCAAGGATATGTTTTTATTGATTTGAGAGAGATAAACATCAATGTGAGAGAGGCTCAAGGAACCTGCCCAGACTGGGGCTAAGGATCAAACCTGCACCCCAGGTACATGCCCTTGACCTGGAATTGAACCTGTGACCCTTCCGTGCACAGGCCGGTGCTCTAACCACTGAACACCGCTGGCCATGGCCAAGCGGGGTTTTCTGTTAACTTTCAGCTAATGGCACACAGGTTGAACCTGGCAAGATTTCACATTAGAGTAGAATGTTGCCTTCTGCTCCAGTCCCAAGACTTTGTGGTTCTTTTTCTTCTTTTAGTTCGGTTTTAGGAGAAATAGCGAATTGCTAGCTCTCAGCATTAGGGTAAGAGACACATCTTGACTGAGGAAATGAAGTATGCATGTAACCAGCAACAGTGGTTAGTATGCTATATACACAGTTTCTCCCTTAATACACCAAACTGAAAAAGGAGTTGTCATTTTCATTTTACACATGAGGAAACAGAGGTGCAGGCAGGTGCTCCAAAAAAGGCCATGGATTGAATTGATCATGAACAAAGCATTGTTTGTTGACTGGACAGTGTCTTTAAAAGAATAGGAAAGTAGTGAGCTGGTCTTGGCAGGTACGCAATTATAGGGAAATAATAAATATCACCTTTTACTCTAGCGTAAGTGGTGCTCTTTGTACCCAAATTCTTTCAACACGCCGAGTTCTACCTAAAAACAGATTATGTAAGTGGCCCTGAGCCACACTTCTCTCTTTTTTTCTTTTCCCAGAATTTATGTTCAAGGACAAAAAGAGCAAACAGGCTATATTTGCCCATCTGTTCAATTTCTTGTGAAAGACCTTTAAAGGTATTTTAGTATATCACTGCCCTTCTGGGTTTTTTTCCAAGTATTGTGTTGTTTTCTTATTGGAGTTCTTAAATGATTTCTTCTAAAACCTTGTGATTTTTCTGCAACAAATTGTATGCTACATTTAATATATCTGATTTCCCCCTTTGTATCTAGTTTTTTGAAGACAGAAGCTTTGTTATACAGTTTGAAACAAGGAAGTGTGATGTCTCCAGTTTTGTCTGTCTTTCTCGAGTTTGCTTTGACTATTCTGGATCTTTTTTGGTTCCATAGAATTTAGGATTTTTTTTCTATTTCCATGAACAATGCCACTGGATTTTAATAAGGATTGCATTGAATCCTGGATCACTTCGGATAGTGTGGATATTTTTAATATTAATTCTTCCAATGCAAGAACACATGATACCTTTCCATTTACTTGTGTCTTCTTCAATTTCTGTGATGAGTGTCTTACAGTTTCAGTGTATAAATCTTTCACCTCTTTGGTTAAATTTATTCCTTAGCATTTTTATTTTATGCTATAGTGAATTGGATTGCTTTCTTAATTTCTCATTCTGATAGTTCATTGTTAGTGTACAGAAACACAACTGACTTTTGCATATTGATTTGGTATCTTGCCGCTTAAACTGAATTTTATTATTAGCTCTAACACTTTTTTGGTGGATACTTTAGGAATTTCCATTATGAGATCATGTCATCTGGAACCAGAGACAATTTTACTTCTTCCGTTCTGATTTGGATGCCTTTTATTTCGTTGTCTTGCCTAAGTGATCTTGCTAGAATGTCCAGTATTGTGGTAACTAGAAGTGGTGAATGGACACTTGTCTTGCTCCTAATCTTAGAGGAGGAGCTTTTAGCTTTTCACCATTAAATATAATGTTAGCTGTGGGCTTGTCATAATGACCTTTACTATTCTGAGACACATTCCTTCTATATCAAATTTATTGAGAGTTTTTACCATGAAAGGTTGTTGAATTTTGTCAAATACCTTTTTCATTTCTATTGAGATCCCATGACATTTATGACCTGAGAAATCAGGGCTAACCAGGAATCAGTAAAACTTGGGAAGAATGGGAGAGAGAATAAAAAGAAGCTCTCTACTCTAAGGCTATATCTTTACTAATAATTCTGTCCTCAAAAATGATATCTTTTTCTTTTCTTCCTGTCATGATCTCAATTTATTTTACAAACAGGCATTGAGTGTTACATGATATGTGCCAAACACTGCCCTGAGACTGAGGGAGTAAAACAGTACAAATATACATCTGTGTGAGCCTTAGGTCACACAGAAGATGAGCCCATAAAATATGTGTGAAAAAAGAGCAGTCAGTGAGAGAAAAGGAAACGTGGGAGACAGAAGAAGTGCAGAAGCCAAAGGAGCCGAGGAAGCAATGTGGCTCAGCATTTTGAAAATCGGTGCAAAGTGACATAAGACAATGGTAGAGACGTACATTGGATTCGCCACATAAATGTTTTTGATGATGTTGATGAGAGAAGATTCAATGAAGTGGTGATACTAGAAAATGGACAGTCAAGAGATGAAAAAGGACTGGTTAAAGCCACTGAAATGTTATCACTTGGTGATGAAAACACACCCCAAAAAATGACCAGGCAGGAGAGCAAATAAATGGGAGTCGTGAGTTTTTTGTCTGGAAGACTCTACTACGTGTCGTATGAAGGGACTAAATCTAGCAAAATGGAAAAGACTGTTAAATCAGAAGAGGAAAACAATCTATGAAACAAAGTCCTCAGAACGATAACACTGGAATGGCATGGTATTATTAACTCAAGTGGTAGAAGGAGGCAGGAGGAATGTGATCGGGGCAAGGAATAGATAGATTTGTAGGTAAAAGAAGAGGGTTTCAGAGTTGGGGCTTCTATTTCCACACATGTTTTTCTTATGAAAAATAACTGAGAGCTCTAAAAAGACCTAGATGAGAGCCTTAAGTCCCGCATTTAAAGTCCAGGTGGAGGAGAATGAATAGCTCGAGAGCCAGGAGGAAAACCTGGAGCATCTGGTGTCAAGAAAGCCCTGAGTAAAATCCATCCACCCCGGGGGCTCAGAGGCAGAACAGAAAGCCCATCAACATCAGGTCAAAGCCATTGGAAAGAGAACAAAAAGGGGAAAGAATGTAGAGGCAGAGATTCCTGTGGGCTCTAAATAACTAAGAATTACAGATTGCACAATTTGTTCATTTTTTAACTTATTAACTGCAAAGGGGCTTTCATATTGTTAAAGCCCCCAAATGTTCAGGATTCAGCATTAAATCCGCTATTCCTAACTAACTGCTAGAAACACTGTAGGGGAGAAATAAATAAAAGCATACACCAATGAACGATTGCCGGGCAACAGGCATTACTATTCATCAAGATGCCTGAGTTTTTAGAAATTTATTTTTTTTAGTGTTTATTGAATTTATTGGGGTGACATCTACACTAATAAAAGAGAAATATGCAAATTGACCGTACCTTCCCTATGCCCACCAGCCAATCAGGAGTGAGTATGCAAATTAACCCAACAAAGATGGAGGGTTAATTTGCATATGCAGGCACCGAGTGGCTGGGGGCAGGGCGGGACGCCTGTGTTGTCACTATGGCAACAACGCAGGCGTTACCTACCGCCCCAGCTGCTCTGGGCCTCTGGGCAGCGTGGGAAGGCAGAAAGGCGGCTCCAGTCCAGAGCGAAGGCAGTGCCGGCAGCCAGGGGAAGAAAGGCCCATTCTTGCACAAATCTTCGTGCATCGGGCCTCTAGTTGGTTAATAAAATTATATAGGTTTTAGGTGTACACTTCTATAATACATTATCTGTATATTGAATTGTGTGTTCACCACCGAAAGTCAAGTCTCCTTCCATCACCATTTATACCCCTTTACCCTCTACTATACCCCCCTTTCTCTCTGGTAATCACATACTGTTGTCTGAGTCTATGAGTTTTGGGGGTGTGTATTTTATTTTGGTAATCCCTTTACCATTTTCACCTAGACCCCCAACTCAGATAAATAGGCTAATGTGAGTCTTCTAAAATAAAACTGTTGATTGTAATTATCTTATAATTATATAATTATGTGAGTGTTTATGCTTTTCTTATGTTTCAAGTTAGTTACTTATTATAGCTTTTACAAAAAAATTAATGAGTGACAAGAATTTATATATGTAAAAAAGAAAGAAATACACGTGGTTATTTCTCTGGGGTCATATGTATTTAATTCAAATCTTATAATTTAGATTCCACATGAATTGCAATAAATGGATCTTCGGCATTGTTACTGATAGAGAAGTGAGCTTTGCCGTCAGCAGAGACGTAGATTTTGATTCCCGTACACTTGTCACCAATTTTATCTCCAGAAATCACATCGCAGTAGGTGCCAGCGGGAAGACCCGTTTGCAAATAGGAAGATAATGGCCTGTAACAGAAACATGAAGATTTAACTTGAGCTCAACACAATGAAAAGCAAGGACACAGGTGATCTCGGAGACGAGCGGCTGCCCTTCATGTCACAGACACCACACAGTGAGGTCTCAGGGAGAAGAGACTCCAACACAGAGACCTCTCTGTGGGATGAGTTCTCTCAGGAACAGAAGTAATCCTCTAGGAGACTGAGCAACTTCCTGGTCAACAGGGAATACTGCCAAACATGACGGCTGAGGACTATTGGTGAAGATTTGAGTTGTATGGGCTCTCTTGGATAAAAGTACTTTCTGAGATGCCTGGCAGGCATGGCTCAGTGGTTGAGCATTGACCTATGAACCAGGAGATTAAGGTTCGATTTTTGGTCAGGGCACATGCCCTGTTTCGGGCTCAATCTCCAGTAAGGGGTGTGTGAGGGGGCAGATCAATAATTCTCTCTCACCATTGATGTTTCTCTCTCTCTCTCCCTCTTCCTACCTCTCTGAAATCAACAAAAATATATATTTTGGAAAAGTACTTCCTGTGGTACACAAATATTTAAAATATGTCCTCATCTGAACTTAAAGAAATACAAATTACTGTCAAAAATTTTAATTTGATTATGTTTTCCAAAAATATTTCTTTTTTTTCAAGAGACCAAAACGAATTTGGGCTGGAGATAAAAATAATCTAACATTTCTTTGAGGAAGTATATGGTTTTAAATAGAAAGCTGTTGCATACATTTATTTTGCTTCTCCCATCCACAAAAGACAGAAACTAAAGGAATAGCCACAAGAAGAGATATACTGGATTCTTCTTTTTGTCTGTGGAATATAATTTAGGCTGGAATGAGCTGAGCATAAATAGAAGTTGCCCTTGGACAAAGACATTTCAGCAGCTTGCAAAAAGGTCTAAGCCATGCTCTTGTCTCGAGTGTAAAATTCAACTCTCCTCAGGTGAATCGCTGACCCTAAGATACATATTCGGTACACGTATGCTTTGAAAAACGATTGGCACGGAGAGCCGGAAGTGAAGAAAAGGACCAGAGAACCAGATATGAGACTAGTTGAGAAAAAGAGCTATAAAAGGTATTTCAGTGCTGGGCAGTCATCTTCCATCATTTATATAAAAGGGGGTCAAGCAACATGTTCATCTAGTGACTTCACAACCTGTACACTAACACGGGTGGATACGCGCGCATAGAATGTGCCTCGTACCTGCACATGATACACAAGGTGCACAAACACCGGTCTTCTGAGAACAGAGAGCCCTCGTCAAGAGGACACCAAAAAGATCAAAAGAATAGGAACCATCATTTTTTTTTTCTGGCTCATTTCCCATCTCTATGATGGTAATCCACTGACTAAAGAATCTTTCTGATATTAAAGAAGAAGTAAATGAGCAGCAAGAGAAAAGAATAAACCCGGAACACGTTAGTGTAAAATATAATTTCTGATGGATATCTACTTACCAATCATCATTGTTAAAGATAATGAATCCTTTGTTTCCTCTTCCAAAAGCTACTTGGTTGCTACCATTATCCCACCAGTTGGTAAAAAGTTCGCCGTCAACCACATTTCGGAACATGACCATGTTCCTGAAAGCAAAGCACGGTAGGATTGCTATGCATACTTCAGCAGTTTAACATAAAATGTTAAGCAAGTTTATTATTAGAGGTTCTCTCCGAATAAGGGGCCCCACCTGATTTGACGCCAGCGATGCTCACAGACCCAGTCATTGCCGCAGGTGGTGTCTGGGTTGATAGTGACTTCTTTAATTACTCCATTAGTATTTGGTGGCCCAATCCAATCATTAATATCCTTCATTAGCAAAAAGAATGAAAAAAGGCTCAGATTTTAAATATTAGAGTTGCCTCTTCCTTCTCCACTATGCCAAACCCAGTCTCTCCTGTTTGTCTCTAGAGTGTCTTCATGTAGAATCCAACTCCTTCAATAGCCGGCCACCCTTCACCAAGTTCTCATCCCTTCCCTCCGAATTCTCATTCTCTAGTGCCATGTTTCAAAGGTTAAAAAAAAAAAAAAATGTATGGTATGGGGAAGTTCGTTTATTCATTCAACAAATATTTATTAAATATCTAACATATGCCAGGCACTATGGACACAGGCCAACAAATTCCTCACTTCATGCAATTTACATTCTAGTAAGAGAAGATACAATAAATAAGAAAAATCTATTAAATTAAGGACCTTGGATGCTACTCTGAGTGATCAGGGAAGAAGTCATTACTATAATGTAAGCTCTATGAAGGCAGGACTTGTTACATGTTTTGTTCACTGCTGTGTCTCCATGGTCAAGAATGATGCCTTGTTGATGTTTGTTGTATCAAAAAAGGTAGACATTTTTAAAGCCTGGCTGGTGTGGCTTAATGGTTGAGCATTCAACCTATGAACCAGGAGGTCAAGGTTCGATTCCAGTCAGGGCACATGCCTGGGTTGCAGGCTCGATCCCCAGTAGGGGGCGTGCAGGAGGCAGCTGATCAAGGATTCTCTTTCCTCATTGATGTTTCTGTCTCTCTCTCCCTCTCCCTTACTCTCTGAATAAATAAAAATATATATTTTTTAAATTTTTATGCAGATGAGTGAATTTACCAAATTTTTTTCTCCTCTGGATCTTTCCCAGTATACTCTGCACATTTCTGTTCTTTAATACATATATGATCCTTCTTCTTATAAAATACTTTGCCTATTTAACCTCAATTCAACTATATTTTTTTGCCTTCCATACAATTTTTTAAAAGTATTTAACCAGTATTTATATTACTTAAACTATGAACAGGTGCTGTTTTAAGTTCTTTACAAGTGTTCATTGTAATCCACATACCAACCAGGTAGTAGCAGGTAGTTATAAGAGGTACCAATTATACTCACTGTATCCTTTTGTTCAAGTGTTCAGGGGAAGTAAGGAGGTATGTTTCTCATGTTTCAGAAATAGCTTACATACCATTTAGCAACAGAGACCATGAATTTTAGTGTTTTAATATCCACTACATTGCTAACAGAGGCCTGCATCAGCTTACACTTAAAGAGTTGATAAACAAATAATAAATGTAACAGCATCAGGTAAACTTAGAACAAAGCTGCCTTCCTTTTCTTGAGAGAAAGGTATGTTGCACAACACCAACACTTACTTTTCCATTCACAAAATACCTCGGCCACCGGAAGCTTGACATGACACGTGTGAACCCGTACGGATGGGCGAGCATAAATGCCACTCCCATTTTGTAGAGTCTGGAAGTTACAAAACGATGCCATCGTGAAAGGAAGCAGTGTTTTCAGTGTTGTTAAAAGGTCAGGGGAGAGCCAATGGAGGACTCCGTTCCCACCTGGGGTCCCAGAAGGTCAGGATGGACGCGCCTCCAGCGCCGTGTCCCCGCTGGTTGTCGTGGTTGTCCACGAAGACGAGGGCTCTGTCGGAAGGCATGAAGCCCCAGCCTTCTCCCCAGTTCCTGTGCGCACACACACACACCATAGAGGAACTTACATGCGTGTTTCTTTCAGTATATAATGACATTCTCTAATGGAAATAATTTTTCTGTAAGGTTATATATACAGGGGTGAGCAAGAGTAGGGCTACAGCTGTTCATATGGAAATAATACAAGTAAATAATACAACAACTAATACATAAGTAATAGAGGAATAAACTCACAACCATAAACCTACTTCTGCCTGTCCCCGCATATATCCTGTATAGATACAGCTCTGTTATCTGTGAATACATTCCGTATGTGTACATGAGCGCAAATACTTGTATTACATTCATGTTACAGGTATTTCTGTAATTATAAGAGTCCCTTTGGAAGTCTTAGGGGATTATAATTGAGATGGACTTCAGAAGGATCAACGTCCATCTCATGCAGAACGGCAAAGCAGTTTAAAAGAAGGTTTCCATGTTTGCATCTATAATACAGACATTTTAAAGTGTGGAAACATTTGATAGGATGCTCGGAAATGCCACAGCATGGCCACAGTGCAGGGACTTTCTCAACGACACACCATTTTAATAACAACCTGGACTTCACAGGCCAGTGCAGGCAGCCAGCTTAGGAGTCATATAAGCCATAGATGAGAATCCCCAGGTGATGGGTTTCTAGACCTACTTCCTGGGACTGACATTCTCAATAATAAAGATGATCCGTTCGCGTCTGGGGAGCTAGCCCCCGTGTTATTGGTAACTGAATCCTCACAAGGGCCTACATAAGGTCTTCATAAGATAACGCCTGTCGGGATAATGTGATATGTACTAAGTCTGTAAAGTGACTCCAAGAACCAGGCGTGTGCCACTCACCTCAGATAGGCCATCTTCTCCCCATGCCACTTGCGCAGCACTGTGCCCAGTTTGGCACCGTACTTGAACTCTGTCACGCGGCCGTTGTCGAAGTAGTCGCTGCTCTTAATGGGCTCACCACCCAGATCGATTACCTGGAAGAATTATTCAAGTCAGAAGAAATGTAGGGGGGAATGCTATTTTGGGTTATACTTTTAACCAGCCAGTGAATGTCATATAGAAAACGGCTTTAGCCCACCTGGCATGTCTCAGTGGTTGAGTGTCGACCTGTGAACCAGGAGGCTACAGTTGGATTCCTGGTCAGGGCACATGCCCAGCTTGTGGGCTGGATCCCCAGTGTGAGGCATGCAGGAGGTAGCCCATCAATGATTCTTTCTCATCATTGATGTTTCTATCTCCCCCTCTCCCTTTCTCTTTGAAATCAATAAAAATATTTTTAAGTGGTCTTAAACAATTTGTTACTTGACATGTCCCAGATGATTCTCCTTATACCAAGATTCTCATTTTTGTTGTTAAGGTATTTGCTACAATATTAAAAGTGACTAGACAAGGCGGCCTGCTGTCCTGTGAAAACCCGGACCCAATGGAGTCTTCCATGTAAACAGATAACCTCACAGAGCACTCAGTATCTGGCCGACAGCACTTCTCAGTGCTTGATAAGTTCTAACTCATCTAACTTCCTGCAACAACAATCACTGTGACCGTAGCCCTCCTCCTCACGTGAAGAAACAGCAGCACGGGGAGGTTAATCAGTGTGCCTGAAAGAACACAGCTCATAGTGCTCCAGACAAGACCGAACCTCCCACAGCCTGGCTCAGGACAGCTAGACTGTGATCCGTCTTCTCTGATGGTCTCTGATGGGAGATGGTCAATTACAAAGAGGCGCTCACAGCCTAAACGGAATCTCTGCTCTTCCTTAAACCCCTTGTGATCAAGAGTTAGAGAGTTGGACGAAGAAGGGCCTCTGAACAAAAGGTTAAAAGACACTGTCCTCGCCTGACTGGTGTGGCTCAGTGGTTGAGCGCTGACCTATGAACCTGGAGGTCACAGTTCAATTCCCGGTCAGCGCACATGCCCAGATTGCAGGCTCGATCCCCAGCAGGGGACGTGCAGGAGGCAGCTGACTGATGATTCTCATCATTGATGTTTCTCTCTCTCTCCCTCGCCCTTCCTCTTTGAAATCAATAAAATATATATATTAAAAAAAGAACACTGTCCTCTACAACTGATTCCTGTTCTGTGTAGATGATTCAGTTCCTCCCCTACAGAAATTATATCTTAATGAGATATGTCACTTGTTTTCTGATGAATTAAGCTACATTGTGTATGCACACACATGTCTCCACGCACCTCCTGGTAAATGAAAGGTTTACTTCCCTCAGGGAACCAGGTTGTGTTCAGATGATGCAGTTTGTCCAGAATGGCCTTCATGTCTCCCGGCCACATGTGCTTGGAGGCATCGATTCTGAAGCCGGCCACCCCGATGTCAATGAGGTGGTTCAGATACTCGGCGACCTTGGAGCGCACGTAGTCTTTCTCCAGGGCAAGGTCAAGAAGACCGACCAGACGACAGTCCCTGACCTGTGGAGGCAGAAAGTCCGCGATTGATGCATAAGACACGGTGTCCACCTGAGGACCCACGTGGCCAGTCGTTCATGTGTTCATTAACAGGTATCTCTCTAGCGGCGTCTTCGCCTCGGGCCCTGGGGACATGGACACTCTGGCTGGACATGCCTTTGAGGTGCTTGCTAGTGTGAAAACAGAGCATGAAGGAAGTGAAGTGGCCGAGCTTTTAACTGGGAATCAGTTACTTGGAGAAAGGGTGGTACCTATTGCTTTGAGTTGTTTTCTTTTTATCCAATCAGACTTGGAGCCCTGTTTTCCTAAGGAAGCTAAGGTAGCGCTTCAGTGGAGATCAGTGAGCTGTGCGCAGATAAAGGCAGGTCATGGGAGCTCTTTATTCCGATTGCGGTGGTGTTTCTACTTACCTGATAGGCGTCGTTGTAGTTCTCGATGTCCCCGCTTGGAGATCTGCATTTACCGTCATTGAAATCCCAGGCCGAGAACGGGACGGAGGGGAAGTCGCGGCTTCCGGGGTTGAAGAAACTCCCGCAGGTGCTGCTGGTCCCCGGGCTCACGCCGTTGCCGCACATGTGGTTGATCACGGCATCCACGTAAATGTGGACCTGAAAGGCAGCACTTCCGCTTCAGCTCATGGATGGCGGGGAGGGAGCCGTCATAACATTACCGCCCGGAGCTGACAGCATGTTCCTGACACTCCCAACCAGTTCTTCCTCTTCGTTATGTTATAACGCACCTGCCTACAAGACCACAAGTAAGTGTGCAAGGAAATCAGGTGACCCGAAGACCTACATGCGTGCCAGCCACAACCCAAATGTTTCCATACATGATCAATGAATAGGACCAGAGACTCCCGTGCCTATGAACAAAGGCAAGGAGCCTCTGTGGGGGAGGTAGGAGTAAGCGGAGGAGAGATTGCTGATCTTTGAAATGTCCACGGGTCGCCCTCTGCTACCGACTCAGCCTCTGAAGACAGGGCGGTAAACATAGTCTCTTATTATGTTCCTCATCGGAGGGATGCTCCTGTTTATCATCAAACAGCCTGTGCGGAAGAAGACCCAGGGATGATGGATGGAGACACAAGCCATGCAGAAGGGACCCAGACATTGTCGCTGGAATTTCCAATTCCTGACTGGAAAGTATTCCCCGGAAATCTGTACAGTTATAAGGGTTAAAGGTTGATTTTTGCCTTATAAGCAAAATGCCTTTAAATCCCAACTTACGTCTTTGGTAGATAAATGGCACACATACAAAGAATGATAAAGACTGAAATATAAGCTACAATTAAACTTTAGTTACAGGTAAAGTATAAAGTAAAATAAAAAAAATATGGGAAATGTTCTCAAAAGGAGCAAGAGACGGGGGGCGGGCAGAGAGAAATTATATTTTTACGTAATTTAATTTTTAAAAATGTATATTGTTGAAAGTATTACAGTTGTCCCCCGATATTCCATCATTAACCCCCTCCACCCCACACCCGCGCCCCCTCCCCCGCCCCCCGCCAGGCCTTCACCACACTATTGTCTGACAGATACTTTAAAGAAAACGAATTCACTTACGCCAACGTTGTTACATCTGGTCACCATGTCTCTGAATTCATCCTCGTTTCCTGATCTTGTACATAACTTGTAGCTAATCGGTTGGTATCTTTCCCACCAAGGTCTGGAAGGGTTATTAATGATCACATTTTCATTGGGTGGAGAGATCTACAAAGAAAACCATCTTAGGTATCAAACGGTGGCTTACTTGGTATCATTGGATGGTCTAGAAAACAATCAGTGACTTAAATTCTTTCTCAATCTTTGTATAAACTGCTTCAGTTTTTAATAAGCACTGGGCACAATTAACAGTCTATTGGTGATATCCCACTGAAGAGAGAATATACCAGAAACAGAACCTAACGCTGCTAACAATACTCTTTGGAGGGCATATGAAATTCAATTTCTGAGCTTCGCAGACACAGAGGAGACCTTTTGCTCTAAAGCCCCGCCAACCCCACGATGTGCACCGTGAGCCATACCCACCTGCACCCCTCCGAATCCTTTGGGGCCCAAGTACCGCTCACACTCAAGGGCGATGTCCGCCCAGCGCCACTCAAACAGGTGGACGATGGAGGTGCGCCCAGGCTTGGTGTTGGGGGCGTACTGAGCCCGGCAGAACCCCAGGGCTGAGAGCAACAGCAAGAACTTCATCTTGCTCGGATGTTGTCAGGGTTCTTTCCAGCAACTATTTATATTCCTGCAAGAAGCGTGTTTTACAAAGTTAATGTTCACACGAGCAAATACTCGGGGCACAAAGTGTTTACTCATAATCGGAAAGGTATTATCAATAAACCATGAGATTGTCCAGGAAAAGAATGCAGCTGACCTCTGAGAACCTTAATGTTTTCTTTATTAGGGAATATCAGCCTTTGTAACATCTGGCACTTTATATACATAAAAAGGAGTCCCGAGTCAAATATTATTTACTTAGCATTTGATTTTATTTCCGATGCCCTTCAAAGATAGAAGGAAAAGAACAAGCAGAGCCAACTAAATTCATAGTCAGAATGTTGCCTTAGGCCTGGCCAGCGTGGCTCAGTGGTTGAGTGTCAACCTATGAACCAAGAAGTAAAGGTTGGATTCCAGGTCAGGGCACATGCCTGGGTTGCAGGCTGGATCCCCAGTGTGGGGCATGCAGGAGGCAGCCAGTCAGTGATTCTCTCTCATCATTGATGTTTCTATCTCTCCATCTTCCTTCCTCTCTGAAATAAAATATATATATATTTAAAAAATTGTTACCCCTAGCCCTAATTTTTCAGTTACTTAAATTTCTGCACTAAGATTTAAGAAACTCTTTGGCAGTTGAATGTCTATGAATTAAGCAAACAGAACATTTCGCCTCTCCATCAAATCATGTGCTTAACGCAATGTCTTAGGAAGTAATGTGTGAGTGTGCCTTTTCTTTACCCCTATCCCCAGCAGTCTCACATCTCAGATACAAATATATATTTTAACATGTACATGAATTAGCATTAACCACGAACAAAGTTTTCTACTCTTGTCATTTGTAGTCATTAGTCTAGATGCTCTTTAATATCTTTATAGCAAGTAACTTAATAAAAGCATCATTAAAAATTTTAACAGAATTACCTCCAATGTCACATCTATGTCTGTTATTTCATCACTTATATTTCTCTCCGGGTGTTTTTATATTTTTCTGTTTTCCCAGTTTTCAGTGTTCTAGAACGTAGGTAGTAATAGTTCAAGGTAATGGTTTCTCTTCTAAAGATAGTCACAATCCCTCTAAGTTTTCCATGGAATCTCATGTACAATTTTCTTAAAACAATACCCTGTCGCCTATGAGCCCTCCCTCTACCAAAAGAAAGGAGAAATAAAAGCAAGAGAAATGCACCTGAGATCAGGATAGTAAGTCACGTGGGAAGGTTATTGAAGAGCAGGCAGACAGTCAAGTTTGCCTACAGCTCTCTGCAGGGAGCGCCGCATTTTGAGTGAACGTTCCAACGCATTTCAAATCTAAATTGTACGTTTTGTGCTGCTGGGCACTGAAACTTGAGTTGTCAACAAACCTAAAATAGATTGTGCCACTTTGAACTCTATCGAATCCCATGCCAGAAGCCACTCATTTCAAGACAAAAAGGGGGGAAGGTATTATATGATAGTAAAAAAAGCAAACAGTAAAGTAACTTACCACATCAACTTCTGTAAGCCAGCAATCTCGCAAATCCTCTGTTCAGTCTCTTTTCAAGGGTACAAATTAAGGAAACAAACAGTTCTCTTTTTCTCTTCAATTAGGGAAAAAATGCTGCATTTTAGACTTTATGAATTGCCCCTAAGCCTCTTCCTTTCCGTGGTTGCTCTGAGGACCCTGCTGAGTTCTCCAAACCCACGTGGTACCCGGTCTAGCCTCAGCCCCACCTGGCAGCAGGTCAGGGCTGTCTCCAAGCCAGCCTGGGCTCCCCTCCCTGGCCCCACCCCCTCCAGCCCGCAGCCTCTCCGGATTCCTCTGCCAGTTTGCTTTCATTTTGTCCTTCCTTTCTCTTCCTCCAGAGCCTCTCCCAATCTCAGCAACCCTTGCTTTTCTGAGTGGTTTATATTAATCCATTGGGGGGTGGAGGCGGGGGGGGGGGATTGCTAAAAAAAACACACCCTTACAGACAGATTAGAATATCATTGTGTTAAATGAGTTACGTAACATAAGTGTGACTAGAATGTAAACTAAGTCTCTAAACTAAAAATCTAATTTTGAATGCAGGCTTTGCCATCGGCTCGGTGAGCCTGGAAGAAAATCATGAAGTCTGTACATTACATGTCGATCCTCATTTATCCAATGGGAATCACAGTATATGTCAAATACTTAAAAATAACTACAAACAGCTAGCAACACGCATCCAATGCTACTGCGTGCCATTTCCGTGTATTATCGCTTTGATTTCTCACACGTGTGTAAATGCAAGAGCGAGCTATGCTTGTACCGTTTTAATTACTGAGACATTAAGTCATTTGGCCAAGGTCAAATTTTAGTAAGTGTTCAGACTGAGAATCAAAACCAGTGTGACTCCATAGGGAGCTTGTCCCCAGGCCTATCAGTCTGTCACTGGGTGCCCTAGAAAACGAAGAGAGGATTGTATGTGAAGGTATTTTGGAATCTGGATGTTTGTTTGGCTAGTAGTAACTGTTAGTCAGACGTGGGCAGAGCAAGGACCATGGGCCAGGTACAGAAACTCGCCGGGCAGAAAGCCCTGGATGCCCAGCAAGGGGCACAACTGGGAACACAAGAACCGCCCCCCTCCCCAGGGTAACCTGTCCTCCCCTAGAGCGGCGGTCGCCAACCTTTCGGACCTCACGGACCACCCACCAGTGGTCCGCAGACCACCGGTTGGCGGCCGCTGCCCTAGAGTGTGGCTGCCCACGTGGTTAGGACAGCCTGACTTTTCATATCGCTGGCCATGCGGTTTAGACCCCTGCCCTCTCCTCCCTAGAGATAACAGCTCGTCCTCAGTTGTGTTTCAGGCTCAGAAAAGCAGCAAAACCAGACAAGTGATGCAGTGGCTGCCCCAGGAACAGCTACACTAATGACCCTGCCCTGGTGCCAACCGGTCAGTGGAGACCAGGCCCTGAAAGAGCTCACCTGCAAAGCTGATGAATATTCTATTAGCCCCTCCTCTGAGACCTCCCCTAAGGGTTCCATCTGCAAGAGAGAGAGACTCTCAGGACAAAGGAGCAAGCCTTCCCCCGTTCCTTGATCCACAGGCACGTATCCCCTAACCTCCAAGGGACCCCACGAGACTTGCAACCAGGGGAGCAATGGGCAGTGGCAGCTCGTCCCGGGCTCACCCCCTGAACCCGTGTCCAAGGCCCCCTTTTCTGACTGCCCAGGGAGCCACAGCAGCCCCGCCTGGGCCCTCCGTTGCGTCTGAGCCCTTCCTGGTTGCACTCTCCTGAGCATGTTTTGCTGCCATCATGGGCCCAGTACCCTTTGGCTCAGTGCTGTGGAGCCCTTCCCTTTCAATGGCCCCATCCCCATCCCCTTTTCCTTAAATAAATTCAGTTTTCCTTTATTCACAGGCTGAGGTGGCTATTCAGCTTGCCCGGCTTTAACCTTTCAGTAATACGTTTAGAAGATTGCAGAGTGAGGGTTAGCCTCTTATTTTTTGTTTCTTCAAATTTTTGCTCTGCACAGAATTAATTCCCCTGTTAGCACTTGATCTCATTTGCACCCACAGAATGTTTTCTTGTTCCTACTCAGTGCTCCTTCCCTCGGGGGAATTAGACGCTCCTGTCCTGTTGAGTTGGGGAGTGTCCATGTGATTGGCTTTGGGAGTGAAATGCAAGCAGGAGGAATATGTTGGACTTTGAGGCCTCTTTGTTAAATCTTGTGTCAAAAGGGAGTTTTGTGGCCAACTGGGAAGTGGCTACGATGAAGGGTTAGTGCCCTTGTTGATCGATGATGAGCATAAGACATACGTGTGGTTACTGTAAGCCGCTGAGGATTTGTAGTTTCTGTTACCTATTCTTCTCTGCTACAACCATTAAGTTCCCTAACGCTCTTTGATTCAAAAGACAGTCTATGTGACATTTGCTTTCTCTTGGGATGTAGGAAGTCAAGGGTCTGCATTCCTAGGAAGATGTCCATTTCATCTAGGTATCTAATCTGTTGGTGTAGAACACCTCATAGTACCCTCCATAATTCTTTTTCATTTCTGTAGACTATGCAGCAATGTCCCCACTTTCATTTCTGACTTCAGTAATTTGGGTCCTTTTCTCTTTGTCCATCTAGCTAAAGGTTTGTTAATTTTGTTGTTTCTTTCAGTCAACTTTTCGTTTGATTTGTCTCTATTCTTTCTCTGTTTCATTGATCTCTACTCTGATCTTTATCGTTTCTTTTCTTCTAAGATTGTTTTGTTAAGTCTTCATTTTCTAGTTCCTTAAGTTGCAAATTAGGTTACTGACTTGAGGTCTTCATTATTTGTAAGTAATTATAACTGTCAATTCTCCCCTTAGCACCACTATCAATTCATCCTACCATTTGGTACATTTTGTTTTTGTTTTCAGTTAAATATTTTCTAATTTCCCACGTGATTTCCTCTTTGATACATTGGTTGTTCAAGAATGCATCCATTTCAATAGGAATGTGAATTTTCCAGCTTCCCTTGTTATTGAATTCTAACTTAATCTCATTGAAAATTCTTTGAATACATTAAAAATACTTTGAATAATTAGTAGCTTGATATATAGTCTGTCCTGGAAAATGTCCCATGTGTACTTGACAAGAACATGTATGGTGGTATTGTTGGGTAGGGTGTTATGCACATGTCTGTTAGATCTAGTTGATTTATGATGTTAAGTCCCCTATTTCCTTCCTTATTTTCTCATTTTATCCCTTATCATGAGTGGGTACTGATGTTTCCGACTATTATTGTAGAAATATCTATTTCTCCCTTCAATTTTGTCCATTTGGCTTCATACATTTTGATGGTTTGTTATAAGTTGTGTAAATGTTTATAATTGTTACATCCATTTGCTCTATTGAAACTTTTATTAATACCTATTGTCTTTTCTCTTGCAATCTTTTTTATTTAAAGTCTATTTTGTCTGTATAGCCACCCTGCTTTCTTTGCTTACTACTTGCATGTAACTTTTTTTTTTTTTATCCTTTCACTTTAAATCTATTTTTATCTTTGGATCTAAGAGTCTTGTAGACAGCATATAGTTTGACCATGTGTTTTTACTGCATTTCCTAATATCTGTGTTTAAATAGAAGAGCAATTAATTTACACTTAAAACTTACTGAAAAGGAGGGACTTACTTTTTGTCATTTTGCTTGTTTTCTATATGCATGGTAGCTTTTTGGTCTCTCATTTCCCAGTGTAGTGTCTTATGTTTAGTTGTGTGTGTGGTGTTTTGTTTTTTGTTTTTTTGTAGTGAAGTATTTTAATTACTTTCTCAGTTCCTTTTGTGTATATTCGGTAGCTGTTTTCTTTGTAGGTACCAGGGGGTTCACATCCTTAAACTGTAACACTGTATTTGGAATCTATGCCAGCTTCACTTCAACAACATACCAGAACGGCCGTTACAGGTCTCTTCCCACTTCCTTTCATTGCTGAAGTCCCCAAACTACACCTTTATACGTTATGTGCCCCACACATATTTGAAATGCATTAGTGTCTTAAATTATGTGCAAAATGTGTGGAGTTACAAACCAGTTACAATACTAACTTATGGGCTGTTTTTTTTAAATGTATGCCTCTTAAATAATGTGGAAAACAACTGTAGTTAAAACCACTGTCACAGTAATCCTGGCTCTTGTCGTTGCCCATTATTTCCTTTATTGTGATCTGAATTTCTCCAGATGGCTTTGAGCTCCTGTCTTGTGTCCATTCATTTCACGCTGCCAGAGTCCCTTCAGCATTTCTTCCAGTGCAGGTTTGTTTATTTGGGAATGTCTTATTTCTCTCTGAACTTTGAAGAACAGTTTTGCCACGTATAGGGTTCCTTGATGGTTTTTTTCTTTTAGCACTTTGAATATACTAATTAGTCTACTGGCTTCGGATCAAGGTTTCAGATGAGAAATTTACTGGTAATTTTATTGAGAATCCCTTATATGTGACAATTCACTTATCTTGCTTGCTGCTTTCAAGATCCTGTCTTTTATAAAATTTAATTATCATGTGTGTCAGTGTGGGTTTCTGAATTCATCTACTTGCAATTTGTTGAGCTCCTTGATGTTTATATGCATGACTTTCATCAGATTTGAGAAGTTTTCAGCCTTTATTTCTTCATGTACTCTCTGTCCCTTTCTTTCTCCCTCAGGGGCTCCTGTAGAGCATAGCTTTAAAATGAGTCTTAAAATTAGGTAATCTAAGTCATCCAGTTTGTTTTTCTCAAAATTGTGCTATTCTAGTTCATTCGTTTTCCAAATAAATCTGTTTGGCACCATCAACAAAATAGAATTTTTGAATGGGAAAGAATAAATGTTTAGTCAATATTTTAACAACCGTGAGTCTGCATACATACTAGAGGCCTGGTGCACGGATTCGTGTGCAGGGGTGGGGGATCCCTCTGCCTGGCCTGCACCCTCTTGCAATCTGGGACCCCTCAGGGCTCAAGTAGCAGGCGGCCAGGGAGAAGCCTGAGCCTGGGCCGGGCACCGCGCCACTTGTGTTCATCCCAGCCTGCTGTGCCTGCTGCCGCTGCTCAGTAGCGCTGCTGTGGAGGCGGGAGAGGCTCCCGCTGCCGCAGCTGCACTCGCCAGCCATGAGCCCAGCTTCTGGCTGAGCAGCGCTCCCCCTGTGGGAGCACACTGACCACCAGAGGGCAGCTCCTGTGTTGAGCATCTGCCCCCTGGTGGTCCGTGCACATCATAGCAACTGGTCAGTCTTTCTAGTCGTTCTGTTGTAACGGTCACTTAGGCTTTTATTTGTGTGTGTGTGTGTATGTGTGTGTGTGTGTGTGTGTATTATATTTTTTTAATTGATTTCAGAGAGGAAGGGAAAGGGAGAGATAGAAACATCAATGATGAGAATCATTGATTGGCTACCTTCTGCATGCCCCACAATGGGGATCGAGCCCACAACTGGGGCATGTGCCCTGACCTGGAATTGAACCACGTTTATACATAGGTTAACACACTGGCTGGACAATAATTATGAGTCTTTTGACACATGTATATATTATCTCCACTTATTTTTCATTTTTAAAAATTTTTATTGAGTTTAGAGATAGGATGGGACAGGGGAGGGAAAGAGAGAAAAGAAACATCAATTTATTGTTCCACTTATTTATACATTCATTGGTTGATTCTTGTATGTGCCCTGACTGGGGTTTAAACCCATAACCTTGGCAAATCAGGACAGTGCTCTAACCACTGGAGCTACCCGGCCAGGACTAAGTTTTCATTTTTTATTATCAACTAGAGGCCCAGTGCATGAAATTTGTGCACGGGTAGGGTTCCTAGTGGCTGCTGGCCAGGGCTTCCCTTCATTCCACGCCGCCCTCTGGTGGTCAGCGCATGTCAAAGCGAGTGAGCGAACTCCTGAGGGGACACTTTGCATATTCGGCTTTTATATATATAGATAATTGGGGGGGGGGGGGGCGTTTCACCGTACAGGTGTAGTACATATTTTGGTAGATTTATAGCTAATTATTTCCCCTTTGGTACTATTGCAAATGGTACTTTTAGAATATTTTCAAAATGTAGTTGCTTATTGCTAGTACATAGATGTACATTTGATTTCTACACCTTTTATTTTTATAGCCTTAACAAATTATTGGTTGGAGGAACCTTTTAATTCCCTGGGATTTTCTACATGCCATTTCTGAACAAGGACAACTTACTTCTTTACGTCTGATTTGTATGGCTTTCCCGTTTATGCACTGGCTGTCAAGATGTTGAATAGGGGTGGGGAGTGTGCACTTCCTTGCCTTTCTCTCACCTTAGGAGGAAAACATTCCGCCTTTAACCAGGAAGTATTAGCATAGCCATAGGTTTTGTAGACACTCTTTACCAAATTAAGGAAGCTCTTTCCTATTCCTGGTATACTGAGTTTTTATGAATGGATGTTTAATTTTGTCAAATGCTTTCTCTTCCTTTATGCTTTTTCTTTACTCTGTTGACATGATGAATTACATCTGACTTTCAGAATTTGAACTAGTCTGAACTTCCCAGGATAAACTTCACTTGACCATGATGTATAATTCTATTTACATAGTTTGATGAACTTATTCACACTTTATTAAGGACTTATGCATCTATACTCATGAGAAATAGGGATATTGTAGCTTTCTCGTACTTAGCCTGGTTTTAGTATCAAGATGATGCAGGACTCAGAAAATTAATTTGGAAGTGTTCGCTTCCATTGGTTTGTTGGTTTTCATTTGCTGTTTGGCAGAATTTACTATTGAAAATACCTAGACTATGAGCTTTCTTTGCAGGAAGAGTTTGAATTACAAAGTAAATTTATTAAATAGAAAAAGGATTGTGCAAGCCACCTACTTCTTGAATAAGCTTTGGTAGTTTTTCACTTTCAAGAAATTGGTCCATATCATTGAAGTTGTCAAATTTATGAAAACAAATTTGTTCAAATTCCAGTATTATATTCTTACAATTTGGAGGGGGGTAGGGGGGTTTCTCTTATTTTTCTTTGCAATCTGGCTAGAACTAGTTTTGTTTACAATGATATTTTCTGTTTACAAAGTATTGGTTTGTGCTTATTACTGTTATTTCCTTTTCCTGCTTGCTCTGGGTTTAATTTATTCACTTTCTAGTTCCTTAAAGTCGAATGTACATCATCAATCTGTTGTTTTTATCCTTTTATAACATAAGCAAATTCCCTTTAAACACTTCTTTAGCTGTACCTCACAAATTTTTGTTGTATTTTCATTCATTCAAATTCAATTATTTTCTAATTTCCCTTAAGAATGCTGATTTGCTCTATTTGTTATTTAGCAATGTGTTATTTAATACCCAGGAAATTTGAAGTTTTCCTGTTACTTGCTATCTGGTTTAATCTGGCTGAGGTCAAAGGACACACTTTGTATGATGTTACTGTTTAACGGCACAGAATCACGTGTCTTCCAGACTATTCGCCATTGTTTCGTTCTCCGGTGAGGGAGGAAGAAAAATCTTCCTTTTATCACAGGACAGACACACACACAGTGTACAGGCAGACATACAGTGTGCTGTGATTTTAAAATTTCGTGTAGGTTCATTAAAAAAGTCTAAAAATGCTCCTTTGGGAGGGACAGTAATTTTAAAAAATAGCTGAGAAACTGGTTTAGAGGTATGCCACTATTTTGTTTTATTTTCGTTTTAGTTGTGATATATTTGTCATACAGAAAGATGTAATTAAAAAAAAAAAAAGACTCCATGTCCCAAGACCCAGGTTTAATAAATGTTAACATTTTGCCAAGATATTCTTCAAACATGCTTTTTAAAGAAAAATAGAATACATACAGCGCTGCCCACTCCAACTTCATTCTCCTTTCATCTTTTTCTTCCACAGTGAGGCAGTCAGTGCCTCCATAAATACGTAATGCTGTTCTCTGTATCTATTTTTGTCTAAGCTTTGAAAAGTTTCAGGTAATAAAATAATCTGTGGCTCAAACTTTCTTCTGTATTCTGGGATTTTCAAGGACCCTGGTATATTAACTACTGGTAAGTGTAGATGCGATCCCCATTTCGATGTTTATGTATTATCCTAGATCAGTGATGGGCAACCTTTTGAGCTTGGTGTGTCAAACTTCGCCAAAAAACTGAGCATAACTCGGGTAGTGTGTCACTTTGAGGAAAAAACATTATTTCGCAAATGTTTCATCCTCAGGAGCAGCAAATGTTTCATCCTCGGCATGCAGCCGCCTCAGCGGCCGTGAGTCATCAGAAATGGCTACGCGTGTCAGTGCTGACACGCGTGTCATAGGTTCCCCATCACTGTAGATGTTCTAAGCCTTGTTTGACCTCCTACCTTCCCCATGGCGTCAGAGCTCAGCTGGTTTGGTGCAGGCCTCTCCTCCTGGCACGTTTTCCATGCTGCTGAGTCTCAGTAGCGTATTTGAGATCTTCCAGCGCGCCCCCCTCCCCCCCAGCTCTCTTTGTGACTGCTGTGCCTCTATACAGCTTGCTTCCACAAATGTCCGTTGCTTAGGTTCTTGGGTGGGAACTCTATTCCTCCTAAGAGGCATCAGCTCTATCTCTTACGTGCCTAACACACCGGTCTGCTCTCATGTCTACTGAACAATCCTACTGAGATCACTATTTTTGTTGTATATGCATGAGTTAGGGAAATTAAATGGAACAAACAAAATGTCTTAACTTACAGTTGAAGTTTACTTAAAAACTCCATTACTCACAGAGGGACGTATTTTCTTATGGGATGGTAAACATCAAACAATTACTACATCTAAGCACTCAGCACAGCGCCTGGTGAATGTTAGGTGCGCATCAGCTATTGATTCTGTTCCCTTACTCCCTCTGAAAGCCTTAGTATCTCTTCACATTGATTTTGAAAGAATCTTATTTGCACAGTAAATACTTTCTGATTCACCTAAAACAGCAACCTGAATGCTGTGCCTTCTGTCTGATGACTGACTGACCAGGATCACACTGACTGTTCATGTTACTAACAGGAGGCAGACTCCTTAAAGGGACAAACACTGAGGTGTCTCACTGCTTCCCACTCATCCGAGCCCTTGTAGAAGGAAAACGAACGTTTGGTAATCAGAGTTTACATATCAGACATTGTTATTGTTGTTTGTTCTGACTGCTCCACCGGCCAGCCGTTCCCTGCCTCCCCCTCTCCTCATGCCTCCCCACTCCCTGAAACACAGTATTGAAAAGAGACCAATCAATAACCTACGGTAGCCTCTATGTGTTCACGTGCAAGGAAGAGTCACACGTCTCTCTCTTCAGTCAAAGCTCAGGAGGAGTAAGCTAAGTGAGGAAGGCCTGTCCACAGCCAAGACGGCCCAGGCTAGCCTCCAGCACCAGACAGCTGAGCTGTGGAAGCAAAGGAAAAGTTCCTGAAGGGAATGAGAAGTGTCACTCCAGTGAGCACACCAATGACAAGAAAGCAGAACTGTCTCATTGCTGACCGGGAGGAAACTTTAACCGTCTGGATAGGATAAACCAGCCACAACCTACTTAAGCCAAAGCCCAATCCGGAGCCAGGCCCCAGCTCTCGTCAGTTCTAAGGGGGGGAAAGTGAGGAAGCGCAGGAGCAAGCCTGGAGCTGGTGGAGGCTGGGGCACGCGCTTTAAGGAAAGACGGCGTCTCCACAGCACAAAAGGGCGGTGAGCCGCGGGTGCCGATGCAGAGGCTGCAGCAAGTCGGCCAGGGAGCCCGCCAAGATGATGGAGGACAGGCTTCAGTGTAGGCAACAGTGACCCTGGCCAGGAGATGCCACTGCACTGGGACTTTCACAGCGGGACAGGAGAGGCCGATGCCTGGCTTCAGCGCTTCAGAGGACAGGCTGACGCTCTCGTTAGGGGCTAAGGCAGCTGTGGCTTGCAGTGGAAGCCAGTGCACATTGACCATTCTGAAAGTGCTGCGGCATCTGAGGACTACGCTAAATCTACTCTGCCGGGCTCTAAAATCGGAACAGCACATCTGTTTACAACATGGCTTACTGAACATTTTAAGCCTACTGCTCAGTAGAAAAGATTACTTTCAAAATATTATTGCTCATTAATAATCAAGGTAAGACCCTCCACCAGCAAATAAAAAGAGATGACTCACTGTAGGCTCAGACTATGGTAGCATTTTTTTTTTCAGCAATAAAGTATTTGTAAATGAAGGTATGTGTATTGGGGTTTTTAGACAAAATGCTATCGGATATTTAATAGGCTACAATATAAACATAACTGTTACAGACACTGGACAATCAAAAAAATGTGACTCGCTTTATTGTGGTGATCTCGAACCAAACTGTAATATCTGTGAGATATGTCTGTATATGAAAGTTTTCCTACTTACCTACAGCTGAAACTAATTTCACCAAGGGAAGGGAATTTTATATGGGAAACATTTGTACCTTTTGAATGATATTCTAACAGATTATGGCGGCACAAAAATCAAAGACTAACCAAATTCCCTAAACTGGAAACACACACACACACACACACACACACACACACACACACACCTCCTAGCCAGACAAACAAAACTCCTACTTAAAGAAAATTTTGCAAGTAAGTGCACTGGTATGCAGGTAGGAATTAAAAAGGGACATTATTTGTAATATTAAAATACAATTTAATTTAATATTGTAAAACCACCATCATACTTTCCTAGCTATGTAAAACATTAAAATTAAGAATATTATTTTAGTGAAAAAAATAATTTATTATATAGAAAGCTGATTAAAATGCACATAATGTATGTCCAATAAACTAATTTAAGTGCAAATACACTTAATTTTTAAATACACTTTAAAAGCTGTTACGCACAGTTCCATAGCCCAGATGGTCAATTTCTTCTCAAAGGTGCAAAACCCAGGAAAGACATGGAATTCAAAAGGAACCTAAAATACCATAAAAATTCATTGAAAGCAGTAATGAGTATAAAGCAGTTCATTAGTTTAAAAATAAATAAAAGGTAAAATATTTATACTTAGAAAATTAGTGAATCATGTCAGTACAACATTTTGTCTAAAAAACAGCTTATAAAGAAACTAATTTATAACATTAAAAAATGAAACATTTAACTCCCTATTGGGGGAAAAAAGCAATTTCAATATCTATAATTTTTTGCACTCTTAGGATGAGAGTGATTGTTAACAGATGTTTGAATTGTTTTCAGAGGACTAAGAATAGCAGGATTTGCAAGAAGGAAATGTGCAGGCACCAACCAACCTTTATTTTCCTACCTAGAAAGGCAGACGGGTAGGTGACGTTAGGTAGCTAACCATTTTAATCTCACAAATTCATATCCACACTGGTCAGTCCTTATAACTATACTAAGGGAAGGAACCTTTCAAATTAGATTCTTCGTCGATTCCCAGAGATTTGATTTATTAGTTCTAGGACCCAGTTCAGGAATTTCAGTCTAAAAATCCTTCCTAGGTGGTTCTCAACTTTGGTTACATATTAGAGTCAAAACTTAGGGGGGTCTGAAAAACCCCAGAATCTATGTTGCATACCCGATCGATAAGTCAAAACTCTGGGGGAGGAACCCAGGCATCAGTAGATTTTTTTTAGTGTTTTTTGTTTTTGTTTTTTAATCAATACATTAAAAGTTTCCCAGGTTATTTCAGTGTGCAATCAAGTCTGAGACTCAGTTCTGGGTAATCCTGGTCATGAACTAGTCTGGAAATCACTGTTCTGACATATCCACTGAGACTATTTCTCTCCACTTAATGTGCTACCCTGAGTCAACATTCTGTCTTCCACCTCTGTTACACTTTTCTTCTTGCTTTCGTTTTGTTTGGTTTAGAAAAAGAAAGAGGAAAAAGGTATTCCTACTTGCTGTCTGTCTCAAAGGAAATTTCAACAACACTTCAAACGTGAGGTCTGCTTCTCTTATTTGGAATTTAAATAGGAATCTAGTTATGCTATTTTTTACCTAGCTAATATTTTGTAATATTTGAATTCTTAAAATAAAAGAAAAAAACATTTTCCCAACCAAATTTTACAACACATTATACAGAATACCTAAACTAAATCTATATATATAAAGGCCTAAGCGACTGGCCAACTGGCCAGTAGCTATGATGCACACTGTCCACCAGGGGGCAGACGCTCAATGCAGGAGCTGCTGAGCTGCAGACACATGGCAGCAGCAGTTCTCGGGTGACGCACCCGGAACCAGAGAGGAAGGAGCCCAGTTCAGGGGTGCATCACCCGAGAACCACCCTCTCACAATCCAGGACCCCTTGGGGGTTGTTGGAGAGTCGGTTTTGGCCTGATTCCTGCAGGTTAGGCTGAGGGACCCCACCAGTGCACAAATCCATGCACTGGGCCTTTAATATGTCAGAAAACAGAACACATGTTACTGAATTTGATCTAGAAATTACATAAATGAAGAAAAAGGGCTAAATTCTATAGTAAAGTAAATACATACATTCTACAAGTAAATAAATTGACCTGATTCACTAACTTTCCCTGAAAAAATTACGTAACCTAAAGGAAAGTCTAGAAAATTTAGCAGCACATCTAAACAAACCCATAAAAGATTGGTTCAATCAACACTGATATTTAGAAATATTTCTTTTAAGTTGCAAAAAAGTATTGCTTATTCTGGACCAATGGGTGGGAGGGACAAAACATCTCTAAGGAAAACAAAAAACAAAAGCACTGCCCCCAAAAGGATACGAGAAAGGATACACTTTGCATGACAGTATTACAGCGGTATTTACGCAGGAATGCTTCTAAAGAAGAACAGCGGGTTGCAGTTTAATTTCTTCTCACTTTCCACATGTTTACATATAAATGATTTTTTAAAAACACACACTAAATATTGTTTCTTGTTAAATGTTCCTCTAAGGCATTTGTAGGACTTCTGACTATACCACTATGGATGTTTTAAAACAAAATTCAAATATTTAAGGTATCTCATAAAAGGAATAAACATGAAGCAAAATTTTCTCTAAGTTAAATAATTTTTTCAGCTTAACACCAGTAATTTTGACCCATTTACTTCATGTTCTTCCAGTATACAAAGGCAGAAATATTTTAAATAAAAGTAAAAAATGATATATTTCCATTCATTTTTCTTTCATCAATGTAACACAACTTTAAAGTTGGAAATGTAATTCTACCATTTTTAATAATAAAATTACTTGAATGTGCATTAGAATTACACATTTGAAAGACAAAAGATTTCATTCCACAAAAGACACGTATGTATTTCTCTTAAGTGTTCAATTAGTAATTAGTAATCAAAAGCTCAGGCCCACCAAGGATGACTGATTTGTCCTGGCTTGCCCCACACACCCCGTCACAGAAAAACTGGGGGGCAGGTGGGGGGGAGAGGTTTCTTGGTTTCCCAAGGTCCCCACCCCAGACCTCCTGAACAGAAACTCTGGCAATCTGACACACACTCCCCTCATAAAACCCATTTTCCAAATATAACTTTTATATACAAACAGGCCTTATTCTGTAGTTATAATGTTGAAGTTGACTGAGAATTAACTGCACAGTGAGACAGAGACAGAGATGGAGAGATGGCTGCATGGCCCTGACTGAGGGCTTTCACTGAGTTACTGCTCTGCCAGCTCCGAGGCAGACAGGTGTGGTGGGCGGGGAACGACAGGGCCCGCCTCCGTTAGAGTTTAGGTGGCAGAACCTCAAAGTCTCCTTCATTCATTCCCACCCACACTTACCTTTACCGATTCTCATCACTTCCTTCTTCCTTCCTTAGAATCTTGTTTTGGTCTAGCAGATCGAGCGAATTGCTAATGTTTAAAAATTAAGGTTTCCTTTACAAACATGGAAGCAATCTTTCCTAATTATCAGGAACTTTCTAATTCAGGGTAGAAGTACAGTTTTTGAATTTATCTTTTATATTTATTTTTATACTCTCAGACGTTTGTTAAATATGTTTTATCTGCCTGCTGTCCACGATTTGGGGGAGAAGTAAAAAATGTACCTTTCTCTCCAGTCAGTATCTTCCACAACTAGACCTTCATCTATCCCACTGATGAATAACTTGCAAACTACATTCACTAAAAGCAGGGTGATTAACCAATGGTCTATTTTGTTTATTAAAATTCTTAAATGCAAATATGAATTACAGTACGATAAAATATACGATAAAACTACAATGAACTGTATCTCTGTAATGACCCTGAAGGAATTCGGGGGACTGCAGGCGCAGGCTCAGCGTGCACACGCACTGTTGGGGTGTAAGAGGAAGGTTTAGACTTGGCTACGTCTCCATAACCTCACGCTGCTGCTGAGGCTCCTTCATTTCCCATGTTCATCTAAACAACACTCATCTCTCTCAGCTAAGTGCGTCTGTGAGCGAGTACCTCCAGGTAGAATGTCAGTTGTTAAGTCTCCTAAAGGTTGATAAAAATTAGTTTCAACTACACTCTTCTCCTAAAAACTCGAGTTTGGAACAGCCAGGCTAAAAGGATACAACCACCATAGGCTTTCCGAAAAGAACGTATCCGTTGGCTTCCTTCAAGGCCTTTGCTGCTGCTTTTTCGTTTGGGAGCCCAATGAAGGCCTGTCCTTTCATGCGGCCCTCCCTCATCAGGCGGATGTCAAACCTGGAGGTCAGAAGAACGAGCGGGCGTGAGTCGAAGAACGTCAAACCACGGTGACCAGATGAATGGGAATGTCGCCATTTCAGAGCGAAAACAACTATACAACCTCATTAGCACATCAATTCCTCGCTTTCTAGAACTGTATTTTGTAGTCAGTTCTAAAACTGATTCTATGAGTAGACAATAGAAGTTTGAGGGTGCGCTTACACATATTTTTTAGCTATCTTAAATGTATTTATGTGATTTAAAAAATATCTTACTAGCAACTATGAAGCACATTTCTTAAGTTATGTCATATCTCTATTTTTTAAAAATCCCACGCAACCAATTCAATACTATTACCCAAGAGACAAAACACAACTATCTGACCAAGAACAGAAGGGCTGATCATAACCCCAGAAAAAGAACAGCGTTTCAGAGCAGGAAGAGATGTCACTAATCACCACTCCACAGGGATGCCCACGGAGACAGTGCTTCCTTCACTGTCGTTTTATGAGCTCAAGTCAGAGACCGGAATACGAAGCACATGTGTTATTCCACATGTAGAATTCCACTCTTTCATAGTGTATTTTTTTTAACATTTTGGACACAAAGCTATATTGGAGACTCCTTAGAAAAAGCAATTATAACTTGTAACTAATGTACTGCTTGCCATTTAGAGAGTCTATAGGACTAGGAAAATCATATAAAGCATGAAAAAATGCAATGAAATTTTAAAATTCACATGACTAAGTCCCATGGGGAACAATTATTAATCTGTCGTTTTGTTGTGCACAACTTTCTCCATATAGAATTATTTTCCCCATGAAACTAATTGCAGGCAATCCTGGAAATAGAAGAAAAGAATGTATACACACATTTGTACATACCGATGTACATAAAATATTTATTTATGTTTCTTACCATCATGACTTAAAGTCAGCAACAAGAAAAAGGATCAGCAAGAAAACCTTTGTTATTAAGAGGCATCGGGGACTAATGCATATACTGGAGAATTTTAAGACCCGTGCATACCCATCTAAAAAGGTACACAAGGCCAGACTAGGCTGGAAAAGTGCTGGTTGCTCAAGAAGTTTAAAACAAAATTAAGTAGTTGAGAATCTCTCTCCTCACCTCTTCTGCTTCTAGTTTACATGGCCAACAGTCTTATGGACTTGGGAGCCAACTATTCTGGAATTTCAAAGAATAAAATTGTAACTGCAAACATCGGCTTTTCTATCATTTACAAAGCATATCCGTTATGCTCTCATAGGAGCCTTGCTTGACTCAGTCCAGCTCAGAGAAGTGACTGCGGGGGGAGAGAGAAGCTGTGCCCGACTGCTCTGGGCCACAGGGCGAAGCACCCGCAGTGGTTTGCCAGGTGGACTCGGCCCAGCGGCGCTGGCAGCATCCCTGAGCTCGGAGGAACGCAGAGCCACAGGCCCTGCCTCAGCCCGGAAACCCAGGCTCTGGGGAGGGGCCCCGACCCTCGCCGGGTGATTCCTGTGCAGGCGAACCTCTGCTTTGGGACCGGGTATGTGATGAGGCTGCTTCTCTAAAGTACATTTTACTAGAACTCGGCCACCAATAGTTTCAGGTCTTGTTTGTGGCTGCTTTCACGCTCCGAACGCAGCCCTGAGCTGCTGCAACGGGACCACGTGGCCTGCACCGAGATGAAACCCCTGGATGGTTACGACCTGCCGTTGGCAAAGAAGCCTGCCGACTCCGCTTCTCACTAAGGGACCGGCGCGGGGATGACCCAGGGTTACTTCCTGACCGGCGAAAAGAAAACTCTGAGAATAGGACGGCCACTTACATGATCCGTTGTGTTTCTGATGAAAAGTCAACGTATCTTCCAAAAATAAATTTAAGGTCCTAGGATTTCAATAAGAAGAAAAAAAAAAAAAGTAAGAAAGTCCAGCCAAAAAAAATTAATCGTAAAATAATAAGCTTCATTTACAAATTTTGACCTACCTTTTCTTGAACATGTTTAGCTAAATTCTTTACATAAATCCTACAGTTTGGTTCACCAGGTTCATAACTTCTGAAAACCGAAAGCGTTTCCATTTCTTATTTAAAAACAAAACAAGGAAGTAAAGTTAAGATATTTTAGATCAATCTGAAAGCCTCAAAGGGAGCAAGGCTGGTTCCTGCCATGGAATTACCTTCTCTAGAGACCCGGCCCTTCTCCAGCTCCCGCCTGGAGATACACTCGGACGGCGTCTCGTCCGAGTCTTCCTTACTTTCCTCTGCGACGCTCTGGTTAGGTTTGGGGAAGATCTTTCCAAATCCCACAGTGGACGCATCGCCTTGGGCAGCAGGTAAATCTAAGGGTTAAGGTCAACAGGAGCCATTAAAAACCCCTCCTTTCAAGACGGTCTGTTTTCCACTTTTAATTTCAAGACGTCTTTGGCACTAAGCCCTTTGGTGTTTTTCTCATTACTTTAGAACAGGAGGGCAAGTCTACTTGTCAAGGTTCAGACAGTAAATATTTCAGGGATGGCAGGAGTGTGAAAGTGTCTTCATAATGTACAAAACTTGTACTAACAGAACTGGCGCCTGCAGGCATCTACTCACAAGGTAGTCACATTGCTGTGTCCTAACCAACACACAAAACCACTGAACATCACACTTAACGGGCAATGAAAAAATAAGTCAGCGTAAGAATCCTTCTAGTGCATTTCCAGTGTGAACACCAGTACAAACCAGACTCCAGTGCTCCTTGGAGTCCATTACTCGCAACCGGCAATGTGACATTCCCATCAAAGCACCAGTTCTAATCATATAAAAAGGGTGACAATGGACAGTATCCCACGGTACTGAGGAAGCCCTAACTGCATGTTTTACATATAGTTCACAAATACTAAGACAGAAACGTTGCGTATGGAATATAATTCTAACACAAACGCTGACTGAGAAACGTGTTTACATCGCATTTAAAGAACTATGCTAAGCGAAATAAGCCAGTCAGAGAAAGATAAATAACACATGATCTCACTCATTTGTGGAATATAATGAACAACATAACTGATGAACAAAAACAGATCCAAAGTCAGAGAAGCATGGATTAGGCTGTCAAGCCTCAGAGGGAAGGTAGGGAAGGGTAGGGGTAAGGGGGAGAGATCAACCAAAGGACTTGAATGCATGCATATAAGCCTAACCAATGGACACAGACACCAGGGGGGTGAGGGCATAAGTGTGTGTGTGTGGGGGGGGAATAATGGGGGAATAAGGACACATACGTAATACCTTAATCAATAAAGAAAAAAATAAAATAAAGAGCATTTACTTTAAATTCCTTAAAAAAGGTGAAAGGATTAAAAAAAAATACAAAAAGAAATTAACTCATAGACAACCAGTAAGGTGATTACCAGAGGGAAACAGAGAAGGGGGAGGTAGGAGTAAAGGAGGGACAAATGTGTGGAAAGAGACCTGACTTGGCACGGAACCACATACAGATGATACATTATAGAATTGTGCCCCTGAAACCTATATAACTGTATTAACCAACGGCTCCCCAGTAAGTTCAATAAAAAATAAAGAGCATTCCTTTATTCGGAAAAAAGAACTAGAACGTGCTTACCAGGATTTTGTTCTTCAAAATCATCTTCCTTTTCCAAATCTTTCTTAAATGCAGCGGGCATGTCGGTAGATATATGGAACTCAATCTTTTTATTCCCGACCGGCTGTGGCTGATCGAATACATCCGACGGTGACAGCACCGGGTGTAAACTGCATTCACAGACAATCACAGCGTTACTTCGCAACCGCAAAGAATGTCCCAGGCAAACACTATTTCGTGTTTACTGTACTTTAAAAAGCTAACACTGACAAAGCCCTCAACACTACAGGCACTTCACCAAGTAAAACCTGCATTAACTACTTCCAGAAACCCTGACACGTTCTACTGTGAGTCCTACTAAGTTCCTAGTTTAGATAGATTGCATAGTCAGTCAGCAAGTGAGAGAGACAGTACATGAGGACTACTGAAAATGGAGAAAAAGATCATTTTAACAAACGCCTTTCTCAATTTACGAAGTTATGAGCGCAAGGGAAATTGACATAGAAAAGTTCCATGAAATTAAAATCACAATTAAGAGTAATTTAATCTGATTAAGGTACTGAAATACATAGAACTCCCTGGCAAACAGACATCTCTGCCCAACTGTACTGAAGAAATGTGAGTTCCGCAAGCAGACTAGCGCCTACAGAACCCTTATTCCATAATCCAAAGCACAGCTACCTGTGAGAGACGGGCGCAGGTGTGGTCAGCATGTCCTTTATTTTTCGCCTTTTTCTCACATGGCGCTGTCTTGTTGCTTTTGGTCTTTTGGGCTGAAGATTTGCTAATTCCATTAGTTTGGCCATTCTGCCTTGGGGGAAGGGAAAGGAAAAAATTATTTCCGTACACCAAAAGGTTGTCAGTTTGATTCCTGGCTGGGGCGAGTACAGGAGGTAACTGATCAATGTTTCTCTCTCACATCAATGGTTCTCCCTCTGTCTCTCTCTCCCTCTCACCCCCCCCTCCTCTCTCCAAAAAAATAATAAATAAAAATCAATAAACATATCCTTAGGTGAGACTTAAAAAAAATGTATAACTACTATCTATATGCTTGAGGGGTTGGCGTTGGGGATGAACAAATTCTAATGTCCCCAAATTACCAAGAATTACAGTAAAATTCAGAAGAGCAAGAGAATCTCTTCTCAGATGTGTCTCTTCGAATCTAAACAAGTATGACATGAAGTCACGGACCTCTGTCGGTCTTCCTCATCGCTGCTTTCGTATTCGGACTCTTTACTCGATAAGTCCTCGTCCTCGTCCGGCAAAGGCGGTTCCTCCGGGGGCCGAGGAGACCCAGGTGGCAGAGGGGCGTGTAACGGCACGTAGTCTTCATACTAAACAACAACAAAACCGATGATGTTTCCAGAACAGATAAACCACTCCATTCGATGCACGATTCTCATCTCTCTGTAGCTCATGATATTCGGACACACTCCACACACGGAGGGACGCCTGCATGGCTGATGGCTAGCTGAGCAAACACGTGCTGCTTCTTCCTGGGCACCTGGCGTACACCTTTAAGAGTCTCTACTTAAAAGTGTATGCAAAAGTAACCAAGTATTTCCAACTTCCCTGGCAGTTAAGAGTTCACCGGGGAACTGTTTTAGCCAACGAAGGGTTGGCATGAAAACCTTCCACCCATGAACTTCTCTTCCTTCGTGCTCGGCAGGCTGCACGGCAAGCCCTCACCGACGTGGGAACATGCGCAGTGGGGACAACCGAGGTCTGTTGAATGACTCAGTAGGGCAGAGCATCATGCTGCCCTATTTTTGGAATGAACTTGACATGAGCAAGAAGTAGCTTATACTGCGTCAAGTGACTAAGACTTGAGTTTATTTGTTAACTGCAGTTGGCATAATCTTAATACCCTTGCACTGAGCCAGGCACTGCGGTGGCGGGAAAATTTTCTATGTAAATGTCAGCACTGAAAATGATTTCTCATTGCGGTTATCTGGAAAAGGACTGTGGCAAAATAACTAGAATTATTCCACAGCACACAAAACCTATTACCTCCATCCCTGACAGATGTGCATAGTAAATTCTAATTAAAATATTAGCAACCTTTCTTCTGCAAGGAAAGCTCTATATGCCACAAAACCGCAGCAGCGGGTGAGATAAGGAAGTCGGCTCCACGTAATTATCCTACAGGGGCACGCTGCTCTGGATCAAAGGGCTAACAGCTCTGCAGGGGGCCGGCCTTCCTTGGCGGCTCTCCCGCTCTCCATTCTCCACGTGACCCTTATGCTCCTCACAGTGACTCTGGACCTGCTCCTTAGTTTCAGGGCACAGGAGAGGCCAAGGGCCCAGCATCTGGAGCATTTAGTCTCAATAATCCCACCCCTGGGGGAGCAGTTTTGAATCTTGAAAATTGTAAGAGCTGTCTTACCATGGGAGGTCGTGCAGTGATTGGTCCAAAAGGTGTGGGCAAATTCATTTTATTCATAAGATGAAGCACCTTAAAGTGATAAAGCATTTAGAACCGCTTAGTAAAATGGTGTCAGCTCACGTTTTACGTACTTAAAAACTCTGCGATGACTACTGATTAATGTGGTGCAGAGGCCGGCAGACCTCTCACCTTCATGACCCCAGGACAGGCCTGGAACAAGGCCCTGGGGTATCAGGTCAGCCTTCCTAAATTTTTGTCAGCTCTGCAAACGTTATTCTCATTATTACAATACAAAATCTTCTCACATGCTATTTCTCCCTTGATCATTGTAAAATTAGGAAACAGAAGTAAAATAACAAATCAACATTATCTACATTCTGTACTTCAAAAAGTATCCTGTTACTATCAATACTTTCAAACCTTTGCCACGGGGTCAACCACGACTTTTCCTTTAAGAATCTCTACTTAAAGGTGTATGCTACAGTAACCAAGAATTACCAGAAACTGCATTTCCCAAATTATCTTGTGTTTATTAGCATTAATACTAAACATAACAGGCTGCTTATGCCATAGTTTATAAAAGCCTGAACTTGAATGCAGTAATATTTCATTACCATTTGAAATACACTAAATGTCTGTGACGCAACCCCCCACCCCCAATTCACAAGCTGAATCCTGACCCCCACTGTGAAGGTATTAGGAGGCGGGGGGAAGGGATGGGGCTCTGGGAAGTAAGTAGGTCACATGCCAGGCCATCTGCCACCCGAAGAGGGCCCTCACCAGAACCCCGCCTCGCTGGCACCCTCATCTCGAACTTCCAGACGTGAGAAGTCATTTTCTGTTGGTTATAAGCCGCCTGCTCTGTGGCAGTTACAGCAGCCTGCACTGGTTATGACATCGTTAAGCTACTGCAACATCCATGGCTGCCGGCATTAGTCTAACTAGGACCCTACGGGAACCTCTGAGAATTGGCAGGAAAATCAAAAGTCAAGTTCCTCATGCGTCTCCTGCGGGGAACGCTGGGTTCCCTCTACGCACCTGGACGTAGAACTTGGGCACACTTGCCAGGGCGTTGACTATGTTTGCGAGGATGGTGCTGGACGGCGGCGGGTACATGTACTTGAGGCAGGAATCCAGAGGAAATGTCAGCCTGGAAAAGACATTGAAAACGCTTATGTGTTCCCCCGAGTTTCATGTCAAGAACTCGTTGTAGATAATCTGGTAACATGCAGAACCGATCCAGTAACTCAGTACTCTAGGGTTGCTTGGTGCCTAATAGACCCAAACAAGCACATTTAGGAAGAAAGCTGTCTTCTGGCCGCATTACAGGAAAGTAAGAATTTTCTTATCAGACCTTATCTTGTGGCTCGGAACATTCTAATGGAACCAAATTCAGTGACCAATTCTTATAGCTCAAAATGTTTAACCAACAGGTTAAAAATAGACATGACAAAATATCCCTTTTTGCCGAAACCGGTTTGGCTCAGTGGATAGAGCGTCGGCCTGCGGACTGAAGGGTCCCAGGTTCGATTCCGGTCAAGGGCATGTACCTTGGTTGCGGGCACATCCCCAGTAGGGGTTGTGCAAGAGGCAGCTGATCGATGTTTCTCTCTCATCGATGTTTCTAACTCTCTATCCCTCTCTCTTCCTCTCTGTAAAAAATCAATAAAATATATTTTAAAAAAAAATCCCTTTTGAATAAATTATCTGATTTACAATACACACATACACACACACAGAACAAAATTAAAAGAACAACAAAATACAAAGAAAAAGCACTCACCCATGGTTTGGTGCAATTCCATTTTCTACAGTCAAACAACCAAGTTCTTTCTTTTCTTTATCATCTTCCACAGGCTCCTCAGACCTAGGACACACAGAATCAAAGTTCTGAACTTTAGAAATAGAGTGAAAAAATACATACAGAGAAAGAAGTTATCTTTTCACACATGGCATTATGAAAACGGTTCCATAATAAATAAAATGTTCAGGTACTGTCCATGACATGCCACATTCCATTTCATCCTCACTGAAACCCCAGGAAGACGGTGTGGTAAACCTCACTGAAGATGGAAAACCCCGAAATTCACCTGGTGTACAACAGTGACGCCCCAATTTCTATAGCTGCCTTGCTCCTTTCCCCCAGTTTCTAACTTAGAAAACGGGGTTAAGGCCCAAAATTCTGTGTGCCAGTCAGGATCCTAGAGGATGCAGCTGGTCCAGGGACTACCAGTCTTCGAGAACCACTGGTGTAAAGCTTATTTGCAAAGGTTATATAACTTACAAAGAGTTATAACTGAAACCAAATGCCAGTCTTTGATTGCAAAAGCCCTATCTATGCATGACACCCACTGTCTGCAATACAACGTCGTTAACGGAACTCTCTTCCCACATTAACTCCTAATATTAAATCAACTCCTAATGCACGACTAGGAACAAAAATACGTTGTTTTAATGTACCAGATTCAATGAGAGAGATGTATCAATGTGAGGAAAACCCAACTGTCTACGCACCTCTTCTTTTTGTCTGTGCCTGCAGAGGGACATGGGGAATGAACTTCATCTTGCTCTTTTGCAAATTCAACAACTAACGTGTGACCCAGAAGTTTCAGCTGGTGGAGTCTTGTCAGTGCCTGCAGTTGGAAGAATAGGAAATTTGATAACTGCACCAACAGTGATTTGTTGGAGACCACCTACCTTTCCACAGGCCCTTTGTTAATGCTGTTATCACTTCTCTGGCTCTTTCTTACCCATTTCTAATTTCAGGCTGCCCAGCCTTTCTTACTGGCTTCCTATCACTTAGCAAAATTAAAATCTGGTTAAATCCAGCTCACAGTTAATCTACTGTTCTCAGATCCCAATACCCAGACTTTGGGTAAGATCTGCCAATTGACAAGAGTCCAAGGTAGCCTGTGGAGCCAAATCTTGAAATACAAACCCTTTTGCTTTTTAAAACTATAGTTTATGTGTTATTTTTGAACCCAAACTGGATAATTGTTAATTTTGATAGTAAAGAAAAAGTCCCACCTTTACAGCTGCTTTTTCATTAGGGAAAGTAGCAAACGCTGTATGTTTCTGAAAAAGAATTAAGGTACAAAATTACTTCAAATATAATTTCAGCTTTTCATAAGGAAGTCTGATATTTTACCAGTTATTAGTGATTTGACACATTAATAAAATCTTGGAAAAGAATAAAAAATCACGATCATTTTAACTGATTAAAGCTAACTTCATCACAGTGGTTTAGAATCTTCTCTGGATCAGACTGGAGATGGAAACTATGTAGCCTTTTTTGTTACAGGTATGCACACACACACACACACACACATGCACGCACGCGCTCGCTAGACATCTGTCAAATAGTTTAACACATCAAAAGTTTAAAAACTACTACTATACCCAAAGGACTATCCTTAAACTATCCAAAAATATAAAATATCTGCCATTTTATAATACATATAAAGATCTTAAACTTTATACACCCAAATGCAGAGTTTAAAAATGTTCTTAGAAAGAAAATTCCTTGAGTGCATGTTTCCTTTGGGCTTTATCTTTGTAATAAGGGTTCAAAGGAGGAACTCTATTTTAAAATATAAATTGTGAATATTTTTTATAACAGAAAAGGAACACTAAGTCAAAAGAAAACAAATTATCATGCTAAGAAAGAGTTCTTGCCTAAAGCATTTAAAGTTGCTTGAGTACATTGTAACTTTTGTCTAATCCGATCCAAGATGACTTAAGTTCACTTAAACTGAATCGCATAGAATCTTTGTATCCGCTGGCACACAGCAGGTCCTTGAATAATGAATGTCATTTTGTTCAAAGTCCTCTCCTTACAAGTTGATGAGCTGCCTCAGGAGCTTGATTAACTCTTGTTTCTATCAATCAGCCATGGTAAAACCAGATTCCGTGTATGTCCCTTTGCTTAAAGTTGCAGAACCTAGCAATGACATTGAGGACTTACTGCACCTGACACTTGGATCAAAACTGGTCTTTTTTCACTGAACCTCAACCCTGGCTGCATGTCAGAACCAATCACCTAGTCCTAAGGGGGACTTGAGCACCAGGGATGACTTTCCCCAGCAGAGACCACCTTGCAGAAACTTAACAGCGCCGTTCCTCTTCTAATGCAGACAAATCCAGATAAAACATCGTCAGGTTTAAAAGAAATGAAATAGAAATTCTGTAACTAGTTCACTCCAATTTACTATTGCACTTTCTCCTCTATGTTCATGGACTGTCTTATTCCTGGCTTACAAACGAACCAATATTTTTTAAGTCCTTCTTCCCTAGTTCCGAGAGTACGGAGACTGGGAGCAGCACCCCCATTTTCCGAGGCGTTTTGGGATCCCAGGATGGGTACATAACTAAGCCACGGTCCGTGCTTCAGCCTCGCCTTTCCCCGCACCTCCCTTTCCCGCGGCGCTGTCACCGCTCCAGGCTTCCGCCCATCAGAACGTCGCTGGACCCGCGGGAGATCGGGATGGAAAAGAGGGGAGCCCCACGCCGCGAGCGCATCTCCCCACGCGAGCGCCCTTACCAGTCGCCCCTTATCGGACAGGACGCGCACGGACTGCGCCCCGAAATACTTAAGCAAGTCCTCTTTCTCCTCCGCGGTCAGCTCGGCCGGCAGGTGCCTCACCAGGAGGGTTCGGTCGCCCCGCGGCGGGGACAGCGAAGCGGAGCTCGGGCATCCCCTGGCCGCGGGCAGCGGCTGCTCGGGGGCCGCCATCGGCCCCGGAGAAGGAAGGACCGGGACGCGGAGCGCAGCACCGCAGCAAAACACAAGCTGGGAGCAATGTGTAAGTTTTCCGCCTCCCGCGGAGGATTCTGGTAGCACGGAAATGCCGCGAGAGGTGGTCGCCTTCTCGCGAGACTCTCGCGAGAGTGACACTTTGGAGGGCGGTTCCTGGGACTGGAGGGCGTGGCTCTGCAGTGATTGGAAAGGAACGTGGTTAGAATTCCAGGCGGCTGCGGAAGGTATTAAAAACTAAAACGTGCCTGAGAGAGTGTGAAGATTTAAGAAGTTGTCAAAGAAGGAACAGAGAGCTGAGGAAGGAGGAGGGAAGCCCGACAGAAAGAGTCTGTTGCGCATGTGCGGGCGGGGAGCGGGCAGGGCGTGGCGCCTGCGCAGTCGGCCGCCCTGGCGGCGGGATTCCCGCCCCGCCAGCCGGCGAGGAGGGTGCGGTGTGAGCCTGTGGGTGTGGGTTTACTGTCGGGATAGGCTACCTCGGAGACAGCAAGTTCTTTTTGCAATTCTGCGAGGTCCACGCCGGCAGGAGAACCCGGTGTACGGAACTAACTGTTGAAACACACACGTGTTTTGTCTTCGGGTCGTCGTGCACACAGCAGCCCGGTGGGCGCTCAGGCCAGGGCTCATGTCTTGACTAACCCCTGCTTGACTCCTACATTCGCCTCGTGCAGCAGTGAAGTAGGACCGTCTGCTCTTGCTTGGAGACACTCAGGGTTCTTGTTTCTGCACACTTGGACATGCGGCAAATGCATCCCCTAATGATCCTGGTCTTCATCCAAACGGGACCTTGCCTTTAAGTTCCCGTATGCCTTGTACCTTCTGGTATGACACGGTTTCCTCTGTATTCCGGTCATTTTTAAGTTTGATTTGGTTCGTGCACTTCATCATCATCCCCCACCTGGAATGTTGCCCTAGCCCTCCAATCGGTCTCCTCACTTCCACTGCACACACCCTGCAGTCTGCTCTCCCTCACTGTACCTAGTGCGATTAAAAAAATATTTTTATTGATTACAGAGAGGAAGGGAGAGGAGAGAGAGCTAGAAACATCAATGATGAGAGAACCATTGATCAGCTGCCTCCTGCACGCCCTCTACTGGGAATGGAGTCCAAATCCCTGGCAGGTGCCCTGACTGGGAATCTAACCGTGACCTCCTGGTCCACAGGTCGATGCTCAACCACTGAGCCACACGGGCGGGTCAGCCAATCTTATCTTTATCTTGCTTGTGTCAGGGTTTCCGTTTTGCATTCAGAGGCAGTTAAAAGCACAGCTTTGGGAGTGAAACTGCCTCGGTTTATATTCCTGTTCAGCTCTGTGACTTAGGGGGGAGTTCCTTAACTGCTCTGCCAAGTTCTCTGATCTGTAAAACTAAGACACCGCCTTCCTCATAAGCTTGTTATTAAGTTTTAAATCAGTGAATCTGCCATACAGTTGTTCGCTTTGTTTTTACTTTTACTTGCTGATTTTATGGGTAATGTTTGTCTTCCCCACTAGATTTTTAGGAACCATGTTATTTTCTCCCACCATTGTAGCTCCAGACCCCAGCTCATAATAGGCACTCTATAAATTGTTGAAAATAATAATAATAATAATAATAATAATAATAATTAATAAAAAGAATGGCTTAAGTCGAGGTAACAATGCATGCCTGTGTGTGCACCGAAGTCAGCCGCATATTCTGCAGTTATCAGTCACGGCCACTAGATGGCAAGCTTGTCCCAGGCAAGGCGAATGCTTTAAGCCCCAGGAACTGAAGATGGAGTGTCATACAGTACAGTGTATGGTTTTTAGGCTGATAGAAGGATAGAAAGATGAAAGTTTAATCATAAATAAGGATTGCCAATTTTTATTCTTCATTCCATCATGTGCTCTGCCTTTCTGACTAGCTCATCTTTCATTTGATTTGTTTATTTTTATTTTATTTTTTAAGTTTTTAACCGGCCACACACAGACACTGGCTGAACGTGGGTGGTCCGGCTGCTGTGACAGCCGGATGAGGCCCGCTATGATTCTGAGTCTCAAATGAATTCGTTGCCTGCATGTCTGTGGGGAAAAGGGCAATGTGCCCCTTCCCGAGGCTGCTCCCAGGTGCCCCGCTCACCCCCAGCAGGGCAGGCCCGAGACCTGGCTACGGTCACCTGTGGGCACTTCTGTCCTTGACGTTTTGTTCACTAGAGATCAAATCCTGAACACATTAACACCAAAGCCAGCAAGAGGCGTACATAACGGGACATGCTGAAGTTTCAACTCTTCCATTTCTAGAAATTTCTCCTTCTGTTTACTTAAGGACCAACTGATGCCATTTTCCCATTCTCCCCTCAGGACATTTTTTTCCAAATGGGAAAAGCTAAAGAAAGCCACACACATCCATATTTGCTGAGCTCTTAAGATCCCTTCAGCATCCAAACTTCAACCAAACTCAAACCAGCTGCGCTTGTCAATGTTTGATTTCAAAATTCCGGGGCCTGAGGCTCCATGTGGTCCTTGTGGGCACCAGCCACCAGTCAGGGCTTCCAGAGAAATCGTTTGCTGGCCCCTCCACCCGGTCAGAGGCCCCAGGACCTGGTGCAGGACCTGGTCAGAGGCTGCAGCTGCCCCCTGGGCACAGCCTCAGGCAGAGCCCAGAGCACACAGGAGACTGTCCAGCGGCCAGTGGGCATCTTCTGCATATGATACATCTAGCATTTCTCATTCCACTGACACCTCGTTACAATATTCACAACTTCCCATTGAAAAACAATGCTCAGAAAGGTCTCTTACAGGGTTATTATTAACCAGAGTTTTCTTAATTCTTTCAACCACAGACCTTGACCTGATGGTTCCCAAATCTACCATGATTGTGGCTGGAACATGAGTTACATTCTATCTTATGCCCTCTGTCCTTTATTCTTGAGCAAGAACTTTGTCTTTCTTCTTCTTCTGATTATTGCTCACTTATATGGGTGTGAGGCACGTGCCATTTTCATTCTCTTCCAGCTCGAAATGTATGTCATTTTGGGAAAAGAAACTGCTATTATGCCTGTTTAATTTCACCTTTTTTAGCAACATTATCAACAGGCACCTGGTATAAAAGAAAGAAATGAAAGTGTTGAAGAGTCTACAAATGAGATAACCTCTAAATGATCAAAGTTTGTGGCTTTTGAAAATTAATTTTATAAGTATCAATCAATTAAAATTGATTAAATGTGTGTATATGCTTCTTATAATCAAAAGGCATGTGGAAGTATTTTTTCTCTACTTTTAGCAAAAAGGAGGGAGTAGCATAAGGTTGCTTCTATCTGTGAAGGTTTTAAAAGCCTTTACCTATTTTTAGATAGTTTTAGCCATGTTGTATATCACAGTGTATTAAGTCAGAGAAAATGCCTGTTTCGTAAGATCAAAAACAAATTATTGTTGTCTTCTGGGTAATCTCATGGTACATCTAAACAACAGAAGTCTGACGTTTAGTCAATATTTGTTTTCCAAAATAATGATTTTGGTCAGTACAATTATTCAGCGATACCTCAATTATCTAAAATTAAGCAAACTGGCAACCAGTCTCATGTAAAATAAAGCCTACTCTCCTATCAAAAAAAATATGCAGAAATCTCTGAACATTCAGACGGGTAGCTTGCTCCAGACTTCCCCGTTTCTCAGCCGTGGGGCTCGCATGGAGCTACCTCTGTTTACTTCAGGGCCAGACTCACCGGCTGGGAGCCATCCTGATCCAGCACTGACCTTGCTTCAGGGGGAGCAGCAGACCGTCCAGTGAAAGTCGCTGTGATCGGCTGGGCTCTTCAGGGCTGGGCTTGGTGACAGGGCGCTGCGTGGCTTGGAAACAGCGAGGCGTGTTGTTAAAGGGGAGCGAGGCCCCAGAACAGGGCCTCCAAAAGGAGCGGAGCCTGGACGTTGATCCCGGGGCAGGCTTGTTTCTCCCTGAGACACAGCTCCCCCGCCGGTCCCTGTAGGCACCCAGGCTCCCTCCCTTCCCTGACACCCACCTTTGTTGCATTTCCTGCCAGTAGCTACCAAAGAATCCCAACTCCTGGATCTACTTCATGCTCAGATGATCTCTTTCGTTCTTTATTCCGGTACCTCTTTTTGATTTATGCACAATTGTAAGAACCTCCATTGTGTAGTTTTGAAGTGAAACGAAAAGGTGAAGGGTAAAGACGGGCAGCCCGCCGCCATTCCGTCCTGGGTGCATGTTTCTTAACCTGTCAGAATAAAGACCCGTGGGGATAATGGGCCACGGCCTCCTTTTTGTGTTTTTCCCCCAGTTTCTAGGGTGATTTCTTGTGCCCTGTTAGTAAGGGCATTATAACTTACAGGATAACAATCTGGGTGGTTGTTTCTTAGAAAAAAATGGATACATGAAGAAAAGCATATTAATATTTAAGATATTAAGTTACAGCCCAGCCAGTGTGGCTCAGTTGGTTGAGTGTCATCCCGTGCACCTAAAGGTTGCCAGTTCCATTCCTGGTCAGGGCACATGCCCAGGTGGCGGTTCAGTCCCTGGGCTGGGTGTGTGTGGGAGACAACCAATGGATGTCTCTCTCTCCCTCCTTCCCTCTCTCTCTCTGTCTCTCTCCCTCCCACTTATGCCTATCTGTATATATACATACAGATATACACTGAGTGGCCAGGTTATTATGACCACCCCATCAGTACTTCGTTGGGCCACCTTTTGCCTTCAATACTGCGGCCATTCTTCTTGGCATGGACTCCAGGAGATGTTGAAAGGTGATGTGAGGAATCTGACACCATGCCTGATGAATAGCACTGTCCAGTTCTGTGAGATTTGATGGTTGTGGAACCAGCTGCCCGATGGCTCTTTTAACTTCGTCCCACAAACGCTCAGTTGGATTGAGATCTGGTGATTGTAGGGGCCACCTAAGTAAGGTAAAGTCTCCCTCATGTTCTTGAAACCACTCCTGCACAATACGAGCACCGTGGCATGGCGCATTGTCTTGTTGGAAGACGCCATCTCCATTGGGATACGCCATCGACATGATAGGATGAACTTGGTCAGCAATGATACTTAGGTATGTTGTGCTATTCAGACGTTGTTCCACACGAATTAAAGGGCCCAAATCATGCCAGGAAAACATGTCCCAAACCGTAACACTGCCCCCACCAGCTTGAAGGGCTGTACTCATGCATGTGGGGTGCATGCTTTCATGCTGTTTCCGCAAAATTCTCACTCTGCCATCTGCATGATGCAACTGGAAACGTGATTCATCGGACCACATGACTTTTTTCCAGTGCTCGACTGTCCAATCCTTGTGTTCCTGTGCGAATTGGAGACGTTTTATTTTGGTAACTGCAGACAGCAAAGGTGTTCGAACAGGCCTTCGGCTTCCATATCCCATACGATGCAGTGTATGGCTAATTTGCCTACAAACGTCAGGTGGTCATAATAATCTGGCCACTCAGTGTATATACAGATAGGCATAAATGGGTGAAGAAAAACTCATTATTAGTTCTGTGATCTTGAGAAATCGCTTCACTTCTCTGAAACTCACCTGTAAAATAATTATAATATCAAGCTCAAGAATTTCTGAGGATTTAATGACATAATATATGTAAAGTGCCTGTAAGAGCTCAATGAATGCTAGCTGCTATTATTGTAATGAGTATCAACTTTGTCATAATTAAATAATATTTGATTATTATCGTGTTGTTGTAACTTTTAAATTTTGTTGAAAGCTCAGTCTAGCAGTTAAATTTGACAATAATCCAGTCAAGTTCATATTTACATATTTCATTAAGTAATCACTTATCAGATTTTCATATCATGTTTCAATTTAAGAATATCACTGGCAGACACTTTGGTAGGATGCTGACAGCCAGGAAGCAGAAAATCCTCCCTGGCTTATCCAACTATTCTTTATAGCAGATTAGGTACATCGGAGAAGAATTAGAATTAGCAGTATCAGTCATGAGGTCAAGAACATTGTAATAATGGAAGAGTGAGAAAGCGAATTATTGAGTCTTCACTTCTGCTAAGTTAAAATCAAGGAGAGTCTGAACAGCGTCTCCTTTTTCAAAGTTAATCCAAACGAATCTAGTTGCCTTGTGACCTAAAGCAAATCCTTGCTGGCAGAGCTGTAACGTGTGACCACAAGAGCCGATGGATGGCTGCAATACTAACGGGTTTTAAGCTATGAATTACACTACCTACGATTTCCTCTAAATGTGTTCTTCATCTACACAAGTGCACACAATCACACGCTTTCATATCTCTCTAATTGTTAACTCAGATTTAGATATGTGGTCAACTCTGCTGGTTACTTATGCCCATCATCCATTCCCCTCCTCCCCCTCATGGTTCCAGACACCAGGTCCATGTAGACTAAAGAGCAGGAGCAGAGATTAGGGGTGGAGGGGATGGAGATCAATGCCTTGCACACGCTCTATCCAGCAGAGCAGAAGTGATGGAGGCAGGGGTGGGCATCCGACAGGCTTCTCCCTGGTAGTGACTTGTTGCACCCAATTCTGTTCCTCACGAGTGTATCCTTCCAGCCCAATGTTAAAAGTTGCATTGCAGTTGATTACAATTAAGAAAGAGTCTGATGATTGATTTTACGTGTCAATTTGTCTAGGCCAGTAGTCGGCAAACTCATTAGTCAGCAGAGCCAAATATCAACAGTACAACGATTGAAATTTCTTCTGAGAGCCAATTTTTTAAACCTAAACTTCTTCTAACGCCACTTCTTCAAAATAGACTCGCCCAGGCCATGGTATTTTGTGGAAGAGCCACACTCAAGGGGCCAAAGAGCCGCATGTGGCTCGCGAGCCGCAGTTTGCCGACCACGGGTCTGGGCTATGGTGCCCAGCTCTGTGACCAAATATTATTGTAGATGTGTCTGTGAGGGTGTTTGGGGGTGAAATTAACACCCAAATTGGTGAAGTCTGAGTCAAGCTGATTGCCCTTCCTGTTGTAGGTGGGCCTCCGCTAACCAGTTGAAGGCCTGAGGAGCAGAAAAGCCAGGGAATTCTGAAGCAGAAGGCCTTTGCCGGCTCCCCCCACCCGGTCTCCAGCCGGCCAGCCCAGCCTGCAGAGTTTGGACTTGCCAGCCTCCCCAACCAGGTAAGCAGATTTCTGGAAATAAATCTCTGTGCACATACACAGCCTATTGGTTCTGGTTCTCTGGAGAACCCTGACAGACACAAGGGTATCGCTACCCTAGCTACTCCATGAGGTGTATGTTCAAGGTCATTTTCTAGGAGAAACTTCTGTTCCACGTGAAAGTAAAACGATGATGATGGTGATGGTGATGATGATGATGATGAAGATGCTAATTGCAATGTATAGCGACACAAATTATAATTCACATGATGTAAAGCCTCACAGTGTTCCATTGTCCTGAAGCGACCGCCTGTCTTGGCCCCTCTATGTTACCTATTAATTTATTTATCACACAAAACGATTGTGCACAGTGAACTCGTTCAACCGTAAATCAAATGATTTACCATGACAAGTAAACAGGAGTGTTTACCCAGTAAGTTCCATCTTAGGTTTGGTCTGCAACCAGTGCAGAAAGCTCCCTTGTACTCATGAATGGGTTCAGTGAAGCTAGCCAGCGCACCTGCCAAAAATGCCTTAAAAACGTTCCTTTCACAGAACCCAAAAAGTTAAAAGTGTTCAAAAATGTTAATTCCAAGTGCTGAGGGAACAAGCACAGACCTTGTGCTAACCTGTGTTTGTATGAAGTGGGAATGCACATTACTGAGGCTGAATTGTGTGAGAGGACCGGGGACCTAGCCACGATTTGGGGGCAAGGTGTTTAGATAAGGCACTGCTCAAGTAAGGAAATGTCTTTCATGGTCTTGTGTGTGTGTGTTTAATTCAATAAAATACCTCTCTAAGTTTACCGTTTTTTGTGGGGGAGGGGATGCTTTTATAATACACTAGGGAAAACAAGAAATGATGATGATGATGATGATAGCTGCTTTCAAACTTGTGGCTCAAAATGAACATTCTTGCCCTAGCCAGTTTGGCTCAGTGGATAGAGCATCGGCCTGCAGACTGAATGGTTGCGGGTTTGATTCCGGTCAAGGGCACGTACCTCAGTTGCAGGCTCCTCCCTGGCCCAGGGCCTGGTCAAGGTGCGTGCAGGAGGCAACCAAATGATGTGTTTCTCTGTCTTTCCCTCTCTCTCCCACTCTCTCTAAAAATCAATGGAAAAATATCCTGAGGCGAGGATTTAAAAAAAAAAAAAAAGAAGAACATTCTTCAAGCTTCAGATGGAAGTCCACTGGAGGTGGGACAGACCAAGGCGATCTTTTCCCAAAGGCGTGGGCCCTCCATATTGATGCCCATCTTCCCTCTGTCTCAGGGAAGTGCCTCTCCTGGGTGTTAGAGCCCATCCACTCCCACGTCTTCAAGGGTATTCTTTCTCAAACGAGTCATCACTTCTGTCCTCAGAGGTTCACTTTAACCCTCCTCACCATCTCCTTGTCTTCGGAACGTAAATGTGCAGACATGACTTCTGCCTTGACAACGCCCTCCCTTAGTTCCGGGTGCCTGCCTCAGCCTTCACTAACCCTGTCCTCTCATTGCAAGGCCCCACCCTTCACCAATGCCATTTGCTTGAGATTTTTAACACCACGCACTCCACCCCTAGGCCTTATTTCTACTCCCGTTATTTATGACTGCCCAGCCGAACGCTGGGTGGCTTACGTCATCAAAGCGTCTGTGGGGCGGCAGTTGGCGAGGCTCAGCTGGGGCCTCCTGTGGCTGAGAGTCATCTCAGCACTGGCCGAGGGCAGATGGTCTAAGGCTGCCGTAAGGAACTGGCTTCCAACAACACATGTTTATTATCTCACCGTCTCGGGGGTCAAAAGCCTGGGTGGGCTCCGCTAGTTTCTCTTCTCGACCTTCCACGGGGTGGACGTCGATGTGTTGGCTTTTATGGGGGGCCCCAGGAAAAATGCACCGGAAGCTCCTTCAGGCGGTTGGCAGAGGCTGGTTCCTCGGGTGCAGAACGGAGGCCCTCGTTTCCTCGCTGGGGTACCCTCAGCTCCTCGAGGCATCTTCCTCCTACAGTGAGAGCCTGCGTCAGCGCTCAGCCCCTCCCAGGCCTGGTGGCTCTGGCTAGGACTGAATTGGCTTTTTTCATAACTCCTTTTTTATCCCACAGTGTAGAAGCGTATTTTTCAAAGTAATAGTTTTTTACCAACAAACCATATCTTATTTATTTTCAGAGATGCTGTGTAGATTATTGGGGACTATTGATAGATCTGAAACATATTCTTAAGTTGCCAAGTTCTCCTTAAGCATAGGCAGACAGAGGTGGCATTCAGGGTTAGGGTTATGTTAGCCTTGTGGCATGAACTGGGGTAGAGGCAAGGAATAGAGGGTAGTGAGTGACAGGAGAGCGGGTGGAGTATTGGGCCTTGGACAGGGAACATAAAGAGGTGGCCGTGAACTTCAGGCCCAGTGAGGTAAAGGTGATGGAATAGATGGAAGGATGAGAGATTGGTGTCGGGAAGTTGCAGTATGTTCACATCTAGCTTTCAGGTGCTCATTAGGATATCTAGTGTAACTAGAAGAAAATAACTAAAACCAGGAAGTCTAGTTATTGGATTGATTATTTTTGACTGACTTGAGTCAGAGAGTTTTACCTTGAAAATCCAAAATGATAAATATAGCTTAAGCAACATGGAAATATTTCCCAGTTTATTTGTATAGAATGATCCACTTTAATATTGTAAAGAGAGGCGATTCTCTTTGGTGGACTTACCAGAGTTATCGTCTTTTAAAAACCAATGAATTAGCAACATGTTAATAGAAGTACATAACTTATTCCTGAAAAATAAAGACTTTTCCTCTTTGCATGGTTGGCTTACAAGGAAGTCCTTGGTGAATGAGGGAGATGCTATCAGGGCTCTGAGGTAAGACAGAGTCATTCTTTATATCAGCATCATGTGTGCACACTTTCCAGGAAAAGAAGCCATTACAATGCTTTCTTCCTCATTTTCCTGCATGCAAAGATTGACATTAACATGCATTTTAGTTTGTTCTGCTTCTAAGCCATTGAAGTTCCTTAATTCTTTAAAAAACAAACAAACAGCTAAGAACTTGCCAGCTATCACTTAGTTTTTAAATAAGAGTACACAGATATTTATGAGATCAGTGGATTATTGTGGAATTTTAAAGATTTAAGCTATAAATTGGCATCGAGGGTCTAATATATTTTAAACTTAATGTTATGATTGTTCCTCAGGGAACAAACCTTTGCCTGCTGAGCTACCTATGCTATTGCTCTAGCTGGCCACTAGAGGTCAGTATTGACAGACAAATGAAAAGCCTTTTGGAATTACAGGTTAATACAGTTCAATCTTAAATTCTGTCTGCCCCAAATCACTAGAAAGACCATAGCACTACCTCCTAGAACAACATTATAACACTGTAACACAAACTTTAAATCAGAATAGTTTCAGAGAATTAAGTGATGAAAGTAGGTATTACCACTTGGATGAGTCAGTCAAATCATGTGATTTAAGATTTCCCCCCCATCTGCTGGATGCTATATGCGTTGTTCAGGCATCAGCTGTAAATCCTCACACAGCAGCCTCGAGACTAGGAAAGAGATGCTATATGTCATTCTCAGCACCTCGCTCTGTCCACTAGGGATCTGACTTTTGGGTCGGCCTTGGTCATTTGCTCTCCAGGCACAAATGGGCCAAATTTCTCCGTAAAGAGGAACCTGGCATAGGCCTGGAGGAAGTCACATTCCAACATAGTGAACTGGCTGTGCCAGCCAGAGAGGGAAGATTTTGGGACGGAAGTCAAAGAATCAAGTAGGTTTTCTTTCCTAAGAGCCTTTTGCTTTTCTGTATCAACTCATGGGAAAAAAACAAAACAAGAAAAAACACCTTTCTCTGGGACTACAATTTAATAGAACTTCCAGTCTGTCGTCGTGGTGCGAGCACATGGGCCTGGCGTTCTGTGGGTGACATGTCTGGGGTTATAAGAAAGAGCCCCAGCGCCAGACCAGCCACCCGCAGATGAGGGAGGACACCTTCACTAAGTCCATTCATCGCCCGGCCCTAGTGGGAGTTCCCGCGCAGCCTGCCAATGAGATGTTGGTAACGCGGACTCTGCTTTGGGGAATTGGGCAAGACTGCCAGGATTCATTCCTGAACTTTAGCGGCCACAAAAGAGTGTTTTTCTGTCGTCTGTAACCGATTCAAAACCAGGTCTCCAAAGGACAAGCTGGCTTTTGTGCCCATCTTCCCTGACGTCCAACGACTAGTCATGTTACGACTTCGGGTTTTCAGCAAGATCGCAGGAAACATCGGGCGAAAGGGGAGGAAAGAAAACAAATGTCATCTTTTGACTGGAGTAGCCTGTTCTCACCGTCTGCTCGTTTTAGAAGATTCTCTTTGGAAAATTATTACGTGCTAATGCGCCACAAGTTAATGGTGTGTTACTGTTAAATGAGGGATTAAATCGGTGATGTATCAAGAATCATAAAAAAGGTTGCCTAAATCTTTAGATGTTGAGTACAAAAGCAATTCATGCCAGTTCATATTCAAAACTGCTTGCCTTGCCTTGAAAAAATATTTCCACAATCCTCTCCCCAGTGAGTGGGCTAATAAACACATGATATTATTATTAATTACTATTATTGTCTAGTTTCTACATTTTAGTCCATCTGAATGTTGGCTGGTGTTTTGAAATGTTTGAGGGGCAGAGGTAGCTTTCCTTACTAAGGATCTGGGGCCCTTAAATGTCTCACCAGCAGGGTGACCACATCTTGGAAAATGTCCCGCTCCTTTTGTAGAAAATGTCAGGAGCTCCGAACAGTAGGCCAGGAGGGACGGTCGGGAGTGAACTCAGCCAGCCCCTGCCGCCTCTAAGAAAAAAGTGTTGTCCCCGCACCTCTGTGTCCAGTTTTTGTTTTATTATTACTTTTCTTTCTTTTTAGAGCAATGTATTCTTTTGGCTTCTGGTCCTCATTTTATTTTAGGAATGGTTTCTCATGCGCTTCAGACAGGGGCCTCCTGTCCAGATCTTGAATGCGAGTACTATGTCTTTGTTTCGTCTTCTTGGACAAATATATTTTATTGGGAACCCATTTCAAAACGCTTGTTAAACACGGTTCAACACGGGAGCTCATGCACATGAATGCAAGCGCGGGGCCGCCGTGGGGACAGAGGGCCTATGTCTCCCGCTCGGGACTGCAGCTCCCTGTTCCTTCATGGGCGGCACGGCGCACCCTGCCTCCTGCCGTGACGCACACACAGACACACACGCAGGCACATCCCGGGGACTGAGGGGAAAAAAACACATTAGTCATAAAGCCCAGGAGTTGAACGTTAAAGAGAGTGAGGCCGGGAGAGTAACTGCTCAGAACTTGAATGAATTGCCAGTTTTCACCAAGTAACTGGCGGGCCTTCTCAGGCAGGCTCCAAATTCCTGCTGAAACGAAGACTTTCTTTCCTGGACTGGGCCTGGCATTCCTGGGAAACAATGGCCCTTTTCAAATAGCCTCTGAAATTTCACAGGTGAAGGGAGAGGGGCAGTCATCTGATCCCACCCACGAGAAGCCTGTTCGTATTTTAAAAAGTGAAGACAGGGCCTATCGTGGAGAGGCAGGCAGAGCTGGCCCGTGGCTGGAGCTGCAATCTAGAGCCCCGGCCCGCAGGTCTGTGAACCGCCGATCAGTGTCCGTGTCCCCTCGGGCTCCCCTTGCAGCTCTCTCCCTCGTCTCCCTGAGAGCAGACTGCACAGCCCCGGAGCGGGGCTGTATTTTGCATCGTGTTTTATTTTGTGTCATGGTTTGTCAGCATTCAGGCTCCTCTTTAATGAGGAATTGACACGAGAATCTATAAAAGGAAGGATTCCAGCCCAGCCTGAGGGGCTCAGTGGTTGAGCATTGACCTATGAACCAGGAGGTCAGAGTTCGAGTCCTGGTCAGGGCACATGCCCGGGTTGCGGGCTCGACCCCCAGTGTGGAGTGTGCAGAAGGCAGCTGATCCATGATTCTCTCTCATCATTGATGTTTCTATCTCTCTCTCCCTCTCCCTTCCTCTCTGAAATCAATATATATATATATTTAAATTATATTAGCCCTAGTCAGTTTGGCTCAGTGGATAGAACGTTGGCCTGCAGACTGAAGGGTCCCGGGTTTGATTATGGTCAAGGGCACATGCCTGGGTGGCAGGCTCGGTCCCCAGTGGGGGGCGTGCAGGAAGCAGCTGATCAATTATTCTCTCTCATCATTGATGTTTCTATATCTCTCTTCCTCACAGAAATAAATAAAAATATATTTAGGGAAAAAATACAAATCTTTAAAAAAAGAGCGTGAAATCAATAAAAACATACTTTTAAAGAATAAAATGAAGGATTCCATTGCTGATGTGTGTGTGTGTCATTTTGGAAGAGATGCAGAGAAAAATATTCCATAGATAGGTAAACTCATACATAACTAATTCCATGTATGTGTCATAATTTCACCTCGCATCCTTTCCAAAATAGTTGGAAAGTGATCTCATTATGCTATAGTTAAGTAATTTAAATTTTTCTTTAAATATGTTTTTATTGATTTCAAAGAAGAAGGGAGAGGGAAAGAAAGATAGAAACAGCAATGATGAGTGAATCATGGCCTCCTGCACGCCCGCTACTGGGGATTGAGTCCACAACCTGATGGGAATTGAACCATGACTTTCTGGTTCATAGGTTGAAGCCCAACCACTGAGCCACACCTGCCAGGTTCAATATGTTTAAGTGTTCGGATAGTTTTAGGAGCCTTTCATGAAAGTATAAACCTTATCCCAGCCCTAACCTCTTTGGCTCAGTGGATAGAGCGTCGGCCTGCGGACTGTGGGATCCCGGGTTCGATTCTGGTCAGGGGCATGTACCTTGGTTGCAGGAACATCCCTAATAGGGGGTGTGCAGGAGGCAGCTGATCGATGTTTCTCTCTCATTGATGTTTCTAACTCTCTATCCCTCTCCCTTCCTCTCTGTAAAAAAATCAATAAAATATATCAAAAAAAACATTTAAAAATAATAAAAAATAAACCTTATCCCATTTTAAAGACTTTGGGCATGTTGTTAGCCATATATATGTACGTGTACAATTAAATTCAGGTGCCTTTCATAGACTTTATGCAAACTTTTACTGGATCATATCTTTTAGTGATTCAGTTTGTGTGCGTTCTTTTTTTAATATATCTATTGATTTCAGAGAGAAAGGGAGAGGGGAAAGAGAGAGAAACATCAATGATGAGAAAGAATCATTGATTGGCTGCCTCCTGCATGTCCCCCACTGGGGATCAAGCCTACAACCCAGGCATGTGCCCTTGACCAGAATCGAACTTGGAACCTTTCAGTCCACAGGTTGACACTCTATCCACTGAGCCAAACCAGCTAGGGCTCAATGATTCCGTTTTATGGCTGAGGAGACTAATAAGAGTTCAGATTATGATATTTATCATTCAGAGACAAATCTTATTGGGCTTGTCTCTCTGCAGGAGACAGAGTCCTTTCTCCTTTATTCCTTTTAACAATGCTGATAACTGGCCCAAGATACCTGATGCACTCAATGCTTAATGCCGGCCTATCGTGGAGACTTATGTTATTATTTATTATTTTTTATATATTTTTATTGATTTCAGAGAGGAAGAGAGAGGGAGAAAGAGATAGAAACACCAATGATGAGAGAGAATCATTGATCAGCTGCCTCCCACACGCCCCCTGCTGGTGATGGAGCCCACAACCGGGGCATGTGTCAGTGTGGTCAGTGTGGAGATCAGACTTGTCATCCTTGTTAAACTCCGAATAAGGCTTTTTGAGCATATCTATCCCGAGAGGGATAGAGTGGAAATCTGAATTAAGCTTCTCCTTTTCATAGCTTTAGGTTTTGTTTTACAGCCACTGCTCGTAATGAGTAGTTATGTAACGGGAAAACAAGGCTTCAAGTTCCCTGGCCCCTGTCATTTGTATGTGTTCTTTTGCTGGAACTCAGCATTACCAAACTAGTGTTTTACTTGGCTTGGTAGCATTTTTATTTAAATAAATGCAGAAATTTAGGAAACGTAAAATACAAGGTTCACTGTATCCCATATAGTTCAGGGAAGGGGGCGGGGACCTTAACTATCTAGCCATATGCATTCCAAATATTAGCTAAAAGCTAAATAGCCCTTTATATATTCACAAGTCAGCAAAATAATACTGACAAATTATTCTCTTGTGCTTTTATAAAATACCTGTTATTTTAAAGTGCAAAAATAAATTACAAGACTTTAGAGAAATACTTCATGTCTCGTATCCACTCAAAATATACACAAACAGTGAAAAGTTTTATAGAGTTATTAAAGCAATTCAAATGTGATAAACAGAAGTTGTTTCTTTTTTTAAAAAAAAGAGAGAACTACATACTTAATTTATTCCTTAATTTTGAAAAAGGTTAAGTAAAGGATATTGAACTTCACAAGACCTATGCTCAGATGTGGCACAATTAGCATAATAGATGCTGTTCCTCTATGACATGTAAAATTCTGTGCATATTTATGCATCAAAGAAGAAATTATTCTCTGAGTACACATCTTTGATAGTTTCTTTCTTTTCCTTTGCATATGTGTATTTGTCCCTTTCCAGATGTCTATGAGGAAGTCTGACAGAATACTAGTAGTTCAAAAGGCACACTTTGTAGTCAGATACCTGGATTTGAGTCCTAGATGCACCACATACCAGTTGTGTGGGCTAATTTAGCCAGGCTGATAGTTTTGTCTGGTGAAGAAAAACCATTTTGCCATAGCAAAGATGAGAGTGTAATCACTTTTTTCATCTTGAAAAGCTATTTTATTCCTGTTCTGGTCAACTTATAAATGAATCCATGATACTCGAACACTTCTGAGCATTTTAAAAGGGTCTTTCAGTTTTGTCTCTGAGGATGAGAATTCCAGGAATGTCCCTCGGGGGAGATATGTTTGTCAGGTGGGGCCTCTTGGTATTTCTCAGATCATACCACCTACTCATAGGGCCTGCCTTGTGTCCCTGGACCTCCCCGAGGTGTGCTTTCCTCGGTGTAACTGGAGTAACGAGGGGGAAAGTCACTGAGAATTGAAGTCTGCTCTCTTAAGATGAGTTGTCCCTGATTGTCGTTGTCCTTCCAATTGCACTATGTCCCAAGTTACAATGGTTTATCAGGATTAACCCCACCCTACGTCAAGAAGCATCTGTACATGTAAACATATTTAGGGGAAAGTTAAGGCCCAGGGGCACAACTCGGTGGTTATAATCCTTTTCAGTGTGGCTTGTTTATAATGGTAATAATAACACTGTGATGATTGATTGTGTGTATCAACTTGGCCGGACTTTGGAGGCACAGAGATTTGATCCAGTGTTGCTCTGGGTGTTTTTATGAGGCTGTAATTGGATGAGATTGACATTTAAATTGGTGGACTTTGAGCAAGGCAGATTGCCCTACAAATTGTGGGTGGGTCTCATCCAATCAGTTGAAGGCCTAACAAGATCAAATAGACTGCTCTCCCTTTGAGCAAGAATTGATTCTAGAGCAGGTGGCCTTCAGACTTGACCCAGAACATATCTATATATTATATATAATTATATAAATAAACATAATTCATATTAATGTGTTATTTCATATTTAACTTGATAATTTATGAAGTGACTTCCTGTATAGTATCTCATTTAATCTCTACAAATCTTCTATGAGAGATGGAAAATGCATTTAAATGTCCTGTTTTTACAGATAAGAAAAAAAGGAAGGGTTAGAGAGGTTATCTGAGTTGCTCAAAACTCTACAGTCAATGGACAAAAGAGACTGGATTTGAACTCAGGACTTCAGACTTCCAGTGTAGTTTTGATTCCACTAGACCAGCGTTTTCACTGGGGAGACTTAAGGAACGCTGATGGTCAGGCCCCACTTCATATGCATCAAAAAAACATGCGATGGTAGGGGTCAGGCATGAATACTTTCTAGAGACCCCCAGGTGCTTCCAGTATTGAGCAGAGTCTGAAATTACTAGTCCTTTCATTACGGTTTAGCCTGACGATTCTTTCTTCTCCAAATGTGTTTCTAAGGCACCATTAACACATAGTCTGACTGGTTTCTTACCATGAATTGTATTCACAGAAGAGGCGAATATTATCCCTAAACATAAAAACATAACATTAAGAGTAATTAGTAGGTTTTTAGCCATAAAATCACATATACTAAAAATATATGAAAAATAAATTGGCATTAATAAGCTCTATGAGACCAGTGATTAAATTCTGAGCTTCCCAGTGTTGTTCAACCGAGTTATTGAGAAAAACAAAAACAAAAAAAAGCGATTCCTGAAAAAGCTTTTACCTTTCTCAGCCAACACTCCTGTTTATTTCTTTGGGAGCTGCTTCCAAAGTTAGCCACTTATCTCATCCTCTTACTCTCATCTCTCCTCCTTTTCTGACTATTCAAGGGAAATTTCGCTAATAAGATCAGAGGGAAACAAGCAGCTTCGGCTATCAGTGGATGTGAAAGCAGGTCATGGATTCAAACATGCCACTCTATACTTTCCGTGCAGCGGGAGCCCAGGAATCCGGGTCTCTCTGGCAGGATCTTCGGTGCCCAGTAGGCCAAGAGAGTCCAATCGCGGACACTCCAGGAAGTCTGTCCGCATTGGAACCAGAGACTCGGACGATAATGCTTTTGAGGTGGTCCAAGTGGAAAGTTCAGTCCCGAGTCCGGGTTGCCCATCAGGTTAGGTTCAGGTCTGTTATCAACCACGGACTTCAAAGCTCTGGGCTCTAGTCAAAGGGGTAAGTGTGCTTAAAAAATAATAAAAATAAAGACCTTCTCAGTGGCTCTGGGCAGGTGGACCCTCTGAAGGAGCCAGACGTGGGGAGCACAGAGGATAGAAATCTGGGAGCGCAACCAGAGCAGGTTCGTATCCCACAAACAGAGCGCGTTCCTCAGAGCGAGAACGCGATGGAGCCCTTGCCCGGTCCTGGTGAGATCTGTGGAATCCTTGGCCGCTGCAGGTCTGCAAAGTAAGCGAATAGCAGTGGGAACTCCCAGACGGTTACAAAAAGGTGTCCCTGACAGATCAGCTATTTTCAGAGGTTTGGGGAAAGGGGGCATTTTTTCTCTCTTCTTTCTTTCTTTCTCACCTCCCCCCACTCCCCCCCCCCCCCCCCCCCAAGTAAATCAGGGCAGGTCAGTTTCATTCTTTGAAGTACAACCAAGTGCAGCCAGTCCCATTTCAGCATCAAGAAAAAGCACATGTGTGTCAGTAGCCGATGTCACCGGCCAAGCTGACATGTGAACACGAGAAAACATGGTTAGGAGGACCTGTGCCGCCAGATCTGCCTCTTGGTGTGGGTGCAGCTCAGGTCCCTTTACTGCGATCCCAGATAAATGGGTCTTACCGCACCTTCCCTCTCAGGTGACCAGGGATTGTAGCGCTGGCATTGGCTCCAGAGCCCCAAGTATGTTCTCTTGGCTCTGCTGCTAGGGAACTGTGCACTTTAAATTCTCGCCGTCTCAATTTCCTCCTCTGTGTACACGTGGGCATGAATATACCTTTTCTGCTGTACCGCCGTAGGTTACCGGGAGGGGCAGGTATGAGTGCTCTTTGCCAGGACTGAAGTCCGAGGCATTGCTTTCCATGTAGATCTGTCTAAACGTGCCCCTTCGCCGCTGCGTAAGAATGTAGAGAACCCCGCTGAGGCCTCTCCCGCGCTGCAGCCACGGCAGCATGCGTGCCGAGGGAGAGATGATGGCCTCCTCTGAGGAGTAATAGCGTGTCTTGTATTCATCATTAGCATACAGGCCTCCCTTTAATTTTAAAGAGAACAGATGAGCCTTCAGTATAATTCTAGCTAGCTCCAGGTCCTTTCAGCTGTACTTCCAGAACCCCGAGGCCCTCGGTCTGTGTTCCTTTCTGCTCTTAGGGACTCGTAGCAGAACAGCTGGGAGCCCTGTCCTGCAACAAATTGAAACTCTGCCTGTTAGGACATTGGGTCTAATTATCTATTGATTTCCATTTCCACTGCATCCCATGACAACCTGTATTCCTACCCATCACACGCTGACGTCTGAGGTGCATTCTGTATTCCATGACTAGCTTGTTCCATATGGACGAGCCTCTTCCCTTGGATTAACCTGGCTTTATCCTAGGTACTTAGAAAAGAGATCTGGGCCCATTGTGTGTGTGTGTTTGAGAGAGAGAGAGAGAGAGAGAGAGAGAGAGAGAGAGAGAGAGAGAGAGAGAGAGAGAACAAAGATGTTAATGATGCTAACCCTCAAACCCTCCATTCTACTACGTCTGGCTCTAGGGCACCAGTTTGAAAGTCTGGGCATAGCCATTGTTTGTGTCTTCTTTCTTTTTTCTTGGTCAGTCTGGCTAGTTTATCAGTTTTATTGCTCTTCGTAAAAAAGGACCATTTTATTTAATTGACTTTATTGTTTCACTGTTTTCAATTTCACCTTAATTCTTTTCATCCCTTTTGCCTGCTTCGTATTTACTTTGACTTACCTTTTCTAGCTTCTTAATTTGGAAACTTGAATCATTGATTTGAAGACCTATTCTTCTTCCTACTATAAGCCTATAGGGCTACAACTTCTTAAAATTTAAGGACTCATATAGCTGCATCTCCAAACTTGAAATGTTTTCTTTTTATTCAGTGAAAAACATAATTCTACATTTCCTCTCCTATTGGCTTATTTTTTAGACCTTTTCAACAAAAATATAGTAGTTTTCACAGCATTTACAATATATACTTCTTACCTGGCTTCCCCAGTGACTACATTTCACTTAACTGTGGTATAATCTCAAAATCAGTAAATTGAATTTGGTACAATACTCTTAACTAGATTACAGACATTATCCAGATTTTACCAGTTATTACATACTAGAGGCCTGGTGCATGAAATGTGTGCACTTGTGGAGGGAGGGTCCCTCAGGCCGGCCTCCACCCTTTTGCAGTCCGGAAGCCCTTGGGGGATGTCTGACTGATGGCTTAGCCAGCAGATGGACATCCTTAGCGCTGCTGTGGAGGTGGGAGAGACTCCTGCCACCACTGCTGTGCTTGCCAGCTGTGAGCCTGGCTTCTGGCTGAGCTGCGCTCCCCCTGTGGGAGTGCTCTGACCACCAGGGTGCAGCTCCTGCATTGAATGTCTGCTCCCTGGTGGTCAGTGTGCATTATAGTGACCAGTTGTTCCTCTGTTGGGCCGAAACCAGCTCTCTGACATCCCCCGAGGGGTCCTGGGTTGCGAGAGGGTGCAGGCAAGGTCAAGGTACCCCACCAGTGCACAATCAGGACTGGGGAGGGACACGGGAGGTTGGCCAGCTGGGGAGGGACCACAGGAGGGCTTCAGGGCATGTCCAGCCCGTATTGCTCAGTCCCGATCAGCCGGACCCCAGCAGCAAGCTAACCTACAGGTTGGAGCATCTGTCCCCTGGTGGTCAGTGCACATCATAGCAAGCGTTTGAGCGGCCTTAGCATATTATTAGCATATTATGCTTTGATTGGTTGAACGATTATTTGGACAATTAGCATATTAGGCTTTTATTATATAGGATATTCGTATGTGTATGTGTAGTTCTATGCAATTTTAGTTCAGTATAGATTCATCTAACAATAACAATACAGATATTTGCCATCATTACAAAGCCACTCCCTCGTGCTAATTGTTATAGTCAACCACCTCCACCATCATTATCTTCTGGCAACCACCAGCCTAGTTCCTTTGCTAAAATGTTGTCATTTTTAAGATATTGCATTTTGTCATTTCAAGAACATAATATAGATGGGATAATACAGAATGCAACCTTTTGGTATATTGGCTTCTTTTTTAGTGCCCTTGCCATCCATTCAAGTTGTTGCATATATAACTAGCTTGTTTCTTTGTATTTCTGAATAATATTCTGTTGTATGGATGTACCACAGTTTGTTTAACCTTCATCCATTGAGGGATTTTTTTTTTCAGTTTTTGTTATTAACCATAAAGCTTCTATGAAGATTTATGTATAGGACTTTATGAGAAAGTAAGTTTTCATTTCTCTGGGGTAAATATACAGGAGTCAATTGTTGGGCCGTATGGTAAGTGCATATAGTTTTCTCAGAAAATACCAAACTGTTTTCCGGAGTGGCTGTACTAGCATTTTACATCACCACCAGCAATGACTTAGAGGTCTGGTTTCTTATCTCCTCATCAGCACCTGGTACCGTCACTATTTTTAAAATTGTAACCTAGTTAGAAGGTGTATAGTGATATTCCACAATGGTTCCATTCTTATTTCCCTAATGGCTCATCATTTGAACATCTTTTTATGTGCTTTTTGTCATCTGTATATTTTCTTTGGTGAAAGCTCTGTTTATGTCTTTAGCCCATTTTCTAATTGAATTCTTTTCATCTTTTTACTGCTTTTTTAAAAGCTACTTTATATATTTACTTGTGGTTTGCAAATATTTTCTTCCAGGTGGTAACTTGCCTCAGCCACTTCATAGTCTTCTACAGAGGAAACACTTTTATTTTAACAAAGTCCAATGCACTGATTACATTCTTTTCGATTGTATTTTTGCTGTCATGTGTAAGAACTCTTTGCCTACTCTTAGAATTCTCAGATATTTTTCTTCATTTTCTTTTAAAATTTCATAATTTTACATTTTCCAATTAAGTCTATAATCTGTTTTGCGTTAACTTTTTAAAAATATATTTTTATTGATTTTTTACAGAGAGGAAGGGAAAGGGATAGAGAGTTAGAAACATCGATGAGAGAGAAACATCGATCAGCTGCCTCCTGCACACCTCCTACTGGGGATGTGCCCGCAACCAAGGTACATGCCCTTGACTGGAATCAAACCTGGGACCCTTGAGTCCGCAGGCCGACGCTCTATCCACTGAGCCAAACCGGTCAGGGCTTGAGTTAATTTTTATATAAGCTGTGAGATTTTTATATCGAGGATTGTTTGTTTATTTGTTTATTATTAATTTATTTATTTTGGCCAGTATGACTCAATGGCAAAGCATCATTTATTGAAACATAACCATTTCAGTGTTGGCATATTGATTGGTTAATAGTTAAGAGAATGATATTTGCTTATAACATTTAAAAGGGGAAAGAAGATACTAGTTACTATCTTTTTTTATTAATTTGGAGAAATAAACATTTACCTTCGATAGTATTCAAAGGAATAGAAAGTAAAACTATAAGACACAGTCTTCCCCTTGTCTCTGGCACTCTTCCTTCCTTTCTGGTGCTGTGAGTTTCGTGTCTATGTCATTGTCCTTCTCGCTAAAGAAAGTTTAGTAATTAGTGCAAGGCAATCTACAGGCAACACATTCCCTCAAGTTCTGCTTGTATTCCAAGTGAACTTGGGCACCAATAGGAGCAACTGGATTTTCAACATATATTCTAACTCTTATCTAGTCCTTTTTCCTTCCTTCTTTCCTCTTTTCCTTTCATCCTTCCTTTCCTCATGCTGTATGCCTGTACCTACTCACATTCATAAAAATTTGGTTATCTTTAGGAAAATGAAATATGTCTTTAATAATTGTAGAACTGATTATTTAAAAACACTTAACACTCTTAAGCTGAAACAGAAACTTGGAAAAGCCACTACAAAGTTAACCTCGAGAAATGAAAGAAACCAACTGAAAAAATGTAAATGGAGTCCATTAAATCCTTGGAATTGCTATGGCAAGCAGAAAAAGCAGTTTTAATATACTTAGTTTGCTGAGTGTTCAATTTTTTGAATTCTCTCTCTTTCTCCCTCTCCCTTCCGGTCAGTGAAATGAGAAAGACTTTATGTAATCATTACTTTTCATTCTCATCACTATTATACTCATGGCAGTAACCGTAGTAATGTAACTAATCAAACTAGAACCACTAGTCTGTATTTCTGGGCCATGCATGAGGAGGAAATCAATCATTATTCCTGACATTGATTTTGTGGTATATTCTCTATTATATATGATGTTGCCAGATATATTTCTTCATAGTGAAGAAGGAGTCCTATTCCTTTGCTTATCTAGTCCCATATTTCCTTATTAATTCTTTGCATTGCTAGAATAAGTGGGCTCTTCCTGGCTATGTGGAGAAGGCGGGACTGATCGCCATTCTGTTTCCGGTTGTGGTTCTCATCTAGTCTAGGTGCAATATTGAGGTCTCAGAGATGCAGAGTTGATGAAATCCCTAAAGTCAGACTTCTTCAAAAAATAGAAAGACTTTTCTTTCTGGGTAATATAGTATAATTTTATAATTCTCTTGGTATTAATGTCTATGGTCTTATTTTATTAGTTTTAATCTTGTATTCAATGGGGTGTGCAAACATTTTAGAAATTAAGATAATCAATAATAATCTCATCTCATATTTGTTCCAGTGAGTCAAAAGGAGTGTAAAGCCCCTTTAAGGAGTTTATGCACCTTTTTTCCTCTGCTTCCCTGGTAGTCCAAAGAGCACAGGTGTAAGTGCTTACTAGTACAATGAATACGTAATGAGATTTCTTTCCCTCCATGCCTCTTTCCCCCTCTCGCTCTCTTTATTTCTCTCTCTGCCATGGACATAGGGGTGCATATATTCTTTCAAATTAGTACAACAGGCATTTTTTTAAAAAAACATCAGGCGAAGTACTACAGAATAAAATGGGCAAGTATGATTATATCACATAATAAGAGTCTGTAGTTGTATATGTATTCTACACCTGTAATCACATATATTTGTGTAATGAATCACACTGAAATTGTGTTTCTGACGGTACTTTAAATCCAATGACTTGGAGACCTCTGGCATAGTCTACGGCAGTCTATGGAAACTTCTGGATTCTCTAGACTTGAAGGTTTATGCATGGGCTGCAGTGTTATGACAAGAAGTAAGGACGACTGCTCCTCCAATGAAGAACATGGTAAACTCGCCTACACTGAGGCCTTCCGAAGAGGGAAGAGGCTGAAACTCCTGGGTAGGTTGAGAAGACCTTTGGAAAGAATTCACTGTGAGAGGAATGGAAATTACATGAGATCATGGAACATGAGCCACAGAGAGACAGGTTCAAGGTCTCAGAGTCTGAGTCTGCAAGTCTCAGAAGTGTAAACACACAGCTCCATGTATAGACGAGGTATCATAGAAGTGTACACTTGGTCCCTGTACACTTTTATTAGCCAGTGTCACCCCAGTAAAGTTCATTTAAAAAGGAAGTGTTCACATTTGGGCTGGATGTCCGAGTCATTTCGAACAACCTCCTAATCAGGTCAGCCTTTTAAATACCACCCTGAGGGCTGGTGAAATGTTTCTACAGCAACTCCAAGTCCAGAGGCTGGGAGACGTGTCCTTGGCCAGAAGAGGCCCAGACCTGGAGAGCATGGCTCAGGCCCAGCAGGAAGGGGCCCAGGGAGGGCTGCTCTGGGTAAAGGCCTCTGTGAGCTCCACCTAGTGGAAACTCCACCCTCCCTCCCACCGTTTTTGAACTTTTAAAGCTCATTAAATCAGGAAGGGTTGGGGGAGAGTGGTGGTCACTCCTAGAGGGAGGGGACTTAGGCATCAGAGATGGTTTTAGTGACCCAGCTTTATGCTCCACCAGTGAGGACAGATGGGAACTCAACACAACAACTCAAGACTTGACTATGAGCCCTAGCTTGTTTGGCTCAGTGGACAGAGCATGGGCCCAAGGACTAAAGGGTCCTGGGTTCGATTCTGGCCAAGGGCATATAACTTGGTTGCAGGTTTGATTCCCAAACCCTGGTCTGGGCGCACACAGGAGGCAACCAATCATGTGTCTCTCTCACATTGATGTTTCTCTCTCTCTGTCTCTTCTCCTCCCTTTCATGTCCCCCGCCCGCTTTTTACCCCCCAAAATAAAAAACACAATGGAAAAAATATCCTTGGGTGAGGATTAACAAAAACAACAACAAAAAATAATTGACTATGGCTTTGTCTTCCTTGAAGCTAGGTGAGGGGTGCTTCTAGACCCCAATACTTTGGCATCTAGGCACCCCCCTTGTGGACTGTTTTAGGGTGGCGTGAGCTTCATTCAGTACAGACCGGGACAATCTGAAGAGCATCCTGAACCTCAGACAAGACTGTAAAGGCTCCACCACAGAAAAGAGGAACATTTCAGAGATGTGGCCCAAGGTTTCAAGGGAACACAAGGGGCATTTCCTTTGCTGGAAGGGCAGTTGGACGTGTTATGCAGATGGATCTCTGCAGTCGTGAATGCTCAAAACTCAAGAGCAGTCGGAAGAGCTCCCAGGGCTGAGCCTGAGACAAGTGGAGAGGGATTTAAGAGCCAACACTCACTCTGAAGCCCCAGGGCCCACAAGCTAGATGGTAGTTTTAGAATTCCAAACTGAAGTCAGTGTGGCCAAGGGAGTCTTGGCAATAATGGGGACAGTCCTGCATATGGACGGGACACTTTCCCAGGGTTTCTGTCTCCACAGAAGCCAAGAAATTCCGTTTGGTCCAGTGTATTGTGGTGAGGACACCCCCAAATGACTGACACTGAATTTCTTACCAGCCAGGTGGGTAGAGGCACAAAGCAGATTAAATTGGATTTAACACACTAATGGAACATGAAAGTTTGTAAGCCCTAGTGTTGTGGTGTGAGGTCACACATGGACAAAAATATATAAAAGTAACATCTACATTTATTTATTTTGTTATTATTATTTGAATCCTCACCTGAGGGTATGTTTTTATTGATTTTAGAGAGAGAGGATGGGAGAGAGAGAAACATTGATGTGAGAGAGAAACTTCAATCTGTTGCCTCCTAACCTGGCATTGAGCCCACAACCTAGGTATGTGCCCAGACTGGGAATCAAACCCTCAACCTTCTGTTGTACCAGGAGATGCTCCAAACAGCTGAGACACCTGGCCCAGGGCCATATGAGTTTATTTTTTAAGGCACTTAGTTCTCATTTCAAATATATTCACACACATTAAAGAGTTTGTAATTATTTTCATCTGTTACTGTTAGAGAGGAAGAAAATGACTTGGCAATAATGGCATCATCTTACAAACCCAGTATACATACAGGAGAGGGCAAAAGGAGGTTGCATTTGTGAGCATTCGAAACACAGAGTTCATTCTTGTATTATTACTTATTAATGATTGTGTTGTTTGTTTGTATTACAATGTAAATCTCCTTTTGACCACCCCATGCAGGCAGACCTGAGAGATACTGTAGGTTTGGTGTCAGAACACTGCAATAAAATGAGTCATCATCTTTTTGCTGGTGGAGGGTCTTGCCTTCAATTTATTAAAAAAAAAACAACGCAACATCTGTGAAGCATGGTAAAGCAAAGTGCAACAAAGCGGGGCGAGCCTGTACATACATACCTTTAGGTGGAGCCAGCCAGCAAAGTCCTGCCTTTTAGCTGACTCAGTTGAAACGAGTTTCTGTTTAGTATGGCACGTGTCCAAGACAGTGACCACAGGAGCAATGGGGTCAGAATTTACAAATTTGACTATGATATTTGAATAATAAATTTTTAATAAAAATTCAATTACTTGATAAAATTTCACATTTATTCTTACGGTCTGTACGTTTGTTCTATGATGATAATATTTGACTTTGAAACATCGACTCTGGCTGAATGTTTATTTTAATCCTCAAACATTCAACCCAGTGTAGCTCTGTTAATATATAAAAACTCAATAAATAGTGGTTCTAGCAAGGGAGTATGGTGACTTGTATGCCTGCTGGAAAAGTAGTCATGTTTGATTGGGAAGCATCATCCCTTAACCTTCAGGATATGCAATAGGGGATTAGTGAGCAAGGAAGTGTGCCAGCCCTGCCTGGTGTGGCTCAGTTGGTTGAGCACCTTCTCATGCACTGAGAGGTTGCCGGTTCAATTCCTGGTCAGAGCACATGTCCAGGTGTTGGGCTTGATCCAAAGTGGGAGGCAGTCAATTGATGTTTCTCTCTCCCTTCCTCTGTCTCTAAAATAAATTTTAAAAATTTTTAAAAAGAAGTGTGTCCAGCTTACATTAGCTATTTGTTCTGGTGATTGTTTAGGATGTTTGAGGTAGATGCTAAATTTATTTCGCTTGACAGTAGACCTTTGGAATCTGCATTTAACATCTGACACTGACTCTGAATGAAGACACAAAATAAACGATACGTAATAATTTTCACTGGGGATAATAATACCTAAAGCTTTGAAATATCAACCTTTTTTTTAACGTATGTAAAATCTATATATATAAAAAGCCAGCAACTGGAATGCTGGAACGAACAGTGGCTACGATGCCGACTGCAGCCGGCCAACCAGCCCATTGGGGGCGCAGCCAGCTGGCCTACCTCCCACGGCCTCTCCCCCCGGCTGGTCCCACGGCCCCCATCCCCCTGCCTGGTCTGGCCCCTGATCAGCCCCCCCCACCTCAATTGGAGGTGGGTCTGGCTGGCCAACCTCCTGTGTCCCCCCCACCGTCTCAGCTGATCAGGATGGACCGGCCAGACCCCACCCATGCATGAGTTCGTGCACCAGGCCTCTAGTAATAATATATATATATACATATACATATATATGTATGTATATATATATATATATATATATATATATATATATATATATATATATATAACTTAGCATGAATTTCAGGTGTCTTAACTGTGAAAGATTTAGTCTATTACACAGGTTAACTGAGGTCTATCTACCGTTTACATCTTAATTAGTTCTATTGGTGAATTTGGTATTTTTAAAAAATATTTGATCATCTCTGAGAACATACTATTTGTATACATTTAATGCCTACATGGAAGCTATGAAAAAATTATTTTGAGGTCTATGTCCTTATGGAGCTTACAATGTTCATTAAATGAAAAGGGAGCCGTGGATGGAACAACACAGAGGGTCTTTTAACTGGCCCAAGTGTTACAGGGTGAAGCACAAAACATGGAAGCCAATTACAGGTCTTCACAATTCACTCCTATTCACTCATTCATATTTCCTAATTATTGTCATAAGCCCCTCTTTTCCTACTTTCCTTGAGGAATAGTCCTCAGGAACAAAAATAATCGAGCTTTGTTGTTTCTTCTGCAGGAAAGGACTCATTGACCAAATTAAATCTTATATTTACTATTAAGTTTGTGGGGTTTTTTAAACTTATTTTTTCTAAGCCTTTTCTGAGATACAAACTACAGTGATTTATCTTTACAGTTGTGCATCATTGAATGCAGGGACACATTCTGAGATTGGTGTCATTAAGTGATTTCGTCATTGTATGGACATCACCGAGCACTTACACAGGCTGGTACAGCCTGCTGCTCACCTGGGCTGCATGGTGTCGCCTGCTGCTCCCAGGGGCAGCATGTGATTGTACAGAGCAACCCCAGAGTCCATCAAGCACAAGAGGAAATGGTACAATCAAGAGATGCAGTCAACAGATATTAAGAGGCTCCTGGTGGCGGAACATGGCAGACTGTTTTACAGCAAACCTTTTTTTTTTTTTAAAATAAAAAATACAGTATAGTAAATACACAAACCAGTCACATAGCCATTTACTATCACTATCAAGTATTCTTTCCTCTACATGATTGTAGGTGCTGTACTTTTTTCTTTTGTTAATATATTTTATTGATTTTTTTACAGAGAGGAAGGGAGAGATAGAGAGTTAGAAACATCGATGAGAGAGAAACATCAATCAGCCGCCTCCTGCACACCCCCTACTGGGGATGTGCCTGCAATCAAGATACATGCCCTTGACTGGAATCGAACCTGGGATCCTTCAGTCCGCAGGCTGACGCTCTATCCACCGAGCCAAACCGGTTAGGGCGGTGCTGTACTTTTTTTATGACTGGCAGTGAAGTAGCTTTGTTTACACCAACACCACCCCCAACACCTGAGTCACACCCTGCAATATGACTGTCACCAGGTGACAGGAATTTTTCAGCTCCTTTGTAAACTGAGGGCCACCATCAGGTATGCTGTTTGACATTGGCCAAAACGTCAGTAGGCAGCATGCAATTATATTTTAAATTTGATTAGCACTATGACTTTACCCATGTAATTTATGGCATACTTATTTTATAAGTCAGGATTGAATTGAATTGACATGTACTTAAACTAAATTGAGCAGAAATACTAATTCCAGAGCAGGAGTCTTATTGTTTCTTGGGGCACATGCGTAATGCTTAACTAATGTTTTAGCTAGATGTGTGTGGTACTATGATGAGCCCAGACTGGCTATTGGCCAAATGTAGCAAAGAGACGATGGAGAAGAGGATGAAGGCTTAAATATGAAAACAAGGAGAACACTTTAGTCTAGAATGTAATTTCCATGTGGTGAAGTTTTATTTACTGTTTTATAGTCAGTTCTTGGTATAGTACCTGGCTCAAAATAGATGTTCAATAAATATATTGGTGAATGAATGAATGAATGAATGAATGGGCAATAATGTTTCCTAACAGTTTACTACACATGTGAAGTACCCTGCTAATGTCTAGGGATACGACGTTTGCTTTACCCTGAGGTCAATGATAAGCCAAATTATTATTAAATATCATGACTCGGGTTTATATAATTCTAATTAGCATCAGTTGAGTTACCCCCATAATCTTCAGTATATGTGGGTTTTCCTAACTGCTCTAAAAACTCTTTGAGAACAAAGTTAATGGTTTCTACTTTTTTGGAGTCTCTATTATAGCAAGTAAATGTTGGTTTAGTTGAATCATAATTGAGTAGTAAGGGCTACCATGAAGATGAAAGTTTACTAACCAAATAAAGGGTTAATGTAGTGGAATCAATTACAGTCTTGGTAAAGCTATATTTTTGTAGCATCTGATGGCTAGTTCTGATAGTTAAATTAGATACTTGATTATGTCTCTTTAGTTTACTTTGTGAGTTATTTCTTCTATAAGATCTAGCAGTGTGAGAGTGAATAATTAAATGCAGTTGCAAAAATTACAGGACCCTTAAATAAGACTTCTACTTCATTTATGGTTAAATTATTTGGTTGGCTACAGTATGTGATTTAAGATACAAGTGTCCACACTCTTTATCAGCATCTGTGTTCTTTGACAATGATGAGTGGTGGCCTATAAGACATGTGCTCCTTTCTCTATTTCTCCTATAACTTCCATCTAACCTCAGGCCAATGAGTGTTCAAGTCATGCCAGACTTAATCAGGAATTAATTACACATGCAGAGATTAAGTTTTGAATGAATATCTTCATGTAACATTTCTGTGCCTCCATAATGTTTTTTTCCTAATAACACTTTAATCTTCTACCCTTTGGAATATTTTTATGGCCGTGAGATAAGACATACTATTAATGCCAGAAATGACTCTGTTGCACGGTACTAGGTATAATTGTAAGTGCTTATTTTTACTTGAACTGTCTACTGCTTTGATTAAAAATATTTTTTCTAATATTATGAATATTTTATTCTTGAAAAAAGTGGAAGAGGCTGTTTATAAATGGAAATCAGAGTCTTTGGGAGGGAGGCGTTTGGCAAGTCCGTTCTTTTACACAAACAACTGGGTCTCTGGGAGGGGACCACACGAAGCCTGCAGCCCCTTTTGAACCCGCAGCGGCGTCCTCCAGGGAGCGTCACTGGCTGCGGACTGTTTAGTGACAGCAGTGGGGTGCATCGTAGCACCGCTCCTCAAAGGAAGCCTCACCTTATCTGACCTGGTCTTGCAGGAGCTCAGGCGCCTGCCAGCCAGTTGACGGTAATATCCTCCGTCATTTCCATTTTTTAACATTCAGAGCCATCTGAGGACATCTTTTGTTGGCTTATTAGATCGTCACAGGATAGATTTTGTTGAAAACTGAAGATGAGCCCTGGTTGGCAAGCTCAGTGGTTAGAGCCTCAGCCCACCTCCACCTGAGGGTCCTAGTGGTTTGATTCTGGTCAAGGGCACTTACCTGGGGTGCAGATTTGACCCCCTACCTGGTTCCAGGTGCCTGCGGGAGGCAACCAATGTGTCTCTCTCACGATGTTTCTCTCTCTGTCTCTCTCTCTCTTTCTGCCTGTCTCTCTCTACTCCCTTCCCTCCTTTCCTTCCTTCTTCCCTCCCTCTCCCTCCTCCCTTCTTCTCTCTCTGAGAATCAATGGGAAAAATACCCTCAGGTGAGGATTAATAAAAACACAAACAAACAAACAAAAGCTGCGGAACTGTTCTTTAGCTGGCCCGTTGCCTCTGGCTGCAGTCACTGGGGATTTCTAGTCCTGTGACGTCCTGTGGCATCCGTCAGCGACCCCAGCGGCCAGACCTCCCCGTGCGCTCTCCCCTGCTACTGTCCTTGGTTACTACTGAAGGATCACCCTTTTCACTTAATCTTTTTTGACATTAAAATTGTGCTTTTAATGAATCTTGTAGCTTCATGTCAACATTAATTTTTTAAATAAAACATAGAGTCCCATGTGTGAAGAGAGCCACTCCACAGCTGGAAACGTGGGCAGCGATGACTTTGTTCGGTTCGTGGGAAGCGATCCCCTTGGTGAACTAGTCCGAGTGGAAAGAGCTATAGAGAGCGGTGGGCTGGCTTTGCTTCTGCAGAGCACTCTGCTGTGACACTGTCCCTGTCTCCCTGAAGGACCAGTGGGTGAGCAGATGCTGTTAGCCGCCAGAGTCAACACTCACATTCTTCTTTCCATTCTGCGAGGAGAACGACCAGTGTTGTTATTTATAAAAGCTTCCAGTGCAGCCTGTCGGCTCGGACTGAACACACGCCTATTCCATGTCCTGTGAGGAATGCCAGCCCGGGAAGGGCAGCCGACAGGTTTATCACTGTGTGTGGGGGCGCTGAGTATTTACCCAGCACATGGAGTAACTGAGGGTTTTTTTTTAATTCATAGATTAGAGTCTTTTATTGTTACATCAGTTAGTGAGGTCGGATCATTATGACTTATCCCCAGAGCACAGCTTTTTAATGGTTTTCTCTATGAAAGCAAACCGAGTTAAAAAGTCACAGTTAAACATAAGTTGGTGAGGGGCAGTATTTATTTCCCAATATGCCACCTTGTTTTCACTTCTGTTTCAAAACATGTTATTGTATCATACAGAAAGCAGCTTTCTTTTCTTTCCTTTTTATTGAATGCATTGAGGTGACACTGGTTAACAAAATGATACCAGTTTCAGACGCACACCTCCATAGCACATCGTCTGTATATTGTATTGTGTGTTCATCACCTCAAGCCAAATCTCCTCCCATCACCATTTATCCCCCCTTATTCTTCTCTACCTCCCCTCTGAAAGCAGTTTTCTAACCAATAAATTAATTTCAAAAAATAAAAAAAGAGAGAGAAAAACGCCTGAGTGTTCAGTCATGAAGTTCCTACAGTGTCCTCTGTACATTTACAGAAATACGTAATAGGGAAGGAATTTGTTATAACATAAAACACAATCCTTTAGAAATACCTGCTTTTTCTAATCTTGATACACGAAACTACTATACCTTTCTCTCACTTCTTTTTATTCATTAACTAGAGGCCTGGTGCATGAAATTTGTGCACTGGGGGGGGGGGGAGGGGGAGCTGTGTCCCTCAGCCCAGCCTGCACCCTCTCCAATCTGGGATCCCTTGGGGGATGTGGGATCAGGCCTAAACTGGCATTCGGACATCCCTCTCACAATCCGGGACTGCTGGCTCCCAACCGCTCACCTGCATGCCTGCCTGATTGCCCCTAACCACTTCTGCCTGCAAGCCTGATCACCCCCTAACCACTCCCCTGCCAGCCTGATCGATGCCTAACTGCTCCCCTGCTGGCCCAATTGCCCCCAACTGCTCTCCCCTGCTGGCCCAGTCACCCCCAACTGCCCTCCCCTGCAGGCCTGGTCACCCCTAATTGCCCTCCCCTGCAGGCCTGATGTCCTCCAACTGCCCTCCCCTGCTGGCCTGGTCACCCCTAACTGCCCTCCCCTGCTAACCTGATTGCCCACAACTGCCCTCCCCTGCTGGCCATCTTGTGGTGGCCATCTTGTGGCCACATGGGGCGGCCATCTTGTGTGAGGGCATTATGGTCAATTTCCATATTACCTCTTTATTATATAGGATAAGTTAATTGGAAAGGATAGAGATAGAGAGCAGAGCACTATGTTGTCACAGTATCCAGAGTTAGCCACCCGCAGGGACGCAAGACGAACCCGACTTCTGACACCACCTGCAGTTCAGGAGTTTTCCAAAACCACCCTCAGGCTTGATCCTGTGCTGAAAAGACTCGCGGAACTCACTGAACCCTGTTTTACTCACGGTTATACTTATTGCAGAGAAAGGATGTAGAAAATCACCGAAAGAAGAGATGCCACGATAGAGTTTGGGAGGTGTTCAAAAGCAGAGCTTCCTCTCTCCGTGGAGTTGTCAGTGACTTGCTCTCCTCCTGGCCACGTGCAAAAATACGCACAGAATCATGTCAGAAGTCGGGACCAGGTCCACCTGAGCCTCTGGCATCCAGAGTCCTTATGGGATTTGGCCTATATGTCTGCATGGCTGACCTTCAGTTCTTAGCACCTCTAGGAGGTCAGGCTAGTATCTTTGGTCTCCATTTCTTCCAGAGGTTGGAACTGATAGTGCACGGCCCCTAGTCCCCGTCATAAATCAGACGAGAGTGTCCTGTGGCCCAGGCTCCCAGGCAAACGAAGAGCAGGCCATTCCAGGAGCCTAGAGATCAACTTGCAGTAGTTGAGGACGAAGGTTAGACCTCGTTTGGGGGAAGGCTAATTCTTCATACACAGTGATGCCATTTTCACTTTCATTTTGGCAGGGGTAAAATGAGGCAGAGCAAATATGGAAAGTCCTTAAGGTTGAAGAACATGGAACTAGGAAATACTACCGTATTTTCCAGCGTATAGAAGATTTTCCTGGGTTAAAAAGTCGTCTTATACGCCGGAAAATACAGTATGTAGCACGTTTTGTTTATGTCTTGAATTATGGGATTTACAAGTAAAGGGGAGGACCAGCTGGCGTGGCTCAGTGGTTGAGTGTTCACCTATGAACCAGGAGGTCTTAGTTCAATTCCTGGTCAGGGCACATGCCTGAGTTGTGGGCTCCATCCCCAGTGTGGGGTGTGTAGGAGGCAGCCAATCAATGATTCTCTCTTATCATTGATGCTTCTATCTCTCTCTCTCTCCCTTCCTCTCTGAAATCAATTTAAAAAAAATTTTTTTAAAGTTAAGTGGAGAATCCACTAATAGCCCAAACTCCTTTATTTACATATGGAGGTGGAAGAGGGCATAGAGAGGATAAAAGGTGATGGAAAAAGTTAAATTGAATTTTTAAAAATGTGTTGAAACTGTCTTCCTTTCCAAATTGTCGTCAAGTTTTGTAACTGTTTCTTGAGTGTTGAAAAGTGGTGTTTTCTCCAACCATTGGGTGCACCACATGCCCTACATCAGACTTGTTGATTGTGGTTTTGGGATCTTTTCTATTTTTTTTTCCTGTTGAATATAGAAATTATGAGAAGAGATATGTTAAAATCTCCCACTATGGCGCTGGATTAAACCAGGTCTCCTTCCATTTCTGTCTAGTTTGTCCTCACAGATGTTATGGATTTATAATCCGGTGTGTTCATGTTGGTAGCTTTCGCATCAGTCTGGGAGGTTGGAATGTGTGTCGTGGAGTTTTCCTCTATACCCACCACAGCGCTTCTTGCTCTGAAGCTTACGTTTCTGATGCTAACATAGCCGTACCAGCTTCGCTTCTATTGGTGTGAACCTGGTGTACCTTTCCACCAGCTCTTTACTTCCCAAGTTTCTGTGACCTTTTTAGACGTAGCTTTCACAGGTAGCCCACATCCGGATTTCGTGTTGTAACCCATTGGGATAAATTTTGACTTAATTGTAACACTTTGTCCATTTTACATTTGCTATGATCACTCACCTTTTGAGTTTATTTCTAAACTTTTATTTTGTCCTTTTTGTTTTTTCCAAGTTTCTTTTACTCTCCTTTCGTGCTTCTTTTGCATTAATTTTTACCTTTTCACACTGTTTTGTTGCTTGAGTCAGTGGCATAGATTCTCTCTGGGATTGCACTGGGGGATCATTAGAATACTCGTGCACGGTATTTAAGGGTCCTTCCTCAGCTACAGACATTGGATTCCCGGTCTGAGAAGTGATTCATATTCCGAAATGAGGCAAGGGATGGCCATTTTACCTGAGAAGTTTCACAGGCGCGTGCTCGTCTGTCTTGGGTTTGTTGTCGTCGTTGTATGACCTAAGCAGTACCCTATTTTGGCTACTCCTCTACCTCATCTCTAGGGACATCTGGTTTCCACTGAGACCTCCTTGCTGTTTATGATGAATACACTCATCTTGCTCCTCTTACTTCAAGATCCCGTCATCTCTGTTTATGCCAGGATTCCAGATCTACAACACACCTGGCCATCGATGGCAGCTACCGCCGTGCCTGTCACTAATGCTGATGCCTCCTCACTTTTATCACTTCAATACATGGAGCTCTCTCCTGGAGCACAGATGGTCAGGGAGTTTCTGGGCTCATGCATTTTACCCCCTCCAGCACACCCACTTCTCTGAGCCTTTTAAGCTCTTCTTCTACCATCTGCTATGGCAGTTCCAGTGTTTCCACATCACTTAGTGTGAGCCTGCCCTTCCCCAAGCTTCTAAGAGCTGTCTGAGCAGTGTGGTAGCAGAGCATCCCATGGTTCCTGCCCAGCTTATTTCTCTTGCATCTCAGGAAATTGCTCCAAGTTCAAAAGGCTATGCTTTATCCAACTTTATATTCTGGCCTTGCACCATGACATACATTGGCTCATGGTTCTCCTTCTTCCCTTCGCAGGCCTAGTAAGTACTTCCCCAGCTGGGTGGCTTGACCCCAATCATCAATCTGAGGAGAGAAAGGAGAAGTGGAGACAGATGTCCTGTAGGTACATGTCATTTTGCAAAACAAAGTTTTCTGTATCATCTTTAACGTGGAAGATGCTAGCCTTCAACTGGGAGGAGTGGGCCACTCAGGGGGATATTTCAGGGGAATCTGGAGAGTTCAGCCCACATCTCAGTGTCCTACATCCCTCTAATTATGGACCTGACCTTGGCATAGCATACTAGCCGGATTTGACAATGCAGACTTCCCTTGAACTCTGCTACCCTTATAATTAACGTCTCGGCCTCCTCCATGGCTTTTGTTTTGCATTTCATGACAGTAAATAAGAGACTCTTCATATAATGCCAACAAGGCTCTCAATTCACACTTTGTCTTCAACAGGAGATTCGTAGCCCTGAGCCTTTTATTGCCTTCCTCTGGTGCATCAGTACCGCCCAGCAATATTCGTCTGATCTACAGTCCTTGTACTTACCACTTCTACTGCACCTCCCAGGCTCTGTGACACTGAAACTGCTGGTGCCTCCCCTTCATCTGCATCCCACCCCAGTTCATCACTGTCCACATGTTAACAATGACACCAATATGCCATCCCAGGAGCCACTGATTGTGCACTCACCACCAGTGATGGTGTCCTCATTGCCAACACACCCATATGAGGGTCTGCTTCTTAAGGTCACTCCTCATATCCATTGCCTTACATTTTCTCAGGGTGCATGCTCTGAGATGGAGATTGAGTATGAGATATCGATTGTGGAGTGTGGTTTGACTTATCTGTTGCCACATAACAAAAAAGTACTTAGTGACTTAAGAAAACATAACCATTTTGTTGTATCTCACAATCCTATGGGGCAGGAGTGTGGGTAGAGTTTGGCCAAGTGATCCTTCTGCTTTGTGTGGAGTTGACAGTTGGGGTATATTCACTTGGCAACTGGACTCTCTCACATGCCTGATGTCTGCAGAGAGAGGACTAGAAGGCTATGTTTAGTGGAGCTCCTCTCCTTCTATATAATCTCAGGACCCCTTAAATTCCTCAGTCCTCTTGAAGACTAGACCTGACCTGGCAGGGTCCCTTCCACTGTATTATGTTGGTCAAAGTTGTCCTAGGACAGCCCAGGTTCCAGGGGAAGAAACACCTTCTCTCTTGGTTGGGAGAGTGTGGAAGAATGTGTGGCCCTCTCGAATCTGCTACCAATTCTCCTAGGAACAGGGTACATCAGGGAACAGACAAAGCAGGATTGGGAAGAAGGAGAAGATGAACTGCAGTGAGGTGGCAGCAGGGGTCTCAACTAATCCCCCAGGGAGTTCTGGAGTTAGAATGGCATTTGAAGTTGTCCTGAATTGTTGCAAGGAGGTTGAGTTTGTGTATGGCTCCCATGGGCCAGTCATTTAACCTGGGCCAGTCATTTGACATGTTCTTGAGGAGGAGAGGCATATAACTTTGTTTGAGAAAGCTCCCTTAGACCCAAGGCTATTTTTAGTGAGAAATTTTGTTGTGCTCTATCATCAACCAACTCTCTTGACAACCCCTGTTACTACAGGAACATCTGAGTGATGCATCACAGCATCCATTGCACACATCAAGAAATAAATGAAGGCTGCAAACATTATTATGACCTAAATAAGCAAATTAAAAATAACAAGTTACCATATCAAAAATACTGAAAATTAAAATTCTGATCTGTAAGACCCTCAGCAATAAAGATAAAAAATATAATGATGTGAAAGATATGGTTGAGATAAGTGCAATGTATGCATGCTGTAGAAAAGAGAAGAGTGTTCAAGAAGAAACGACTCGGTGACAGATAATCAGTGTTTCTGAAGGGAGAACACAGCCCATGGAACAGAAGACGATTTCTAAAATATCTATCAAGAAGAAATTAGGAAAGAAATGGTTCTGAAGATGAAAAGAGCTTACAGTATGCGAGGCAATTTTATCCCAGGCTGCTGAACTTAAAGACATATTTTTAATGAATGATTGTATTTCAAAAGTAAAAGTGGAATTCCTCTAGTAAATAGGGGTTTGAAGTAGTGCCCATTTCTATCCAATATGCTATATAATAAAGAGGTAATATGCAAATTGACCCTCACACCCTCACATCACAAGATGGCCACCCCATGTCATCACAAGATAGGCGCCCCCAAATAGTCACAAGATGGCCACCCCACGTCATCACAAGATGGCCACCACAAGATGGCCACCCCCACATTATCACAAGATGGTTGGCATGGGAAGGCAGTTGGGGGCGACGAGGCCTGCAGGGGAGGGCAGTTGGGGGGGACCAGGCCTGCAGGGGAGGGCAGTTGAGGGCAACCAGGCCTGCAGGGGAGGGTAGTTGGGGGTGATCGGACCAGCAGGGGAGCAGTTAGGTGTCAATCATGCCAGCAGGGGAGCGGTTAGGGGCTATCAGGCAGGCAGGCAGAGTGGTTAGGGGCAATCAGGCAGGCAGGCAGAGTGGTTAGGGGCAATCAGGCAGGCAGGCAGGAAAGTGGTTAGGAGCTAGCAGTCCTGGATTGTGAGAGGGATGTCCGACTGCCAGTTTAGGTCCAATCAGAGATCAGACCTAAACCGGCAGTCGGACATCCCCCAAGGGGTCCCAGATTGGAGAGGGTGCAGGCTGGGCTGAGGGACACCCGCCGCCAGTGTACGAATTTCATGCACCGGGCCTCTAGTGTCTCATAAAAGCAAGACACACACACACACAAAAACCTCTACAGTTCTCTTTTATGTTGAAACTAGAAAGCAGACTTGCCCCCTAGATTTTTTAAAATATATTTTTATTGATTTCAGAGAGGAAGGGAGAGGAAGAGAGAGATAGAAACATCAATGATGAGAGAGAAGCATTGATCGGCTACCTCCTATATGACCCCTACTAGGGATCGAGCCTACAACCTGGGCATGTGCCCTGACCAGGAATCAAACCCTGACCTCCTGGTTCATAGATTGATGCTCAACCACTAAGCAACACCAGCTGGGCCATAGTTTTTTAGGGTTGTTTTTGTTTTGTGTGTGTGTGTTTTTTGTGTGGGGTGTGTGTGTTTAAGTGTAAAGGCAGATAAAAGCAGCTAAGATTGGCCTGAAATGGAAAGGATTGTAGGGCAGCATGAAACACCCAAGAGAAAGGAAATAACAAGTGGTCCAGGAACAACAGGTCTCGGTGGCCATCTTGTGATGTGAGGGTGTGAGGGTCAATTTGCATATTAAAAGACCAGCATGAAACAAGGGCTGTGGGGTCTGGGAGGGATGAAGCAGAAAGTGAAAAACCAAAGAGCTCAAAGTGCAGGGGAGACATGAACGCACAGGAGAATGGAGAAGCAGCCATTCATCTTAGAAAATCCAGTGAGACTGCACTCGCTAAAGGAAATGTCTGTGACAGCCAGACAGGAAAAGGCTAGTTTCTTCCCCAGTAAGAAGTACAGTTGGAGCCGGGCCAGAATGGACACAAAACTGCTAGAAGAAATAAAGTGGGAAAGCTTTTCCCAAAGGACACCTCACAAAATTAGAAAGAACAGACGAAAGTTCTGGCCAAATACTTGATCATGAACTAAAAGTAGAGAAAGAGAAATAAAATAATCACTTCTATGAAGGAAGACCCCAAAGGGGAAAACACAAGATTTTAGGGAAAATATAGTGAGAAAACAGGAGACCATGAAATGTACATTGACAAACTAAGAGAAAAATAGTAGAAAGAACAAACAAAAAAGCACAAAAACGAAGATGAAATTGGAAGGAGCACAAGGCACCATAAGCATGGAAGATAATACAGAAAGGGATCTAGATTATAGAATGACAAAAGTGATCAAAATAAAGTAGAAATACAGAGGAGTTACAAAAGATTAAAGGGAATAGTTAGATACACAAGAAAGGCAAAGGAGATCAAATGCACATAATTGGAGTTCCCTAAGAAGAAAGCCAAAATAATGGAACAGAATATAGAAACATATAATTCAAGAAAACATCCCTGAAATGAAAGAAGGCTTGGGTCTAAAAGACGTGTCATATGCCAGGGCAACTTGAACCAGAAGGATCAATAATGAGATACATTTTGATAAAGTATTAGTCCTTAAAGTTAAGAAAGAATCCTTTGCAAAGTTAAGCCAAATTATCAAGTCACTTAGAATAATTTTTTAAAAAAGCAAATTAACCAGATTTCAAGTTTTCCTCAGCAGAATTCAGCATCAGAAGACAAGGCAGCAATCCTATATAATAAAATGCTAATATGCAAATTGTCCCTACAGTTGGGAGTTCAAACAAATGGGAGTTCCACATGTGCTGACCACCAGGGGGCAGTGCGGAACATGGCAGGCGTCAGCCACATGGCACTGGCAAGGGCTGCAGTGGAGGTGCTGCCGGCCCCAATTGGGCCCCGATGAGAGCAGGACCACAGAGGGATGGTGGAACAGGTGAGTGGGCGGTGCCAGGGAGGCCCCAGCTGGCAGCGATGGCAGGCGGCAGGCAGCCGGGGGAAGGGAGGCCCTGGCCGGCAGCTGGGCCTCTAGTATTTATATGATAGGCAAGGGGAAATGTACAAGCCAAGGATTCTATATCCAGCCAACTTGTGCTTCAAGTACAAATTTAATGGACAAATTGTTTTGAACACAAAAGCCTTCAGGGATTATTGGTCCCAAAAGTTCTTATTAAGGAAACTGCTTACAGGTGTACCTGTCAGACGAGGGGTAACAGGAAGGCAGTGGTAAGTCATATGAATTATATAGAACTCATCCATTGTGGAATCATTGCCACAGCAGGTTAGTGAACACATCACCTCCTATGTTTCCCATTTCTTTTTTGTGATGAGAACATTTACTGTGTACTCTCTTAGCAACTTCCCTGTGTGGAACACAGTATCAGTAACTATAGTCATCACGCTGTCCATTACATCCCCGACTTACTCATCTTATAATGGGCACTTTGTACCCTTTGACCAACATCTCCTCATTTCCCCACCCACAGTGCCTGGCAAACACCACTCTACTGTCCATTCTTTCCTTTTTCTCTAAATTAAATTTATTGGGGTGGCATTGGTTAATAAAATTACACAGGTTTCAAGCGTATACCTCTATGATACATTATATGTATATTGCATTGTGTGCCCACCACCCAAAGTCAAATCTTCCGTCACCATATATTTGACCCCCTTGACCCTTTACTAGCCCTCTCCCTCCCTCCTTCTGGTAACCACCATACCGTTGTCTGTGTCTTATGAGTTTTTGTTTGTGCATATGTTGCTTTCAGTTCTGTATCCCATATATGAGTGAAATCAGATAGATGATTGGATGAAGAAGATGTACATATAGGGTGAGGCAAAAGTAGGTTTACAGTTGTGAGAATGCAAAAGTTTATTCTTGTATTATTATTTATTAATCATATTTTCCACACAAACAACTATAAACCTACTTTTGCCACACCTGTAAAGATAATGAAATGCTACTCGGTCTTCAGAAAAGATGAAATACTGCCATTCGCACTAACATGGATGGATCTTGAGACTATCATGCTAAATGAAATAAGTCAGACAAAAAAGAAGTTAAGAACCATATGATTTCTCTCCAATTTATGGCCACACCACCCTGAACACACCCGATCTCTTCAGATTTCTTTCTGTTCTTTTCAAAGCCAAATTAGATCATGTCCCTCCCCTGCCTAAATCTCTGCATTGGTGTTTCAGTTGCCATCAAATAGACCCAAAGCCCTTATGAGATTAAATTGGCCAATGCTGTGTGGACCCTGCGTGTTTATTTCTCCATTGCAGACTTCTATAACTCTCCTCTCACTTCACTTCCTCCCACTCCTTCTGGAACAGGGTGAGCTCTCTCCTAGTTCTGGTCCATGGAACTTTCCAAAAACTCTTCTCTGAGACTTCATAGCCTCATTCTCTCACTTTGGTCAGGACCTGCTCCTTAGGGACGCTTTCCTGAGCCCACCTGCCTAAAACTGCAGCCATGTCTCCTAGCTCCCCTCTTCTTAGTAGGGTTGCTAACACAGTAGGTCCTCAGCCTATTTTTATTGAGATTATTTGGGTCTGCATTGAGTTATGTTAATCCAATGTCTTTAAGTAGTCTCAGTACTCAACACTAGTCTTTCTATTTTGATGGGTGTTTTTATCACTTGAATTGTATCATTGACTCTCTTTTCTTTCCAAGAGGAGTGCTTGGCTGCAAAATTTTCCGAGTCCTTATACCCTGGGAGTGTCTTTCTTCGTTGCTTTCGTGTTAGAACAATACATTGATTGATGTGGAATTTTCAGTTCACACACTTTTCTTATTAAAATTCTGTGTTGTCCTCTGGCATTCCCTTATGTAGAAGAGAACTTCGAGGACAGCCCAACTTTTGTTCTTTCATAGGTAACTTTTTCCCTGCCTGCCCGAGTGCTAATGCTTCATTTTGAATCACTTTTTTTTTTCATTGCTTTTCTTGGGTTCATGAAGTTAGTCTGTTTGATTTAGACTTAAATAATATTTCAGCATAGAAAAGGGTTTTTTGTATTTACTTCTTTTTTAGAACTCTTAAGATCTACTCTTAGCAGAATAGATCTTGCTCATCTTTTAATGGAAAGTTTGTGCACTTTGATGAATATCTCCCAGTTTCCATTTTCTCCTCCTCTCTGCTTCTATGAACTTGACTTTTTTTTTTTTTTTTAGATTCCACATATAAGTGATACTGTACTGCATTTGTATTTCTCTTTCTGGCTTATTTCACATAGCATAGTGCCCTCCAGATTTAAGACGTCACTTTTTTTTTTTTCATTCAGGCTTTTGTAGACTAAGGTATGCCCAGAAAAATAGGCATACTTATATTGTGCCAGAAGAGTTTTTACTTTTGCTTTAATCCTTTTCTTTTCTTCTAGAACTGTGGCTATAGTACCATTGACAGGAATATATCTCTTTTCAATGACTAGTTTGTATCATGGATTTTTCTGGGTGGTGCTTCTACTTGAGGTGAAATTAGCTCCTTATAACTCAGATGAAATATTAGTTCTTCATATAAATGTCAATATAAAGAGCACCAATAAAATAGATTTTCTGAAACTAATACGTTTCCCCCTAGCCCTTCCATTTGGGTAGATGTCAGGTGCTTAAGCCAACCATCTGGGAGTTGTCATGGATTCTTCCTTGTGCCTCACACGCAATCTCCTTTTCCCTTTATTCATCCTGCCAGAACTGCCTTGGCCTTCTCTCCATAGCTTGACCTGGCTTAGGCTACTTCTTAGATCCTCGGGGATGGAATGCTACTGTCTTGCCACAAAAGAAGATTTTAAAAAGTATAGTTAAGGTATCACAGACACAGAGACATCTGAAAGACAAGATTTGAGAAGAAAGGTCTCATCTTTATCATTTACTGTACATTAACATACATAGTCATACACAAGGAATAGTCATTAGAAGGCCGATGTACTCTGACCACATACAGTAATTTCCAAAGCAATGGAGGGAGAAGACTATGCAACCATATGGTATGGTTATCATAAGGTAACCTGTTCCATTCTTTTGTGTTGCTGTTACTGCTTTTGACACAGCTACAGGAAATAAAAAGACTACTGGAATGCATACCAGGAAAAAGTATTCCCAGAAGGCTTTGCAAAATGAAAGTTGGAATCCTTGAGTGGAACCAGATTTCTAAAAAATAAGCTTTCTGTTCTCTATAACTAAGATGATTCTGTTAAAAATAAAATACATTTTATGCATTTGGTCACATTTCATATTAAAAATACATTAGAGGAAAAGAATATGTGCACAGAAGTTATAATGCAGTACCTGAAGTTCAATGTGAAAAGCAGTAGTATCATGACATCATAATGTAGTGTTGGCTCTAGAGATTGAACTGTTTAATTATATTGCACTTGAGATACACCATACTGTCTTCCTTCTTTTCATTGTAAGCGGGAGAAATTTCTAGTTAGTTTTGGTTTTTTGGTTACCTATTGCTGTGTAACAAACTAGCCCAAAATGTAATGGCTTAACCCAATACCTTTTATTTGCTTGCAGTTCTGGGGGTGGGAGTGTGGGGAGGGGGCATCAGGAATCCAGACAGGGCACAGCAGGGAAAGCATGTGTCTGCCTCATGTGATATCTGGTAGGTTTGAAGATCCAAGACGGCTCTCCACTCCCAAGTCTTCACCTCAGCTAGGAAAGCTTGAAAAGCGGGGCTGGCTGCGGTAGCTCTGGGGTCAGTTGGCCAAGATCTCTGTTCTGGCTGTCATCTGGGTTCCGTGGTTCACCTCCATATAGTTTCAAGGCCTCTCTCTAATCCCCGTTGTTCCTCCTGAAGGGTGGCTGAACTTCTCTCATGGAAACTCGGGGTGAGTGCAAAGGAAGAGCTACAATGTGTAAGATTTAGACATGAAACAGCATCACTTTCCCTGCATTCTATTGGTTAGAGCAGTGGTCGGCAAACTCATTAGTCAACAGAGAGGCAAACCACGGCTCAAGAGCCGCATGTGGCTTGCGAGCCGCAGTTTGCTGACCACTGGGTTAGAGCAACAGAACATCATAGGGTCCAGATTCAAAGGTAGGGTATGAGTTCTAGGAGGTATGATTTTTTTTTTGGAGGACAATCAAAGGAACAGTCTTCCATAGTTCACCCTCTTGCCCCTAATAATTCACAATTAACACACAACCGAAATGTACTCTCCCAGGATGCCCAGAGACTCAACCAATTATTGCATCAGACTCGGTCTTGGAGTCCAAGGTCTTGTCATCTAAAACAGGTCCATATGTGAATAAGAAAAGAAAGGCCTTTGGCATAGCTTCTCTCACTCTGAAGACTTGTGAATGAAAGAGACAACTTATCTGTCTTCCATACTCTTGAAAGACACTGAGGAATTTGGGATGGGAAAATTGCAATATTTGCTCCCATTCATAAAGGAGGGTAAATGGAGCTAAAATTATATGTAGAAAGAGATCAACAAAAGGACTTGTATGCATGCATGTAAGTATAACCAATGGACACAGACACTAGGGGGATGAGGGCATGTGCTGGGAGTGGAGGTGGCTAGGGGGAGGTCAGTGGGGGAAAAGGAGATATGTGTAATACTTTAAACAATAAAGAATCTAAAAGAAACAGACTGTAGTGATGCTGAAGGGGCCTCGTTGAGATCCCGTTTACTGAGCTAGTGACTCCATCTTCAGCGCATCATGTGTATTGACTCACAGCTATCCAACACGACTCGCTGGCACCTCTGGTGGTACAGTATGTGTCAGAACCAGTGGATCCCATGGTCATGTGTTTTGGCAAATCGATGTTTTGATCAGTGTCATCATTGGGATGAAATTTGTTAAAAATATGACCTTAATTGTCCATAAAGATAAATAATTGGCATGTTTGTAGGTGAAATGAATGCAAATGCTCACTGAAACAGGATCTTTGAAAAAGTAAAGAGAAAGTACTTGGAGTGGGCAGGAAAGCCATGAGGCCATTGGAGTAATGAGCTCTACATTTTTAAATACATCATACCTGAATTATTGCTTTACTAAGGGCTCATTACTCAGTCAGAATGTGGAAAGAAAAACAGCAAATGATAAACAACAAAGTTAAATTTAGAGAAAATACTCCAGCCTACTAGGAATACCGGTTAATAATGCTGATTTTTTTTCAATAGATGGAGATACACATATTTTGATATACACTGAGTGGCCAGATTATTATCTCTGAACACATAATAATCTGGCCACTCAGTATATATATTAGAGGCCCGGTGCATGAATTCGTGCATGGGTGGGGTCCGGCCAGCCTGGCCAGTGGGGAGAGGACATGGGCGGTTGGCCAGCCTGCCTGCTGGTCGAACTCCTGGTTGAGGGGACAATTTGCATATTAGCCTTTTATTATATAGGATATATACTGAGTGGCCAGATTATTATGCGTTCAGAGATCATAATAATCTGGCCAGTCAGTGTATATGCAATTTGATATGTATGCTATTTTGTTGTATAGACAACAATCTTTTAAATTTCATATGTCAAATTTTCTGGAGGTGTTGACATCATAGAAATTTTTACTTAAAAATGTCGAATTTTGTGCCAAAAAAAGAGCACTTGTGGGAAGTTTTAATTCATTACTTTATTTTGAAGAAAAGTGCTGCTGAATACTTCAGGAAGCTTATGGTAAACATGCTCCATCTCAAGATACTTGTGAACGCTGGTTTAAATGCTTTAAAAGTGATTTTGATGTGAAAGACAAAGAACGTCCAGGTCAACCGAAAAAGTTTGGAAAGTAACAATTACAAGCATTATTGGATGAAGATGCATGTCAAACTCAAAAACAACTTGCAGAAAGTTTAAACGTTGCTCAGCAAACAATTTCCGATCATTTACAAGCAATGGGAAAGATTTTAAAGGAAGGAAAATGGGTGCCACATCAACTGAACGAAAGACAAATGGAAAACCGAAAAGTCATCAGTAAAATGTTGCTTCAACAGCATGAAAGAAAGTCTTTTTTGCATCGAATTGTAACTGGCGATGAAAAGTGGATTTATTTTGAGAATCCCAAATGCACAAAATCATGGGTTGATCCAGGTCAACCATCAACATCGACTGCAAGGCCAAATCGCTTTGGAAAGAAGACCATGCTCTGCGTTTGGTGGGATCGGGAAGGTGTGGTGTGTTATGAGCTTCTAAAACTAGGTGAAACCATTAATTCTGATCACTACCGACAACAAATAATCCATTTGAACCACGCTTTGATCGTGAAACAACTAGAATGTGCCAGAAGACACAGCAAAGTAATTTTGCTTCATGATGACGCACCATCACACACTTTAAAACCAGTTAAAGACACATTAAAAGATCTTGCCTGGCAAGTATTAACCTACCCGTCATATTCACCAGACCTTGCTCCTTCAGATGACCACTTGTTCTGATCGATGGCCCACGCACTTTCTGAGCAGCACTTCAAACGTACGAAGAAGTGGAAAATTGGGTCTCTGAATGGTTTGCCTCAAAACAAGAAAAGTTCTATTGGGACAGTATCCACAAATTACCTGAAAGATGGGGGAAATGTGTAGCTAGCGATGGACATTACTTTGAATAAAGCACTTTTGAGATTTCTCTTGAAATAATCGTGTTTTCTTTTATTACAAAACCCACCATTATTAACTGATATATCTAGTAAAGCTTTCATTTCCTTTTTTTAAAAATGTAAACCTACTCAAGACTCACATACATCTATGTAAGTAAAAACCCCTTTAAAAGTGTTACTTCAAGCCGAAACCAGTTTGGCTCAGTGGATAGAGTGTTGGCCTGCGGACTGAAAGGTCCCAGGTTCGATTCTGGTCAAGGGCATGTACCTTGGTTGAGGGCACATCCCAAGTAGAGGGTGTGCAGGAGGCAGCTGATCAATGTTTCTAACTCTCTATCCCTCTCCCTTCCTCTCTGTAAAACATTAATAAAATATATTTTTTTAAAAATGTTACTTCAAGTCTTTAAATCACTTGATAAGACATACTGAATTTATTCAGTCTTTTAGAAAAAATTGTTTGGAATGTTGTGGAATTATTGTGCTATGGCATATGACCTTTCTCCCCATTCTACAAAATATTGACAACAAATGAATTTTCACAAAAAAGAAAACCTGGACTGTTTTAGTAGACTCAAACCCGTGTATTCCAGTGACTGAATTATGAATTCAGCCTTCGGTTCAACGCCCTCTGTGGCTGCTTTGAGCTTGCCTGCGAGCGTGCTGTTTATTTTCACATGCAGGGAAAACTAAGTATTCAAACTACTATCATTTCCCAGAAAAAAAAATGAATATGAAGATGTGAATAATGAATAAGAGTCTAAACACAGTGCACCTTTGGACAGGAACACTGTCTCTCCACAAACAAAGATGGTAACGGTGGTAGGATATGTATATAGGGAACAACAGTTCTTTCAGAGTCTGCACAGGTTCTCTCTCTACTCCCGTGAATAGGGCCATTCATTTCGGCAGGCCCTGTGTGTATGTGTGCGTGCGTGTGTGTGTGTGTATGTGAGTTTTGGAAAGCTCGCTGTCTTAGCTGAGCCCAGCTGCATGTAGCAAATGTTTGGAGATGTCTAAATGTGTATAATTCCATTCAGTACCTTTCTAATGAAATAATTCAGCCAAATGTGTGAAAACAGGAATAGAGAAAAAAAGAGCAAATCAATCATGATAGGAATTCTATTCAAAGTAAAATATAAAATAATATAAAATGGCCAGTGAGAGAGAGGTTAAGATTAATGTTATATTCTTATTTTATTGAAAAATAAAAAGCATCTCACTTGAATACTTCAGAAAGCAAGAGCTGTCAGGAAGTGAGCAATAAACCAGATATTTCTACGGTAGGATATTTATCCTGAGATTGCAGCTCATGTTTAAGCCACCTGATTTGTTTCTTCCTTACATCGTGATGTATCAGCCATCATATCAAGCTACGAAATTAATTTTTAATTTTATGATTGTATAAAAAAGAGCAAACTATATGAAGAGGAACAGAAAAATGGATTATATGATTTATGGGGTATAGTAAAATAATATTTTAGCTAGTGAAAATTGTGTTATTTTATTAGGTTGACATGACAATAATATTAAAAACTTAAATCTATAAGGAAGATTTTTAAAATTAACTATCAGAATTTTGAAGCTTAAATGGAGAGAAGTAAGAGTCAGGTCCCCGTCCTAGCTGGTTTTTCTCAGTGGATAGAGTGTTGGCCAGCGGACTGAAGTGTCCTGGGTTCAATTCCAGTCAAGAGCACATGTCCAGGTTTCGGTCTCGATCCCCACTAGGGGGTGTGCAGAAGGCAGCCAATCAGTGATTCTCTCTCATCATTAATGTTTCTATCTCTCTCTTGCTCCCTCTCCCTTCCTCTCTGAAATCAATAAAAATATTTTTTTTTAAAAAAAGAGCTTTAGATCCCGGAAGCTCTAGTTAGACAGTTATTTTTAAAGATGGTGGTCTTCAGGGAGGCACTTCTAGGGCTGGGACTCGGCTTTTCCTTTGTAAATTGGCCATCTGTACCCATTCCACACACCCCCACTCCCAGCCTCTGGCAACCAATGAGTGAAGAGAATGTGGTACATATATTATATATACACTTTAATAGCTGATAGCTCACCTTTGAAAATGAAATGTATTTTAATAACCACTGCCTTTATAATTATTCAAAGTGTGTATATACACCTTTTGGGACACCCTATATATTATATAGAGAACATGGAATATTATTCAGCCAGAGAAGGGAAAGAGAAAGAAATCTTGCCATTTGAGACAACATGGATGGATCTTGAGGGCATTATGTTAAGTGAAATAAATCAGACAGAGAAACACAAAAATGATTGAAAAAGTAAACTCATCGATACAGAAAACTTCAGGAAGTGGTTATGGGATTTAAATCAGTGGATATGGTTTGTGGGGTGTTATGTTTTGGCGGGGAGAGGAGAGCGGGTATATTGACCAGTTTGGTGAGCAGGCAAATTCCTCCTCCCTGTATTCTGAACCTGGATTTCTTCTCTGGATATTGGGGGACAATTGGTTTTATGAGCAAGGGCTCTATCTATATACACTGCAGATTTTAGAGGGTTAGTTTGTTAGTGTTGCATAGACTGTGCTGAAGAGAGGAAAACCTTGAGGTAGAAATATGAACGAAGCAGTTTTCCGGGCCTGGGGGCCATGTGTGTGTGTGTGTGGGGGGGGGTTAGTTGATGGGAAGTTGGGCAGAAGAGCATAAAGTTGCAGAAGAAAGACTGAAATTCCAGAAAGGGGTCCTTGAGAAATCATGCTACGATCAGTAAAACATAAAGAACAAAGAAGCTTTGAGATGCCTTTGACCTTCCCCGTCTGAACCCTGTGTGAAGCCCACACTGAGGGCGTCCATATGATGCTGTAGATATTTACAGAGGCTGCCGCTGCAGTGACAATTCACTTTGAAGTCCCTCTCCGTGGTGCAGGGGTGGATGAAAGACCGTCCTGTGATGGTCCCGAGCCAGCGGGCCGGGGCTATGGTAAAGCAAAGAGGAATCCTGGGGAATGAGCCTGCCTAGGTCTTCAAAGGACCTTTTCTCTGCCTGTTAAAAAGTGTTCATTCTTGATTGCCACCCTCCTAGAAAAACTGTGACGCTCGGGAGTTTAATTTGGAGCAACATGAATGGCTTTACTTTCAATAGTCACAGGCAAATGACAGGTTCTATTTAATTTTTTTATATATCTTTATTTACATAGACTTTAGTGATATCCCTGCCTGCTGTATAATTTGATTTATTTTGGGACATCAGAAAGAATCCACTGAAGTTGCACATGGCAGCCGCCTGCTTGGGCAGCAAAACTGGTAGCACAGAGCAGAATAGCAAATAAAATTCAGTTAAGAAATCACAGGATACTTTAAAAGGGAGCTATGGGTATTTTTTATCATTGTATACTTTACCCAAATACAAAAACATTCATTGAAGAATAAGCAAGCCAGTGTTTGGAATACGTTGCCCCTAATTTACATAAAAGACCTACAAAAGGTGCCACGGATTTAAGTCCTCAAACCTTTTGGGGATGGATACAGAAATGTGCGAACATGGAGGGGACCGTGCAAATTATTGTCAAATGCAATCATAGGTTTTAGAAAAAGAACAGGACCCTTTGTTTGGCAGACTTCTCTAATTCAGTGTCTTAAATAATAATGTTTTCCTTTAACGTTAGGTCTGTGGCATAAAGCTTAGGCAGTAGAACAGGCGTGAGTTCAAATTCTGGTTCCAGCACCCACATACCATCACTAAGCCCCAGGTTGCCCATTTACACAGTGAGAATAATCATAGTAATGAGGGCGCCTGTTACTGGCGTCCTCAAAGTCCATGGCAAAAATCTCTTCCAGGCGGTTTATTTATTTATTTATCTTACATTAATATTACAGATATCCCCATCCCCCCTCTTTGCCCACCTCCACCCAGTGCCTGCCCCCCTTCCCACTGACCATCACCGCACTGTGCCAGTGGGTTATGCATACATGTTCTTTGTCTAATCTCTTCACCTCCTTTTATCCAGGCCCCCCTTCCCCCCCTCCTGACAGCTGTCAGTCTGTTCCATGTGTCCATGGCCCTGATTCTATTTTGTTCATCAGTATATTTTGTTCATTAGATTCCACACATCAGTGAGATCATGTGGTGTTTGTCTTTCTCTGACTGGCTTATTTCACTGAGCATCATAATCTCCAGGTACATGTTGTTGTTTTTTGTTTGTTTTTATTTTTCTCATTGGTATTTTGTCTCATTCTCCTTCAGCCCTCATTTTTTAAAAAAATATTTTGACATAGATTTTTTTTTTAATATGTCTCCACTGATTTCAGAGAGAGGAAGGGAGAGGGAGAGAGAGTGAAAGAGAGAGAGAAACATCAATGACTGATTGGCTGCCTCCTGCACACCCCCTACTGGGGATCGAGCCCGCAACCCAGGCATGTGCCCTGGCCAGTAATTGAACTGGGGACCTGGTGGGTCTTGGGTCGATGCTCAACCACTGAGCCACATTGCCGGGCAGATGGGTTTTAGCCAGGGAAAGTTTTCTTTCCAGGCTGTCTTTTTTTAATTGGTTCTTTCACTTCAATACTCTTCTTTCTTCCAATACATTCACAGAACTTCAGATCTGTTCATAGACTTCCTTCATGTGAGTGCACAGTCTGTCTGAGTGAAGTCAGTTAGCTTATCTCTGCTCTTAGCGGTCAGAGGATGATGTAACATTGGCCTTTCATAGGACAGCCTTATTTCTCCAGTTTTGTAATTCCTGGAGGGATGTCTCAGACCCATCTCTGTGGGTGCGAACCCACCACATACTTCTCTGCTTGTAGAAATTTTGTTTTGTCTTTTGTCCCTCCCCTCACTTCTTCTTCCTTTCCCTCCTCCTCAATTCAGCCAGCAAGGCCTTGTGATAAGAGTGAGGTTCCTACATTTCCCGTCTCTGATTTTTGACCAGAATGATAAAAGCTGAAACACTGGAAAATAGGAATGTTGGGAATAGATGTGTGTGGACTTGATTTCTGTCATTTAGGTTATGAGTCTGATTTGTGAGTCCCCAACACATTCATAGGTCATGTCATAACTTGAAAAAGTGCATAAAATATCACTTTGATAACTTAGCTCAGTGGTCGGCAAACTGCGGCTCGTGAGCCACATCGGCAAATTCATTAGTCAACAGAGCGGCAAACCGCGGCTCACGAGCCACATGTGGCTCGCGAGCCACGGTTTGCCGACCACTGACTTAGCTGCTAGATCTCATATAAATGGACAGAAACAGCTCTTGCCTTGGGACAGTCTGATGACCTCTGACCTTTGGAGGTGAGGTGCATTCTGGACCGTTGCCTTTCACTGTGTGGTAAGCTGCCTTCAGCGTTTAAATAAACTGCTCAAATGAGATGGGATGTTTCCAATAAGTTACAAAAAATTGCTGCATTCTTGGGGGACTCTGGCTCCATTCCCATCATTTAATCAACCCAAGAGCCCCGCGTTCCTACAGCCTAGGAGATGCTTTGGTTGTTGCTGATATGCTTGTTGTTATTGTTGTTGTTTAAAGAGAGACTTACTTTGGATGGGGAGGTAACGGAAGGGCCATTGCCCCGATGCTCATTTCTCTCTGATACATACGTCATGAAGGAGATACTCTGCCATCTTCATTCCCAGGTGGTGCAGGAAACCGGGATGGATATGACTGCATTTTCCCCAATACATTACGTTTTAATTCTATTTCCGGAGGGCATGCGGACATCAACTTAGGGTGTGCTCAGGCCAGGCATTCACTCTCATAAGAGAAGTGCGTTCTCATTGATGGTCCCTCATGTCTCTTCTGCGTATCTGCCCTGAGCTCACTGCTTGGTTTATGAGACTGATTTGAAAATTGCCTTGCGTTTTTCATCACTAAAAATCACTTCTCCGTTCTGTATAATCCTTAGGCATTTTGACCGGCCCACTGTAATTTTCTCCTGTAGAAAGGGGGCTTGCCTCTCCTAATTATTCTGCTTCTTCGCTGGAGATTTGTACATTAAATTGTTAGTTACTAAATATTAAGTCTGGAACAAGGCATGACACTTCAGATATAGCAAAGGTAAATTATGGCATTCGGCACTATTACAAGGTGCGCTACTATTTTTATGGTAACCTTACCCACTCTCTAACCACAAATAAGTATTTGTCTAGTATGGGTGTCGTTCGAAGGAAATTATGTTGCAGCTTGTAATTACTTCCACTGAAACCTATCTGCTCAGACCTAGACCTTGCCCTGCCTGGAATGCATGGGCGCGGGGGGCGGGGGGGAACGGGGGAGTGTTTTCTTGGAGCTGATTAAAGCCGTGGTCTTGACTTTGGTCCTTTAAGAAGAAATTACTAGTAGCTTTACTGTGGGATCAATGAGTCTCGCTGTGTGTGTTTCCTTGGAAAATGAAGTGCTTATGATGTGGCAGTTCAGAGAGAGAGGATGGTAGCAAGCTCTGGGGTTCCCTGAGGGATGCTGCCATGTGTACCAGGACTCCTGGGTGTCTCTTTCTCTCTCTCTGTCTCTCTGTCTCTCTGTCTCTGTCTCTGTCTCTCTCTCTCTCTCTCTCTCTCTCTCACACACACACACACACACGCACACACACACACACACGCACACACACAGCCTTTGTAAAGTAGGATTCGAAATTACCTGAACAATTACTAGGAGGACACCCCCCGCCCCATCGTTAATTTTTCACCTTAAACTGAGATTTCTCAGTAGAGTAACTGGACTTACAGAAAGCCTGTGAAGCCCTGTGTTCTGTACACGCTCCTCTCTCTGCCCCCGTATTCGGCAAGCCTTTCTGCTTCCGAGCCCTTTGCTGTTTCACAGAACCGTTCCAGCACGCGGGTTGTTTCTGTGCGTGGGGCGCCCTTACCTGCTTCCCTCTCCATCCGAATCCCGGGGCCTCTGTCATTCCTAGACCATCTGCTCCATACACTGCTCCTCCTGCTCCCAGGAGAAAGGACTTTTCCTCTTTGCTGCCCCCCCTCCCCCCCCCCCGCAGCCATGTGTTGAGCTCCTTTTGCCATAGCTGGCCCAGTTCGCCCGCCCGGTGAAGTGGTTAAACGCCTCCTGCCTTTCTCCCACCTACACCTTTCCATGGAGCCGCTCGCCTTCCTTACGCACTTGATTTGCTCGGCCAGGCAGGTGCCCGCCACCCCGTTGGGACACAGGTGTCCATGGACTTGCAGAGCCCACGCGCTCCATCCTTTGGGGTGCTTTCGTCTCGCCTCTCTGCTTCCCGCAATGTTCTGTCCTGAAGTCAGCTCCTCCCAGTCATTCTTTCCGCTGCCCCCGCCCCCCCTCCCCCCCGCAGGGATGTCTCTTTTTCCTACAGGGGAAGCTGTGTGGGGGATGGGAGGAGCTGATAGTCCAGGTCTGGCTTAGAGTCAGCACTCGGTGAGCCCTGGCTCCGTGAGTCTCCTGTCTGGTCCGTGATGCACAGAGAGGCCATGTGCTCCTGGGGACGGGGCGTAGTGGAAAGGTGGAACGGAGACTCGGGCCTCTGGCTCTCCATCACGAGGTCGAGTTCAGAGCTCTTTAAATCACTCAGAGCTCTCCATTTCCAGATCTCTAAATCACTGACTCTGTCCCCAGGTCCCCATGACCCCGGCTGCCTGGCTAAGGAAAGAGCCATAAAACCCTCTGGAAAATGGACCATTTATTATCTGCTGGAGCTCAGGTCTGCTCTTTGAGAAATAGTTTTGACGTTTTGGTCTAAGTCCTCAATTTGAGTTGGATAAGCAAGTTTCTCGGTCTTTTACTCTGAGCCTCCAACCTCATCCCCACATGTTTTTTTAAAAAAATTTATCTTTATGGTTGAAAGTGTCACTGATGTCCCACTTTTTCCCCATTGGCCCCCTTCCCCACCCCAGGCCTTCACCGCAATAGTGCCTGTGTCCATGGGTTTTGCACATGTGCATACACGTTCTCTGGTTAACCTCTTCCTGCCTCCCACCCGCTCCCTCAGAGAATCCTGTCTGTTCCCTGCTTCCATGCCTCTGTCTGGGTCTATTTTGTTTGTCAGTTTATTTTGTTCATTAGATTCCGCATGTGAGTGAGATCATGTGATGCATGTCTTTCTCTGGCTGGCTTATTTAAGGGCAGCAACGTATCCTGTAAGAATTGATCTTGCTCGAAATATCTCTTACTTTAACTGTCATGTGGAAAGGACTTGAAGATTATTGTCATTTAATGGCTGTCTATTATTTTCCAGGAAAATATTACAAGTATTTGCAATGTTCCAATTATTTGTCAGGCAAGTAATACAATTATTGGCTCTGCTTCTGACCATAATAATGTGTGGGAGGATTTTAGTGGTGAGAGACAAGAGGCTCACAGAGTGTAAATGACTTGCCCAAAGGTCCTCAGTAAAGGTAGCGTGACAGGGTGTTAAAGATCTCCCATCTGGCCTCAAGGAACATGAGTTCAAATTCTGAGTGTATCACCTATCAAGAGGTGATCTTGCTGAATTTGCTTAGAGGTCAGATGATTGCGAGCAAAAGCTTTACTGAAGCAAGAAAAATACATTAATTAATTTAAAAATTACCAGTGCTTCAGTTTATAAAAGAACATATCAACCCCTAGGAAGGACAAGAGCCAGTTATTTTAGTAAAAAATGTAGACTTTGGTTTTACTTTTTAAAGTATCAGATGAATCATCCCCATATGTGCTGATGGTGCCGGTTACTCAAGCATTCGTCCTCCTGCTCTTGATTCTGGGGTTTCATTCCCTGGAATTCTAATGGAAAAAGCCTGGGCTCACATGAAGACAGGGCATTCTTTGGAAATGCCAAAACTCCAAAGAGGGAATATACTGTTACCCTTCCAGTAGCAATTAGTGGGTTTATGAAAGCACACATGTCGAAGAAGAGCTTGCTTATGGATTCAGAGTGATGACATAGACTTAGAAACATGAGAAAAGATTGAAAAAAATCTCTGGTGTTCACCTTAAAATGGGGGCAAGCATGTAGTCTTACCTCCCACAAAAGATACAATTTAGGATTTCCAGGAAGCTCATTCTCTGTCTTCCTCCCCTTTTTCCTCTCGATTCTTCCTAATTTGTTGTTAAGTGGTTCCATTTTTGCCTGTTGTTTGTATAGAGCATAGGTTGTGGCATTTCCAATGGTCAGACAAGGGTCTCTGCTCAACTCGTTTAAAGCCAAAGGGGATCTGCTGTGTCATGTACTGAAAACGTGGGGGGCTGGAATTAAGGGTTGGAAGGATGTCCTCGGGGGCCAGGCCTTGGCCTTGGCTGGCTTGCCCTCATTCTCACCAGCCACACCAGGCTACCTGCTGGGAAGCCTGGGGGGTGGGGGAACACTGTTTCTCTCCCAGCAGTTACAGCAAAGACCTCATCGTGGAATAAATTGTCTCCAGTGGGGCAGGTGTGCCCCTGAAGGAACTACTGGGCCCAGGGACATGCAGTGCTTTCACTGCTAGACCGGTGGCCCATCCCGAAGCTGACAGAGCAGTCAGCGGAGGACGAAGGAGAAAAGCGTATATATTGTCACCAGGTACAGGGTGAATGGTGTCAGAACCACAGATACCGCCCAGCTCAGGAACAGTTAATGAGTGGAAAACGGATCACATGATTCCTCCTCAAGAAACTTCAACCCACTGACTCCTCCTCTTGGTTTTCTTATTCTGGTTGTAGTGTGGATCACAGCTCTCCCAGAGCCCAACCTCAAAATAGCTTTCACATCTCCTCCTCCCTTGGCCCAGTGCTCGAGTTCTGTGGATTTATCTTTCAGGATGTCTTTCGCATCTGCACTTTCTTTCCATTCTCACTGCCACCATTCAGATTTGGACGATCATTAATTCTTGCCCAGACGGTTGCTTTTTCCTCCTAATGGATCTTCCAGCCTTCAGTTTCACAAGTTTTTATATATTTATACCAAATTGTATTTCATTTTGTTTCTTACTCATGTTTCTATGATTTCTCTAACATTTTATTTTTGTTCCTCAGTGCTATCCCAGAAAGACCATAGACCTCCCTGCAATTTCTACCTGGTGTCCAGGAATTTTATTTTTTAACTCTTTTTGCTTATGCATTGTTGGCCTATTTTTGCAAGGAATTGTGGGTAAAAGTTATCTAAAACTGAATTGAATTCATTGCAAATGCTCTGGACTTCCTCACTGCTTTAAAATTCCATCCTACCTAATAATAGACAAATTTGCAAATTGACCGTACCTTTGCTATGCCCACGATTGGCCAGGAGGCACGGGGGGGGCGGGCCTCGGGGTGGCCGGGGGGGCTGATTGGGCCGGCAGGATGCTGAGTGTGGCGACGTGAGCTCAGTGTCTGCGCCATGGCTGTGCTGCGGCACAGAAGGGGCCTCTGGGGCAGCAAGCCCATGTCCCGCCGCGGACCATCAAAAGGGGGGGAGCTGGGTGCCTGTCCGCTCCGGCACCAGGCCTTTCAGAAGCCTCTGCCGTGCCGGAGGCTTCTGAAAGGCCTGGTGCACCAGCGGACAGGCATCCAGCTCCCCCGCGATCGAAAGCAAAAGCGTGGGATCTGGGTGCCTATCTGCTCCGGCACCAGGATGGCAGGTTAGACCTAGGGGACCCTACACGTGCATGATTTAATCATGCACCGGGCCTCTAGTCAGTAAGTAAGTGTTACCCAATTAAAATTTTAGAGCCACATAGTATGTATGTATGTATGTTGTTTTGTTTTGTTTTGCTTAAGAAAAACAATCTGGCTGGGTGTTAGTTTAAGGAAATACTGGAGGCAGAAGGACCAATTGGAAGGATACTAGCATAATACAAGCACGATGTAATAAGGTATATTAAAAAAAGGGAGTGGTGACTGGGAATATAAAGGAAGGCAGATTGATGCCCGGCTGGTTGGGCTCAGTGATTGAACTTTTCTACCCATGAACCAGGTCACCTGGTTTGATTCCCGGTTAGGACATATACTCAGGTTACAGACTGGATCCCTAGTAGAGAGCATGCAGGAGGCAGCTACTCGGTGATTCTCTCTCATCATTGATGTTTCTGTTCCTCTCTCCCTCTCCTTTTCTCTCTCTCTAAAAATCAATAAAAGACATATTTTGAAAAAAGGAAGACAGATTGGAAGAACTGTTTTACCTCTCAGTTTCACCATGAGGCCCATCTTTCTCTCTGCTTGAATAACAACAGTAGCCAGGTCATAGCAAATCTTCAGGAAGACTATGAATGCTGTTGAACACTCTACCATGTCCCCTTTGCTACTTTCTTGGGTATGGGCTCTCAGTGGGCTGATGGTCTGTTTTTTTGTATGTGGACTGTTAGAACCAGCTCAGCTTATGATGCCTGGGAATTACTGACCCTTTAAGAAGATTGGCAGGTGGGAGGTAGGTCACAATTCTCCATCTCTGGTAAGGGCAGCTCTGAAGTGTGATGGATCTGAGCTGTTTCTAGAGTTTCCTTGAAATATTGGGTCAAAGATACCTTTCATAGGACTTGGTTGATGTCACACCTTTCCATGGCCTCCCTCCCTTCTCATTCTTCTAGCAGGTTCTTTCTACCCCACGTGGAATCTTCTCGGGGTGTGATTCTAGGGAACCCAGCATACACCCAAGGACTAACTACCTTATTCTAAGCTAAGAGAGCAACACAGAAGCTCAAGGATTAAGAATGAGAGGCCCCAGGTTAAGAATCTAGGTGTGAGAAATCAAAGGTAGGTGGAAGAGAATGCAGGCACTAAGATAAACCTCTGTAATTGTGTTATTCCTTACCTGGAAGTGAGAATTAATCAGAAAACGACCTAAAATGTGGCACAGCTACATTTCCAGTGAATTAAAAGAGTGCACCTTCCTCACTCGAGCCAAACATCACAGAGCAGTATTTTACACTGGTGTGTACTTTGGCTTTCAATGTAAGGTTATAATTTATTCTCTTTGGTCCACATCCCAGTATTCACAGCCATGTCCAGCGTACCTGACTGAGGAGTATTGTTGGCCAGATTCTTAGGAAGAAATCTTTACTGAAACCATTAGAAAAAAAATGACGATGCTTTCCAAAAGTTCAGGATTAGCACGACCAAGCAGCTGATCTGTTGATTCTCTGAGAAGGGTTCAACCTCCTCTCTCCAAAGCAAAAACACAGACAAAAACCTTTCTACATTCTCCAGCCAAGACCAACTCGAGCTGTTTGTTGGCTGGAGTCTTATTTGTATGAATAAAGAGTAAACATGCGGATAATTTACTGATGTAAAAATTACCAGAAGTCTAAGGTCTTAACCAGCAACAGGGAGTTAAGGGAAGTAGCCTTCGATTCAATTCGTGAGGCATTTTGGTGATCTATTTTGTTTTCAAAATTATTCCAAAGCCCCCATCCCAAAATTTCCTAACATATTTTCAAAATTTATCAGAAAGAGAAGTATGTTCATCACTATTTCATTATACTTGTATATTTTATTTTCCATAAGTGGCATGTTTTATAGAATAGATCTAAGCTATTCAGATGTCTTGAATAAGAAGTTTCATGAATGTGTGTTTCCTGTTTCCTGAATTTCCTTATACTGAATGTAGGCTCAGGAGTGGTGTGTGTGTGTGTGTGTGTGTGTGTGTGTGTGTGTGTGTGTGTGTGTGTTATTCATTCCTATTCCCCTAGTTCTAGTAGATTTGCCTCTCTGTCCTGAGAATTCCCAGAGTAGTACTCGACTCAAAAGAATATTCTCCTCATTAATTAAGAAAACCCACCCAAAATAGTAGTTTTATAAACTTTTCTTTTTCTGTTAGACTGTGAGCCCCTTGATGGCAGGAACCATGACTTATTCATCTTTGCATTCCCTGGTGAGAATGTGGGCATATAGAAGATGCTCAACAAATGTTTGTGGAATGAATAATACACAGCCTATGTGTAGACAGGTCCAGACAGTCTTCCCCCCACAGCCCATAGTACCCCCAGGAGAAAAGAAACTGGATTAGGACAGTGGGTTCCAAGAATTTGACTTCTCAATGTCGGGCTTGTCTCCTCCCTGAGAATATGAGCAAAATATCTGAGAGGGAGACACAGAGAAAGAAGCATGGCTTTTTTCCTTTCTTCTTCAGTCTGTGGAGCAGACTGTATCCACTAAAAAAATACGTGGCGCGGTAACTTCAAGAGGCGACCTGCTCAATTTTTATTCCTTTCCATAACCTTTTTGGTAGTTAAAAATCATTGCTCTTATTTCTATTTTGTGTTGTAAAAGGTTAGTTTATTTCTAATAGTAGGGGGTTATATAAATAAATACAATTAGCTAGTCAACATAACACATTACAGAGTCAATGTAAAACCGTAGTGAAGTGATTGGGCATGGTTAACGAAAGCAATCTGGAAGTTTATTATTATTAATATGCTTTTATTGATTTCAGAGAAAGGGAGAGGGATAGAGAGATAGAAACATCAATGATGAGAGAGAATCATTGATTGGCTGCCTCCTGCACTTCCCCTACTGGGTATCGAGCCCGCAACCCCCACATTCCATGCCCTAATCTGGAATCCAACCATGACCTCCTGGTTCATAGGTCAATGCTCAACCACTGAGCCACGCTTCCCAGGCCGTATGGAAGTTTTAAACACTAGAATTCTGACTTCTAGCCCACTGCATTTTTCAGTTAACTACAGTCCTAGTTGCTTCACCTTTCTTGGACTTGAACTTGCTTTGTTCAATGTAAATACCCACTTAAATACGCAATACATTGGTGTATAAAGGATGCCCTTATTCCTCGGTTTATGCTGGTAGAATTTCACCAGGACCTAGAGTGTTAGTTACCTGTCTATCCAGGCTTTTTTATACTGACTCTCCTTGTGCTACTTTTCCGGCTGTTGAATTAGTTAAAGTGACCCCTAGCCTTGGGCCAAGGTCTCACTAAGTATGCTAAGTAAAATTACACATTTTGAGTGAAGGTACTTAATAAATAAGAGCAGGGCAAAACCATAGAATCAAAAAGTGGAAGTAATGGTAAAAGGAATAAAAATTTTAAAGCTAAAAAATATTCATTGAATTTAGTGGGTTATATTTCATTTCTGAATGAGAGAGTTAGGCATATGGTAGAAGTAATTGCAATAATATAATTTATTAGAGTATAGCTATGTTATTTACATATTACAGACTTCCTTAAACGTATTTCATTATTTTCAGTATGGTATATAATTAAATGTAATTTAATTATCCTGTTTTTGTGAGATGTCTTATAAAATTAATATAAACATTTTTCTTTGTGGACCATATATTTCAATTTTGTTTTTAAAATTTGGTATATGAACACATGTATTTAAAAAGTTTTTTTTTAGTACCCTTTATGCTCTCGGCATTGTCTTGGCTTGGAGAATACATAGCCTTTGCCTCAAGAATCTTACAGTCAATGAGTAAAAATGATAAGTAAGTAGATGATAACAGTGCACAATGTGGAGTGTTGTGATGTGAAGGCAGAGAGAACGGGCACCTCAACGAGATGGTAAAGACGCTGGGAGAGCTTAGCAAGTCGTGTGAATTGCATCTTGAAAGAGAAGTTAGCCACGTCTAGTGGGGTTGGAGTTTGGATCTGGGAAATGATTCTCTACAAAGAAGCTGCAGGGTCTGAAGGGCCATGGCTGAGAGGAGTTTTGGGCATCAGCATCAGAGAAGTGCAGATAATGGAGCAGGACTGGAGACCTGGAGGGGGCCAGGTCACAGAGCCTCCTGTACCTGCTAAGGTCTGAACTTCATTTTAAGGCTGCCATGTCCATGGAATGACTGTATGCAGGTGGGTATGACATGGCCCACGTTACTTTTTATTTATTTTTTTAAAATTTTATTGACTTTAGAGAGAGTGGGAGAGAGAAACATCAATTTGTTGTTCCATTTATTTATGCTTTCATTGGTTGATTCTTGTATGTCGCCTGACCGGGGGTGGAACCCGCAACCTTGGCTTATCGGGATGATGCTGTAACCAACTGAGCTACCCAGTCAGGGCTCCATTTTTCTTTTTAAAGGAACTCCTCTGGGCATGGGAAGGGTGTAGAAGCAGGGCCAAGAGGAAGAGCCATAGATCAATTTAGCAAGGAGTAGCAATTCAACCAAATCGGTGGTGTTAGGAAGGCGAGAAGTGGATGACCGGAAGTGTGAAGAACATAGAATCTCCACCGTTTTGTGCCTAGCTGAATGTCGGCGGTGCGGCACGCATTTCCATCTCAGGAAGTGAATCTGTGCAGGCGCCACTCATCGAGATGAGGAATGAACAGAGGTGAGAGTGGACGACGCGCGCTCACTTCGGCAGCACACACACAAAATGTAAGATGATTTCAGCTTTTGCAGACGTTAAATTTAAAGGTTTTGGGGGGACATTTAAGTGCAAAGCTCAGATTTTACTGGAAAAACTGAAGTTATCTCATTCTCCTTTTGGGTGATTGGTTTAGGGTAGAAGATGCACCCAAGTTCTTACCAGTGAAATGTAATGGGAAGTGCTGGGCCTTCGGAAAGAGCCCTTTCCTTAAGAAGGAGGAGATTCCTAAGGAGCAGCCTTCCCCTTTCTCTCTGTCTGAGCACCGATCAGCCGGGACCTGGTGCTTGGACGGCAGGCAGATGCTTTGGACCATGGCGGGAAAGCAGGGAACAGCACCAAGGGGAACCAGGTCCCTGATATTACTCAGCTACTGGACTCACCGACTCTCCACCATCCCACTATGGAGCTTTTAAACGATGAGCTCATAAAAGCGCTATTTGAGCAATTTTCCTGTTTTAGTCATCTGCGCTGAGAGAGCATTTTAACTTGAAGATTGAGATGCGATTTGAAGATAATTCAGCGGAGTATAGGTACCTCTTTACAAAGCTGAATTGTGATTAAAAGGGAAGAGATGCCGTTATTTAGATGTGGCATCAAGGGTGTTTTCTTTTATAAGGGGGGACTTAAGAATATCTAATTTGGAAACAGCCCAAGTGCCCATCAGCAGATGAGGAATAAAAAAGCTGTGGCACATTTACACCATGGAATACTATGCAGCGGTAAAAAAGAAAGAACTCTTACCATTTACAACAGCATGGAGGGATCTGGAGAGTATCATGCTACGTGAAATAAGCCAGTCAGAGAAAGACAGATATCACAGGATTTCCATCATATGTGGAACCTAACGAACAATGTAAACTGATGAACAACATAGATCCAGAGACATAGAAGCATGGAACAGACTGAGGGATTTCTGAGAGAAGGCGGGTGGGTGTGGGCGGAGTGATTAACCAGGGAACTTGTATGCATATATGCATAGCTCCTACACAGGCAGTACAGTGGTGAAGGCCTGGGAGGGGCGGGTGCAGGTTGGAGACGGTCATTGGGGAAAAAAACTAACAAAGGGGACATCTGTAATACTTTGAACAATAAAGATAACTTTTTAAAAAAGATCTAAATATTAACAATACAGACAGATTACAGTGGAGACAGAAATCCAAGGCAAGAGCGTAATTGGATGGAGCTGGTTGAGTGGGAGAAGGCTTTGGAGGAGGGAGATCCCTTCCTCTCTGACAGCAGGCAGGGTGCGGGCGGGCGAGTGTGCGTTTCACCGAGGGACATCTTACTGCTTGCATTCCGTTTCCTTCACAACTCCGCGTATTGCTTTTGTTTGCTCAGCGACCAGAGTAGTTTTATATTATCATGGTCGAGATGATCAGGAATCTCTCTCTTTCAGTCAGAAAGAGGTAGAGGGTCACCAATAAGCAGATGCCCGGGTGGGGGCGTGCCCGCAGGCTGGAATGGGACTGGCCGCAGCTGACTGTCAGTACATGGTCAGAATCCGATCTCTTGTGGCCAGCTGGTGTGTGGAGACACACTCTTCTGGGGAACCCAGGAGTCCAGCTGGTTCCAGCTGAGGAGGTAGAAAGTGGGCGTTAGGCCACATGACATACGAAGGTATCAGAAAAGGACAGATTCTGAGCAGAAGAGAATAAAACGGAGCGCGCCCAAGAGTTATTTGATAGTTGTTGTGAAAGACGCAACCGAAGAGGTTTGCATCTGCAGCCTCAAAGCCCACAAAGTGTTCTCTCATTACACTCAAGCGAGGGAGGGGAACCGCTCCCGGCTGCAGCGGGAGCATGCCGAGAAACCTCCGTCGGCTACGTGCAGTTTCCATGCCTGACATTCTGCACAGAGCTCTTTCTCAACTGGATGGCACCGAGGGATGAAACCCAAGCTCCATCGCTGTAATGAACTTGAGTCCACGGTGCAGTACTTGCTGTCCCCAAAGTTATGGTTGACATTGAACTGTTACTGAGCATTGAAAATGAGAATTCATTATTTAATGGAACAATGGGGTGACGATATGCGTTTTCGTTTAGAAATCTACCTCCCCTATGTACGAAATTCACGCCTTTAACATTATTTCCAGATGTACTTTTGGCTAACGGTTTATTTCTTTATTTAGCTAGACTTGTTTCTTACACCAGGAGAAGGATGATGTATTACAGAACAGAGCCATTTTTGAGGCTGAAGGTTGAAATCAGAGAGACTCAGGATTACATATATAAGAGAGTTCCCATTCTGAAATGATATGGCGTGCAAGAATAATAATGCCTCCACCCGTCGTTTAATTTCTTCAGCGGCATGCCAAAAAATATCAAGAATAAATTAATCTTCCCTTGATTTGTGTGTTCTGAAAGTAATGGGAAACCATTCATGAAGTCATACATCTTTCAAAAAGTGATTAACCAGGTAAAAAAGAACTGGCGAGTGCTCAAAAAATGCCTTATTTAGTGTTTGGGCCAAACTGTATGATTTTTCAAGCTATTTTCAGTGTCCATTTCAATGCTCTGGTGGACAGAGACGAATTCTATTTGTTCAGCTGGAAGATGTTCCTCTTGGCATGACACCCACTTTACAAAGGCAACGAGAGAAAGTGAAAACATTTTGAACATTTCGAGTGTAAGGAAGTAATATCCTAAGACAATATAGAGTATATTTTATAAGAAAGGAAATGTTTTCTGTATTTTTATGTTTCTGAGAACAATATTTAAATTCGCTAATTAACTGAATAGTTGGAAAGTATTTGATTTCGCTGTGAGTGAGGCACAGTAGTTATACATTGCAAATGCTTTTCCTCCTACTTCTCCTTTTGCCTTCCCCTGTGCTTCTATTTTTATAACCTACGTTACTGGGATGTGAAATAAATTGTCATTACTAAGTCAGTGACACCAGGCTGCAAAATAAATAAATGAATAAAAGCTTGTGTGACACATTTAAAAATTTTTGTAACCTTTTAAAATTATTCACATTTCCATTTTATAAAAGTTACAGGTACTGAAAAAATGCAAAATTCTGAATAAGATAATAAAAAATAAAATATCTTTTATCATCTCACTACCTAAAGAGTAATAGTAATACATATTTTTTCAAACCTTCACTTTATCAATAGACCTTCAAAATGAAAATGTTTGGTGTAGTACTTTATATGTCATTCGTATTATATTATTTCTGTAAAAATTATATGAAAGTATTAAATATAGCGTACACCTCCTTTTCTTGGCTGTGTAATAGTCTGCTTAGTGATCACAGACTGATCATACTCTTTCACCATCATAAGTATTATTGGTAATGTTTTATAATAGTGGCATATTATCTCTAATAGCTCCCTCGAACTAGTGAAATACGTATTGAACAGCTATTCTGTGCCAAGCACAGAGCTGTTAGACACAGCTCCTACATCAGGAAGAGTGTAACACAATGGAGAAGACAGCAGACAAGCACATGGGTCATCTATTGGGGATGACTGACATGACACTAATGACGTGGCAAGCTCAGACCCTGAGAGCCACTGCAGTTACCTTTGTCGAGAAGTTTGCACCCGGACTGAGGCTCACACCTGGGAGTCTATCTGTTACAGGACAGGTGTACCGGCATGTCAAACCCTACTTTTCCTATCATGCGAGAATAAGCTAAGTCACCGTAGAATAGGAAAAGGCTCATGTACTTTCCTGTATCTGACATCTGACGGTAGAATATCAGCTCTGCCCGGCCTGCATGGCTCAGTGGTTTAGCATCAACCTATGAACCAGGAGGTTGTAGTTCTCTTTCTGGTCGGGGCACATGCCCAGGTTGCCGGCTCACTCCCAGTGTGGGGTGTGCAGGAGGCAGCCGATCAATGATTCTCTCTCATGATTGATGTTTCTATCTCTCCCTTTCTCTCTGAAATCAATAAAACATATTTTAAAAATACCTATCAGCTCCCTGAGAGCAAGAACCGTAAACAATTCCTTGTACAAAGTTGTCCAATAAAAATACACATTAGCCTTCTATGGAAAAAATCAGTCCCTGTTCCAATAAGCCATTCACTCAGCCTCTGGGCTTTGGACTTGGACCTCTCTTAGCATTGCCTAGAGTGCTTATGCTGGGATGGCTTAGATACAACAATGTTGTAAATGTAGTCCCTATCTGAGTAAAGTAACAGAAGTGAGTAAAAGTGGCATCTAAGTAGACTTCTCTCTTCCCCTACCTCCCCCAATTTAAGAAGTTATATAGGATTCTACTCACGGGTCTCTTCCGAATCCCCCAGAACAGCAGGGCATCCAAATGAACGAGGATTCCAGGAGTCCTGCCCACTCACCTGGAAGGCCGCTGCCTTCGCACAGGGGACGAATGTCTTTCCTGAGTGTCTTTCGTGCTGCTGTTCAAAGGACTACAATTCCTGATAAGGATTTAGGCTAACATGGAAGTTGATTATCAGTTAAAAGGCATGATAGGTGAGCAGAGAACATTGACCTGGAAGAGAATTCTGAGGGTCATGCAGCCTGGCAGTGTACGTAGGGGCTAGACTCATTTTTGGATCCAGTTACGTGATGCTTAGAGGGGATTCACCTCCCAGGGTTGAAGTGGCAGCATGTGCACTGGGGACTATTGTGTCGTGCTATCAATTATTCAGTCCTCCGTGGGATGTAAGTATTTTCTTCTTGTCACTTAAGTCAGTCTAACTGAAAACATTAGTTTATTGAGTGGGTACGTCTCAATGGTGCCATGAGAAAGGTTCGGGCATGTCCTCGCTTTACAATAGCGAAACCCCCCTTTGCTGTCGTGCAGGGGTAGCACCAAAGTGTAAAGAACAAAACGACCTTCCCAGTGCACCTTCTCCAGTGAGTCTCTCAAGGGCACATGCCTGGGTTTCAGGCTCGGTCCCCAGGAGGGGGCATGCAGGAGGCAGTCGACCCATGATTCTTGCTCATCATTGATGTTTCGCCCTCCCCCACCTTTCCAAGGCTGATAAACATCTTTCATCTCTGAAGACTCAGCTAAGTAACCCATCTTGGGAAAATCCTTGTGCTGAAAGGCACCTCTATCAAAACATTTACGTCATTTTGTCATAATTATTGAGTGTCTGTTGCCCAAGTGAGAACATAGGTTCTGCAAGAACAAGGTCAACAGAAGGTCACTGGATGAAAACATGCCATTCCCAAGCCTACAATCTGATATTTTGAAGATGCATTGATATATTAACCAGTCTAGACTTCAGTTTGCTCATGTGTATAAAAACAAAAAAAGTACCTTTCAACTCTAATATCTCATGTGTATATGATGGATTGTTGGTCAATACAAGTCAACGTTCTGAAATAGCAGAACTCATGCTCTCCGTTAATCTCTGCTAAACCTTTGCTTTTTTATATTTTAAATAGGAAAATAAATGACTTATTTTTTATAAAGTTGAATCTGTTGTAAAGAATTGATTGAGCTTTACTTTTGGGTTTAGTCATTTTTCTACCCAAATTTCTTACTCTGTATCCAAATATGATCAGATATTTCCATTACCAGCATTAATTAGCCCACATCTCCTAGTATTCTTTGAACAGATATCTAATGACATTATTTACTACTTGGAAATGTGAATGTGGGGATTGTTCTCAGAGTTCCACTTTCCTTCCTTGATTCCAAATAAATCTTTCCTCGTTTCTCAAAGACCTTTGTGTAGCGATAAGAGCTTGTCTTTAGGGGTTTTTGCTTGGCCTGATGCATTATTCTAGATATTTCTGAAAACTCCTCTTCAGGACTTGACCTTATGTCCTGCAAGTCTGAATGGTAAAGAAATCAAATGCAGCCAAAAGCAACTATATTTGCCCGAGAACATTGAGCTATTTAAGATGCCAGCCTCTTTGGGCATGTGTGAAATGCCACAGCAGTTGGCAAGGCTTAATTAAAGCATTGATAGTAAATGGAAGCATTTAGATTTATATATCACTTGAGGAAATTCATAACTCAGTGGTCATTGAATAAAATTCACGAAAAACAAGCTTAATTTTCTTTTTTTTTTCAGCAACAAAACTGGATAGTTTTTTTTTAAATTTTAAAATCCCTTTGAGATTTCAGCAATCTATGAAACTGATGAATTTGTATTGCCCTTCCTATAAGAGGAATGCATGTAAAGCAATTTTGCCAAGATATGTTGATAACATTGCTAATGGCTACAATTTAATTAAAAAAATAAAAGTTAGAATATAAACAATATCAAACTATATTGCAAACATACACACACACATATCTTCTCTTTCTTTAAAGAACAAAAATGAGCCCTAGCCAGTTGGGCACAGTGGACAGAGTGTCAGCCTGTGGACTGAAGGGTCCCGGGTTTGATTCTGGTCAAGGGCACATGCCTGGGTTTTGGGCTCGGTCCCCAGGAGGGGGCATGCAGGAGGCAGTCGACCCATGATTCTTGCTCATCATTGATGTTTCTATCTCTCTCTCCCTCTCCCTTCCTCTCTGAAATCATTAAAAATATATATATTTTAAAAAGAACAAAAATGAAACAACTATGAAAATGTTAAGTATAATAAAATTATTTTTTTAGTTTTTTTATCTGGAATACTGTTATATGCCCATTCTACTAAAAAAATTTTTTTTATCGTTTAAAAAATTAAAGTACAGTTGTCCACTGAAGATTTTTAAATAGCCAACTCTTTCCTGCTTTCTAGAACATTTTTTTCTTGTTGTGTATGCTTTATTCTTAAATAAAGAATACTCTCTATTTAAGAATAAAGTATACACTTATTCTCTAAGAGTTACATTGAACAGACTGCCTCTGAACATGCTTTTCTAACTTCCTCAAGAATAATTAAACACAGTCTTAATTTCCAGATTTAATTTTTTTCTCATTTCCTTTATTCTAATGCTAACCGTGTCGAGTCACACTCGACATCCGAGTGCAAAAGGTTAAATTGGGCCTACAGTGTCATAAGCTAGGGATATATAATAACAGTCTCATCTGGAAAGAGGAACAAAAATGGAAATAAAATAAGAAAACTCACTAGTATTTTTGAACAAGCTAGAGTCTTTTAACACTTTTTTTGCTGTAGGACTATGGCCAAGTTAATCTTTCTGAATTTCTATTTTCTTATCTTGGTTTGGGAAAGATTATTATAATTACTCCCTAGGGTTCTTATGATGATTCAATGAGTTAATTCCTTATCTTGAGCAGGAAAAAGATCTGACCTGAGGTTGGTGGAATTTATGGTCTGTGCTCTTTTCGTGGGTGGAGTCCCATAGAGCACTTCCTCTTCCCAAGTAACTAGGCCCTACCTTGGGGATACTCAAAACCAGCTGCATTCTCAACTTGGTTCTCAACAGTTCCTGTGGCGTAGTCACCTCATCCCTCACCATAGAGCTTGTATGGTGGGCCAACTTCTCATCAAATCTCAGATATCTCTGCTTTGCAGTGTGGTCCCTGGGGAGTTCTGGATTGCTCCTGGGCCATGTACCATCGCTGGGGAACTAGGGTTGGGAAGGCCTCCTTACTCAACCCTCTGAGAAATTTCTAATTTTCCATTGGAAGCACCCCTTTAAAAAAATAACTAAAATTGACTGGGTATGTAGTCAAAATAGATTAAGATGAAAAAATCACTAGAATTAACTTACTGAATCTACATTTAGGGGAACATCCCTTTGGGGATTCCTTACTTTAGAAGTAGTCATTGCATTCTCCAAAACATCACTTAAAACACGAATAAAATTCAGAGAAATGTAGCAATAAAATATTCTCCTCACTTTTCTCCATGACTGCGAGAACACTAAGAGGCGTGGCAACATTAAACAGCTGTTAAATGTTAATGATTTAAATAAGAAATGTCAAATTTAGCTATATCTTTTATTTATTGAACATTAGGATAGAGTGTTCAGTACTTAATATTCAATAAACATTAGGATATCCCTGACTCTTGTCCAACATTCACATAGTGCTATAGGCTGAATGTTTTGTCCACCCCCAAACTCATATGTTGAAGCCATAACCTAAAATGGGACTGTATTTGCAGATCAGGCCTTTATGGAGTTAAGTAAGGTTAAGTGAAGTCTTCAGGGTGCGGCCCTGATCCAATAAGATTAGTGTCCTTTGAAGAAAAGACACCAGAGAGCCCTTTTGCATGTGTTGCTCCATGTCTCCCTCTGTCTTGAGTGCAACCTCCTGGAGCAGGGAGGAAAGCCCATGTGAGGAAGGCAGCTGTCGGTAAGCCAGGAAGAGTGCTCACCAAGACCAGCTCCCACAATTGTGGGAAATGAATTTCTGTTGTATATGGCACTCAAGTCTACAGTGTTTTATTATGGTGGCCCAAGTTGAGTAAGGCACATGGTAGTGACAATTCATTATAACCTTCATAGCAATATTGATTATAAGTAATTATGTGCCCTATTATGTACAATATTTTATTAGTCATATTGCAGAAAAGTAAAAATGACCAAAAAAATAGCAAGCACGTATTCCCGAATTCCTTAGTGCCTCAATGCTATATAGTAGAAACTATTGGCTCACAAGAGGTATTCCCTTTAAAAAGTTGTAGTTTTGTTAGGAAAGAAAAAAACAAAACACCAGGCAGAAGATAAAATTACAGACCAGTATAAGAAACTAAAATTAGCCCTTGGAAAGTTTTGATGTAGGTGGTCTGCTCTACATATACGTAAATATATCTTTCTGTGTTTTTAGCCACTCGTTCAGTTTTTCCTTTATATTCTTCATCGCTGAATAGTCCCAGGCTAACAAATACCTTAAAATTGTGTGGGTTCATTCATTGCTCTTACTGCTACTGGGGGAAGCAATCTAATTAGACAGTGGCGGGAGGTTATGAAAGATTTAACATATTCTTGCCATCCAGTGGTATTTGGATTTGAAGTGAACTGACTGGGGGAAGTAATGTTCACTCCAATGGAATAGAAACCGGCAGAATGTCAGCACTGTGGCCCAAAAATAGCTCCTGCCTACCCCCCATACGTGCAAGTGTTAACAGGATGGTGTATTACAAAACGGGCACATTTCATGGCCTTAATCACAGACTTTGACATGATTAAAGAAAAAAACCCAAGTGGTCTAGGGCTTCATGCAAGACATACAATTGGCCCGTTTTTTAAGGTGGGGTAATATTTGGCTAATCAAAAATAAATAAATAAAGGAAGGCAGACACCCAAGAAGGAATGAGCAAGACAAGTCTGGGGATAGTCTTGAAGAATAATTTTAATAGCAAATATTAGTGTTAGCAATACCTTTAATTTGCTCTAGGTGCTTGCCCCATAGTCCTAATGTTCATTCGTTTCCAGATGAAAAGGAGAATGTTTGTTTCTGGTAACTGTGTTCAAATCTACTCACTGCTCCAAATGATTCCGAATACTTACATTTGAACACTGTCCCCCTTTTTATTTTTGGTTTCCAAATACAGTATTTGATTTCATCGGAATAAAACGGAGAACTTGACTTGGTGTTTACATATGGAAAACTAATTTCTAATCGCGGTCCTCCGTGCGCTAGTGTGCTTGGCGTGTGCCTGAGAACCTGCCAGCTCAGCAGGAAGAGAAACCAGTGAGCGCCTGACGCTCTGAGCTCCTCTGAACCCCACCCCCTTCCCTTTTTGGCGCAGATCAGTCCACTCTGATCAGCTTGTGACAGTTTCATTTCTAAGGTATCCGTCTTGGTCCTTTTATATAGTGGCTATTAGTATTTTCTGATTATCTTAGCATCTCTATTCAAATTTTACCACTGTGAGAATTCATGTTCCCCTCTATTCTTTCCACACCCCCTTTAGCCATCAGGGTATCCATGTGCCCTCACCCTGGCCTTTCTGGGGCACAGTTTGGGTTTTGCCAAGGGCCTCTTGGTCCTTGGTTGAGTTCTTCAAATTTATATGTAAACCACGATGTGGATCAGAGTAGGACGCTTTGTGTGTTTGCAGAGCGTGTCCCTCACTGCATGCATGCTGGTCTCCCCGCCGTTCCTGGGACACACGCCCCCTCTCTGGCTTCAGAGCTCTGGCACTCACAGTTTTCCTTGGACTAGAATGTTCTTCCTGCCCGGGGCTCTCCCCTTTGGTTCTCTCAGGTTCTCTTCAGTGTCACCTCCTCAGGAGCCTCCTGGCCAATTGCCTATCGACACAGCACCAGCTCGTCCGCAGGCTCCCTCTTCTGCTCTGTTGCTTTTTAAAAAAATATATATATTATTGATTTTTTACAGAGAGGAAGGGAGAGGGATAGAGAGTTAGAAACATCGTTGAGAGAAATATTGATCAGCTTCCTCCTGCACACCCCCTATTGGGGATGTGCCTGCAACCAAGGCACATGCCCTTGACCAGAATCGAACCCGGGACCTTTCAGTCCGCAGGCCGACGCTCTATCCACTGAGCCAAACCGGTTTCGGCTGCTTTGTTTCTTTGTGTTGCTTTCTCTCTTAGCAAGACGAACTTAGGGTGCATCCACTGGGTGTATTTATTTCATGCATGTTTCCCTGATGGAATGTAGAATGTAAGACCCCTGATGGCGGGGACTTTGTATTTTTCTGCCAGTGTGTGGGACACTGATACATACTAGGCACTTAGCAAATACTTATTTATGACTAAGGTACCAATTCATCACACACACACACACACACACACACACGCACACACACACACACACACGAGAAAGCTCAGTTCTGGGCTCTGTAAGTCCAGGAGTCTCATCAAGAGGCCAGCTCTCCTGCCGGGCCTCGGCTGCTGGCTTGCTTGGCTGGGGAGAGAGCAGGCTGGCTGGGTTCTCATTCATTGTGAACGTGGGGAGGGCCTGGTTCGTGGTTTAGAGCTCTCCTATCAATTTCTTCGTTTCTGCTCCTTCATAGTCCAGAATGAGCTCAAAACCCTATCTCCTTAAGTCTGCTCCTTACCCCCACGTCAGAAGAGTGTCTCTCAGTGTTTAGAAAGCAGTTCTCGAGGATGCTGAGACCAGCTGTCTGACATTCATGAAATAGGGGAAAGGCTGTTCCGTTAGTTCAACAAACGATCCTTCAGTTAATTACCCTCAATACGTGATCCAACACTCCTTCCTTTGACTTACCAGCTAGCTCTGCGCCGCCTCCCTGGGCCTCCACCTGGGTGGTGCCCCCATGCGGCCTTCCCACAATGCTTTGGCAAATAATAATTCAACCAAACAGACAGTCCCCTGACAATCGTCGATTCAGTGAAGATTTGTGGGTGTTTTAAAGGGCTTTGGGGGGTGGGGAAGTCGGTACCGGCAGTCTACCACATTGGTCTTGAAATAAGATCTAAACCAGGAGACTTTTAAGAGCCAACATTTGTACATAATTTCTCCTATGGAAACTCGGAAACTATTTCAGAGCACTAAATTAATAGAATTATTGAGGTTTCTCTACTTCCTGTATTCACTTTCCAAATTCTTCCTGTATTAGGTTACCAAGGCACAAACTGCAGGGAAAGTTCAATTAACTTCTGAAAAGAAATTTCTATTTCTATTAAAAAGTAAAAGTCAACATCAAGCCAGAAAACTGAAAGCAAGTAGTACTCTCACCCCTTCTAGAGCCTCCTAATTCCACCTGTCCCCGAAGACCCCAACACCCTCTTTAGAGGCCCACAGGCCTCCCAACGCTCTTCATAGACGCCCTGGAAAAGGCCAGCGAACGTCTCTGCAGGCAGAAACGCAATCCGATGTGTAAGCCATTCCAGCAAGGGGAGGGATGTGTGCGTCCCATCTCTTCTTTCCCAGCCCGAAATACGTTGTTTTCTTCCTTTAATGATGTACATTTGCATGAGGATTAATCAGTGGATTAATCAGCTTTAAGATCAGCATTTGGGGTGCTTTTTCTCTTCATTTTTTTTTTGGTAGAGCTTTTCTCTCTAGTGAAATGCTGCAGTCGTTGAGGAAGTCAGGGTAGTGAGTGTGGTAAGAGATGAGGCCAACAACCCCCTTCAGATTCCAGTGACTGCCCTGGACACAGGGATACCCCCATGCTAGGCTCTCCCTTTGGAGGAAGGGACAGCAGAGAATGAGCCATTTTTCAAGCCCGCCTCCACACCGACCACTCTCCCCGGGCTGGGCGAGGAAGGGCTCAACCCCTGTGGGTGGGAGATGAGTCATGCCACATTCACCTAATTCCTGGGCTTCTGCTCACCCGGAGGTGTCATTCAGTCACTGTGTTCTAAACAGGCTTTCTTTTCAAAGTCTCTTCTGCCTCGCATTTTTTTCTCCTGGGGGAGAATAAAGCTGAAAAAACATCGAAATGTAAGAGGTCAGGAACTAATAGCTGTGCAGTCGGCCATACAAGTCTTACAGCAGGGAGCTAACATCCATTTTCAGGTTTCTTTTAGCTCAATACTATTTTCAAAATTCAAAAAAAAAAAGTTAAAATATGGTAGAGAATTAAAATTACCAAAATCAATATTTCTCTTTATTACATCTCTAGAACTGAAGAGTCTTCAACCCCAAAATAAAGTCAATCATAGGCTAGACCTGAGAGTTCAGAAATAAATATTGGGTAGTAAAATATGATTTATCAATGTGGCAAAATACGGTAGATAGGCTAGTTGCCCCTGTCACAAGATTTTTAACCTTGGAACCAAATCATTCAGGAGCATCCCAAACAGTGATTTTGGAATTTGATGGAGTTGCGTTTGATTCCCAAGTAATCACTTACTGAATTGTGCCTACTCTGGGTTTTAATTTTCTCATCTTAAAAAATGATAACCACAAGCAAAATTGAGACCGATTCATAAAGAGCAGGCTGACAGTTCTGGCTGGGTGGGTGGGAGGCATTGAACAAAAAAGAAATTAAGTAAGAGAAAGAACTATGATACAAAAACAGTGTGGTGATTATAGGGTAGGATGGGGGTGGGAGGGGGTGGAGGTGGAACAGGGTATGGAGGGATAAATGGTGATGGAAAAATGCAATTAAATCAAATTAATGGTAAAAATAAAACTGCACAGAATTTAAATGAGATACTGTATGTAGAACATGCAATAGTAGGTAAAATGCCTATGTTATGTGGTTGCAGGTCACAAGTTTCCGAAGAACTGGGTTTGAGTATCAACTAAGCCATTTAACAACTTTGAGTTTTTTCAAGTTTATTTGCCCTGACCTTTCATTATTTTAATTCATAAAATCAAAGCTAAGGCCTAGTTATTTTTATGAGGATTAATCAGTGAAACGAATGCATTCACTTAATTTATATTCAGGAGAAAACAGTGGACCCAAAAGACACCCGAGTGTGATGAAGCTGAGATTCTAGTCATTTCACCAAAATTTGACACACACCAAAAACTTACTTCACATGAAGAAGATTATTTCTATCGAAAGGTAGAATTGCACTCTTCTGGTTGACTCCCTAACAGAGAATTATCACAGAGCGGGGAAGGAACCCCCGAAGGATCGCCTTTGTAGTTCCCACGGTTGTCTTCACCTAAAAAACACGTTCATGCATTCTATGAAAAAGTCTTTAAAGAAGCAATGGGAAAAGATTAAATGAATCATATAATTTCAAAAATCCATAGAAGGAATTTACCTCCTTGACTCCATGCTGGCCGTTTAGCACATTCGTTGCTTTCAAAGAGATTACTTCTGGAAAGTATGACTTCCAGCCCCACGGCGATTAATTATTTCTATTTATTTTAGTGTTCTGAGCAGGTTGGGGAAGTTTGTTTAAGATGGTGTTTCCTCGTTTTCCTTATTTTTCAAGATCTGGTTGGAGAGTTTGAGGTTACCCTAGGGGAAAAAAAGTATATTAATTAATCATATTCTAACTATGTTGGGTTCACAGATATAATGCTAAAATGTTTAAAGTTTTTATCTCCTTGGAATCGAATAAACACACCTCTTTAGTAGGTATAATTATTCAAGTATGCCTAATATTTAATAAACCAAATAAAAATTCCAAGGGTTATAGTTGATAGACATTTGTTTTTTAATATTTACAATTACAGTTTTAAAAATAACTGGCTTGCCAAGTTACTTTATTGCTCATCTCATATTGAAAGTTTTATATGCTATTTTTTTATATTCAAGAAGAATCCAAATGATTTGGAATTGGCTGCTGTGTCATAGGTTGGTGAATGAACTATTTATTAGCAAACCACAATATAAACAGGCCTAAAGGAAAATATGAAAAACTCTATGGGACATTAGCCAAGGAGGTTTTCTAAGGAGAAGAGGAATGAAGTGATCATAAGGACATATATGTTGCTTTAAGATTACATGCAGATACAATGAATAGAAAAAAAAGTGGGGAAAGGGGATCTTAAAACTTATGGAAATTAGTATACTATCTTTACTATTTCCTTAGATCAGTCTTCAGTCTGGAAATAAAGTGTTTGATCTGTGGGTAGATGGGTGAGGTTTTTTGGGGAGGAAGTGGTGTTTTATTTTGATTTTGATTCCCTAAATCACTTATTTACCCCTTCTCCTCTTTCTGGGATGTTTGATAGACACACTAGAACTTCATATAGATTAATTCTGACCCTCACCCATTTGAATGTGCCAAAACAGTCCCTCTGAATTTAGCCTCATGGTACATATTTTGTAAGAACAATTACTTTTCCTAAGCTTAATTTCAATAATTGTATTTCAACATTACAGGCAAATGTCAAATTTAGCTGTTCTTTCTCCTTTCTGTATTTTAAACTCTACCTTTATGCTTAGGTTCATTCCCTAGGTTTTCAAACACTAAGAAGCTCCTACCTTAAAAAAGAAAAAAAATCAGATGTGCACACACACACACACACACACACACGCACACACACAGACACACGCACTCACTTTGACGCCTATGTCTCCCTCTTCTTCACAGCCATGCATCCTAACAGTGTGATTTCCACTCTCTCTTCACTTCCTTACTTTCCAACTCTTTCTTTGATCCAGGCAGTCAGCTCCCTTTCTCTCATGCGAGTAAAACTCTTCTCACTGAGGGAAGCAATGACTTAGTTGTTGCTAAAAACCAGTGGGTTCCTCCTTATTTTTATTCACTTCATAGCAATATTTAACAGTTTAACTATTTGTTTCTTAACCTGGTTTATTCCGCTTCTGCAGGCTTGTCTAATGACCTCCTACCTCTGTGGTTGCTATATCATTTTCCTTTAAGTTCCTTTGACTTGGTTCTGGGCGTCTGGAGTTACACCCTGGGCCCCGTCTCCATCTCTTTTCACTTCCCGAAGGCGAATCCATTCACGTGGTTTCAGTCTCCATCGGTGGTCGTGAAGCCTCCCACATCCACGCTGTAACCCAGACCCGGATATCCTAACGCCTCTGGGCCTTTTCCCTTGAGTGTCTCCTAAGAACCGCAGCTTAGCGTGTTCCACGCTGACACCTTCTCCTCCCTCCTCCACGCACCAAACGCCCCTGACTTCTGTGTTCTCCGCCTCTGCAAGTAGCATGAGCCTTTATTCAGTGTCCGAAGCCAGACATAAAGACTTGATTTTGACTGCTCCGTTTCCTTCATCCTCAATCCAAATATTGGCCACGTCTTGTCATTCTCCTTCTTCATGCCCATCGCTACCCTGTTAGTACCCAGCGCCACGCCTCTCACCTGGAGACTCCAACAAAGTATTTCTATTGAAAATGCAAGTTTTGCCTTTAGAAGCATTGTCTTATATGAGAATATTTTCCTTTGACTTGAAGGAGCTTAGTTTTTGAAACAATACTGCTCTACCCTGAGGCTGTCCTCTAATGAAATCATTCTTTTCTGCTCTAAAGCGACTGTCAGCATTGGAGGCTCGTGTGAAATGGAATGGGGTTCTAGCCCATGTTAAAAATGTAGCTGGTATCTGTCTCTGTCACTCTATTCCCACGTGGTATTTTACTACTTACAGGGAGTTTCAATCAAAATATGTCATTTATGTAAATTTAAAATATGGTATTCCCAAAGAGATTTAGAGGAACCATCTCAGACTTTCTAGTACTACATACACTATAAGATCTGGTAAAACTCTGCCCTAAGGCCACACATTAAAACCCACTATCGTTAGTAATTATAAATTATTATTATTAGCCTTCAAAATATGGAGAAGAGTGTAGAGTAGGAAGCACATGTTTGAAAACATACTAGTAAGCGTCATTTCTGGCTTCACCACACACATAACTTTGTTGAACGGTTTCTCCTTTTCCCAGACTTCTTTACTTGTTACCAGTTTACCACGTATCTGTTGAGCGCCTTCTTACTACCACGAGCAGGGATTTGAAAAGGAGAACCCAGGACCCCTGCTCTGCCTTGCCCTCCCAGTGTTTCCGCGGAGATACATCAGGCGCTCTGTGGGCTGGGTCCACACCAGCACACGTTTTATTTCTATTTACGGTGATGGCATCCATTAAGCACACACAGCGGGTTTCTTAAGAATTGTTTCTGCAGACTTCTAAAGATGACCGCATAATGAAGAAATGTGGGGTCATTACTTTCTAAGCTTTTAAAATGTTCCTGTAATAAGAGCCCTCTCTGTCACTGGTCTGCATGCTGCCCATCATTGCTCAACTGGGCACTTACAACGAACTTTCCCTGGAGTCCAAACTGGAATCTTCTATCTTGGCCACCTCTCTAGCTCTCTTCTGAGAATATGTCATTGTTAATACCTGCTTTATTCTCATTAAACTCTCCTGCTAATTTCCATTCAGTGATACGCAGATTACGTTCCTTCAGTACTCCTTAGCCTTTAGACATAGGGATTGAAAAGAAAAGAGGAAGAGCTGATACGTAGGAATCTCATTTCCAAATGTGTGAATGTAACTGTGTTCTCCACGTGATCCTGATGGGCGGGGCACTGTCCTGCCTGCCTGTGTGGCCATGCTCTGCATCCTGCTCTCCTAACCTTCAGCACGGCCACATGACACAATAGAATAGAATCTGGACACTAGTACGTGAGGACATGTGATTCCAAGACAGTTCTCAAACAAAAGCCCTGGTGTTCACGCAGTTAACCTTGGGAATTGAAAATGGAGCGGAGGATGGTCTGGGGAGAGTCATCGAATGAAGACTGAGAGCAGCATGGAAACATACATTTTTAAAAAGGAGAAAGGTGCCAGGCCAGTGTTGCTCAGTGGTTGAGTGTCGACCCAGGCACCAAGAGGTCGCTGGTTCAATTCCCAGTCAGAGCACATGCCCAGGTTGCAGGCTCGATCCCCAGTGGGCAGCCAATCACTGTACCTCCCTCACCAATGCTTCTATTTCTCTCTCCCTTCTCTCTCTCCCTTCCTATCTCTCTAAAAATCAATTTGAAAAAAACATTTTTAAAGAGAGAGAGAGAGAGGTGTGTTACCAAAGTGGCTGAATGAGGTTTATTTTAGTCCTGCTTTGAAGATACTTCCAAAGGTTGTGCTCTTGGAGGTTGTAATGAATCATTGTTTCCCATCCACCTCCTGAGCCCCTCACTTGAGCAACCGTCAGCTTATCCTCTGCATCTGTGGGTCTGTTGTTTTCTTTTGTTACTTGCCCTTTTTAAATTTTTAATATGTTTTTTATTGATTTCAGAAAGGAAAAGAGATGGAGAGAGAGAAACATCAATTATTGATTTTAGGGAGAAGGAGAGGAAGAGAGAGAGAAACATCTATGAGGAGATAGAATAATCTATCAGCTGCCTCCTGTGCATCCCCTACTAGGAATTGAGCCTGCAACCTGGGCATGTGCCCTGACTGGGAATCAAACCCTGACCTCCTGGTTCAAGGGTCCACACTCAACCACTAAACAACACCATCCAGGCTGTTTTGCTTTTATAGATTCCACATATGAGTAAAACCATACTGTATTTGTCTCTCTCTGACTTATTTCAGTTAACGTAATGCCCTCTGGGTCCATCCACATTGTCGCAAACAGCACAATTTCCTTCCTTTTTATTGCTGAGTAATACTCCATTGCATGTACATACCAGAGCTTTAGGATTTGTTGTGTAGTAGATGGATTCTAAAACGCATTTACACACATGCACATGCTTACTCCTCATGTCTAGATCTGTGGCCAAAGCCTAAACAGCAGCTTCCTCCATGCCCCCCGCACAATCTAACTTCATCGGCTAAAGACCAAAGTAACCCAGAATTTATGATGGATTGTTCTAAAATTGGTTATTGGAGTAGACACTATGGATACTGTGGTACTCTCCCTAGACTCCCAACTCAAGACCATCCCCAGCCTTTGGCACACGCAGCTCCGTCCCTCAGTGGAAACTGTCCTCGGCTGTACGGAACTGCCTTCCCAAAGGTGGCGGGTGGCCCATGGCCACGGGGGACAGGTGGAGGGATACAAAGGCACAATCAGCTCCCCGGGCTCAAGTCAGACCTACGTTAAAGGCCCATCTTAGCTCCAGAGCTCCCCCACAGGACTGGCGGGGCTCTGAGATGCAGCTGTGCTGGAGGCCAGGCCAGCTGCTCCCTCTGCCCAGTCCCCATCATCACTTACTTACCTGTGTATATCCTGATAGAGCGCCCCTAAGCCCACTACATAAACTCTCCGTCGCTTTATGGGGAACTCAGGCTGACACACAGCAAACACAGGTCCTGCAGTGTATTACACTTAACCCTAAAGAACATTCCTCCCTGAGTTTTGAAAAGGATGGTCTGGAAGCGCTCAGGCACTCAAGCATAATTTCATTAGGTTTATGAAAACTCATCGTTTTCCCTGGAATGAGTATTGCAAGATGGAAATGGCATTGCTCTCACAATAGCCAAGATCGAGATTTACTTGGAGTTTTCCAGGCGGAGTTGATGGGGATTGCATGTAACAGATAAATGCCAGACCTGGAAAGAGTTTAATTTTTAAGCCAATTAACGACAGGACTGTATATAATTCTTAGGTGAAACAGGACATCCATGTTGTGTGTTTTTAAATTATAAAAGTCGAAATGCACACCCTGGAAGGATGTCCATGACATAGTAAGTGAGAACAGCAGGTTGCATATATATGCACAGACAATATTTATAAATGGAAACAGCACCCAAATCCTGTAGGTGCATGTGTATTTGTTTGCATCCTTGAGGGTGAAGAAGGATAAGTAAGAGGGCATACTAGCATTCACTATCATAGGATGAGACTGCTAGTAGTAGCAGAAGTATAGCAGAGGGTGAATACAGTGGGTTTCAAAGAACAATTATTCTATACTATTCTTTTTTTTCTGGTTGGGGTTAAAATGTTTGTCATTTTGAAAGAGGCATTTAAGATTTAAAAATAAATAGAATGTCTTTAATCTAAAAACCAGACCACGGAAAACCAGTCTAACTAAAAATGTTCTTCGTTGGAACGTGATACGGTGAACGTTTATATTACTGAGAGGAAGACTCCCAGACACAGTGAAATCTATTGTAAACAAACGCAATAATTTCAAAGAACTGGGGTAAGAATAAAGAAAATTGAATTACAATTGATGGCAGAAATTTTCAATTTTCCTTCCTCAGAAATGCCTATATCACTGATGACTAATAAGCTATTTTTCTCTTTTATCAACTCAAATCTGTCTTACAGTAGCATAGATGGATCATGTCATGTTTAGAAGCCCTCAAAAGCTCCCCATAACTGTGGAGAGAGAATCCACGCCCATGAAAATGAAGTGTAGGTCTCATACTCTTTCTCCCTCCTGCTTTAACCTCATCCTGCCCAGGTGGCCCCTTCCATGGCCCCTTCCATGCTTCAGCCTTCAGATGATGGGAGGCCTCCAACGTTACCTGCACTTGCTGGTGAGAGGAAGGTCTCCCACCGAGTTCCACCTCCTGGATAACTTCTCTCCTCCTCCCATGGTAAACCAGGATGTCCTCGTCTCTGGGTAGTGTTTTTGTGCCTCGAAGAATTAGCCTGGGTTAGGCACGGTCCCACCAAACCCCAGCTATCTCAGGGCTTTCATCTCAGTGAATTCGTTTCTTAGCTTTATTGACATTTAATTGCTCAACAATAAACTGCACATGTGTACACATCCATGAAACCATCACCATAAATAAAGATAATGAACTCTCACCGTCACCCGCAAACATTTCTTCAAGGCCCTTTGCGTTTCCCCCATCCCTCCCCACCTGCCCTGCACATCCTCAGGCTGCGCTGATCTGCTTCCTATCCTGATAGATGCATTTGGATTATCTGGAATTTTATGTAAATGGAATCATACCATATGCACTCTTTAGTTATGTTAAGACTAATCAATGTCATAGTCTATGTCGGTAACTCATTTTTATTTCTGAGTAGTATCCCATTGTATGGTTATATCAAGATTTGTTTATCCATTCAGCTGTTCATAGACGTTTGGGTGGTTTCCAGTTTGGGGATATTACAAACACAGCCGCCATGCTCATTTGTGTACAAGTCTCCCACACTTATGTGGAAGAATAAGCTTTGATTTATCCTGTGTGAATACTTAGGAGTGTGTACTAGTTTGTAAGGTTGTTGGAACAGAGTACCACAAAATGGTGCCTTCCAACAACAGAGGGTTCTCCCACAGTCACGGAGTCCAGACGTCCAACATCAAGGTGTTAGCGGAGGCTGTAGGGATGGCTCCTTCTCTGTTTCTTAGAGTCTGGCATTTCTTGGCATTCCTTGTCGTGTAGATGGATCACTCCATTCTCTGCTTCTGGTGAGAATTTTTTTTTGTTTTTGTTTGTTTGTTTGTTTTAAATTTATTTTAGAGAGGGGGCGGTGGGGGGGAGAGAGAGAGAGAGAGAGAGAGAGAGAGAGAGAGAGAGAGAGAGAGAGAAACATCTATCTGAGAGAGAGGCATTGATCAGCTGCCTCCTGCACATCCCCTACTGGGGGTTGGGGATCAAGCCCACCACCTGGGCATGTGCCCTGACTGGGAATCTAACCAGCCACCTTTTGGTGCATGGGACGATGCTCAACCAACTGAGCCACGCCAGCCAGGGCTCTTTTGTTTTTATGGGTCTTCTCTGTGTTTGTGTTTCTGTGTCTACATTTCCCTCTTCTTGTAAAAACACCAGTCCTATTAGATTTAGGGCCCACTTCACTGCATTACATCTTCAAAGACCCTATTACCAAATGAGGTCACAATTACAAGTTTTGGATAGATGTGAATTTTGGGGGGACACTACTCAACCCAGTACAGGGTCTGACATTTTTTTGGACAAAGTTAATTCTTTACCAGACAGGTCTGTTTTACAAGTATTTTCTCCACCAAAGGACTTGCCTTTTCTTTCTTTTTTTATATTTCTGTTTGTTTATTAATGTTTTTTCAAGATTTATACATGCCCTAGCTCATCTTAAAAGAAAACCACACAAACATGTAACTCACCCCAAGAATAAACTTTTTTCTTGTTCTTAGAGATGACATAGGTATTGCATAACATTTAGTGGTTAGAACAGTATTGTCATTGTGCTGAGAAAGAGAAGAATGAAGTGGAGGTAAAGAGGATCCTGATTTTTAAATAGGGCTTTTAAAATAAAAACACATGGTTTCAGATTTGCAAATATATTACATGACTTATTACACAGTCCCCCATCCTCCTAACCCCTTCAGAGACTCAAGTCATTTAAAGAGACCTCGTGAATGTGGGCATCTTTCTTTGCCACAGCCTAAGCTCTCGGCAAAAATTTACAGGAAGTCTACCTTAAGCCTTTTCATTTTTATACTAGTGTCTTTTGAAGAGCAATATTTTCACTTTTGATATAATTCAACTTAGAGATTTATTTCTTTTGTAGTTTGGCCTTTTTGTGTGGTGTTTAAGAAATATGTATCAAACTCAAGGTCACTGAGATTTTTCTCTCATGATTTCCTTTAAATTTTTTCTAGATTTAGGTCTATGAGTCATTTTGAATTGATCTTTGTGTATTGTATGAGGTAAAAACAGAGGCTTGTTTTGGTTTATTTTGGATATAATTATCAAATTGTCCCAGAACCATTTGTTGAAAATATTTGTTCCCATTTAAATATCTTGGTAATTTTGTCAATAATAAATTGAATGTACATGTAGGCCTAAATCTAAATTTTCTGTCTGCCACACCATATTTTTGACATATTTTTATCTATATTTACATATATATATAACTGTCAAAAATATGGAAATATTTAGAGGCTTTTTAACAGATTTTTTTCATTCAAGGGTATAATTTGCCTCTAATTTATTATACAGACTCAATAAACATTGTTTTCCTCAACTGCATAAGTATAATTAGAATTTAAAATATATAGAAAACCTTAAAGAGATAGTTCTAAACGGTTAAATTTATACACAGAGAAGTTGAAGCAGAGCAAAATGTCTTTTCAGTTACAAAGCAGATACTCAATAAATGTTTTTTGAATGTGTGACTAGTCAGTGATCAATGAAGGAACCAAAAACATCACCTATTTTATAACAGTCATACATTCATCTTTCCTCTATATGGGGTTTCTTTTTGTATCAGTTGTTAAAATTTAGTTATTTTCAATGTTATAAAGTAAAAGCGATAGCTGTATCCTTGTCCTTATTTATCTAAAGTAGGTATGGGGTATTAAATTATTTGTTCCAGATTTGAAGTGGATACTCAGAAGTTAGTAATGGTGTACTTTGTTCAAATGTATGTATTATCACCTATAACACAGATTTTCCCTTCCCTTTAGTCATGTAAAAAGCTGTGAGTAAAATATATATATATCTATACTTTTATGAAAGGAGTGTATCGAAATACAGGAGCACATTATGAGCCAGGGTTCTCATGCTGGTACCCATGGATTTAGGCAGTACCCCTTTATCAAGACTATTGGCAACCAAAATTTTACTTAAGAGCCAAAGAAACTTCCAATTATAAGGGAATTGGAACCAGACTCTTTCTTCTTGAGCTTGAGAATTATTAAAATATCTTAAATGCCAGGGTGGTGCCCATTGAGGTTTGCTATAATGGACGGTCAGGCGGCACACCCCATGTGCAAAAGATAATCTGTAGGAAGACAGATTCTGGACTGGTGTCTTCCCCTTGACATTGTCTTAGGAAAGGCTAGATTTGGGTACAGTGAATAGTTTATGCTGGAATCTCTTCAGACCTACAATTGTAGACATGCTTGAAAAGTTAAAGGCAACCAAATTTAAAAATCTGTTCTTAATGCTGGGACGGACCAGCAGGCCCTGGGCGATGGATGAATGGATCACTCTGACACACGTTTCTGTGAAAGAGAGGCTAAGGGACTGCCTGGCTCTAGCAACTAAGCAGCCCCGTTCGCCTGCCTCCGTAGGCTTTTATTGTCACAACAGCTTGAACTAAAATTAACTATTATATACAATCAGCAGGGTGAGCATCTTTGAGAAAGCACCTGCTTCTACAAGGTAGGGTCTAAAGACTAAACATAGAGATTCCAGTAAAACACCTGGGGGCTCAGACTTGTTTGGAAAAGTCAAGGCAGGGGCTGCTGCCTTCGGCAAGGTCCACTGAGAGGCCCCCGACCTTTCGGAGAATCCTCCTCACAGACTTTCCAGCCAAGTCCCGAGCTTCCCCACACTTGAACACATGTCACAGCGAACTGGCCTTGACAAAGGAGCAAAGGCAGCCTCTTCCACAAATGGTTCTGGAACAAGTGGACATCCACATGCAAAGGAATGAATCTCGACACAGACCTTATGCCCTCCACAAAAATGAAATAAAATTAGACCATAGATGTAAATGTAAAATATAAACCCACAAAACTCCTGAAATATAATCTAGGAGAAATCCTTGGATATGGCAATGGCTTTGTAGATAAAACATCAAAGGCATGAACCATGAACGAAACAATAAGCTGGACTTCATTGAAATTAAAAGTGTCTTCTCTGTGATAGACAATGTCCAGAGTGTGGGAATACAAGCCACAGGTGTGGAGAAAATATTTGCAAAAGATACATCTAATAGAGAACTGTTATCCAAAATATGCACACACAAAAAACTCATATAATTCAACATTAAGAAAATAACTCCATTATAAAATGGGCCACAATCTTTACAAATGCTTTGCCCAAGAAGCTATACCATAGGCAAATAAGCTTATGAAAAGATGTTCCACACCATTTGCTACCAGGGAAATGCAAATTAAAACAACGAGATACCACTATGCACCATTAGATTGGCCAGAGCCCATTGACAACAGCAAATGCTGGTGAGGATGGGGCACCCTGAGCTCCCCTTCTTTACTGGTGAAAAGCACTCGGCAATTTCCTACACAACTAAACACACTCTTACCATGTGACTCAGCATCACACTCCTCCGTATTTATCCAAAGAAGTTAAAAATTTATGTTCCCCCAAATAAAACCCTGCACATGGATGTGAATAGCAACTTTGTCATGGTTACCAAAACATGGGAGCAACCAAGATGTCCTCAGTGAGTGAATGGATACATACACCATGGTCCACCCAGACAATGGAATATTATTCATCACTAAAAAGAACTAAGCTACCAAGCCATGAAAAGAAGCCAATCTGAGAAGGCCTTATCTTGTATGATTTCAACTATGATATTGTGGGAAAGGTGAAACTAGGGAGATAGTAAAAAGATCACAGGTTCCGGCGGGGGGTTGGGGGGGTGCGGGGAGGGGAGGTGTGTGTGAGAGAGAGGAACAGGCAGGACACAGGCTTTTTAGGGCAGTGTATAGTACCATGATGATGGATACATGATGTCATACATTTACACAAATGTGCAACAGCAATTATGGACCCTACGGCCAACTATGGGCTTTGGGGGATAACGGTGCCAGTGTAGGTTCATCAGTTATAACAAATGTACCACCCTGGTGAATGACCTTGATAATGGGAGGCACTGTGCATGTTGGGTGGTCGGGGCGATATCTGATAAATCTCTGCAATTTTACTGAAAACCTTGAACTTCTCTAAAAAACCAAGTCCTTAGAAAAATGTAAAAGCTGTTATAGTTAAGGCTCAAGGTAATTCTTTTTGCTGTGGGACCTCTTAATGAACCTAACCTTGGGAGGAATCGCCCGAGGAATGGGCAGCTGCGTTGAGAAGGCCTGATCTCAGAGCCAAATGGATTTTCTGGGCTTCTTCCATTTCTGCCGAACTTGGAGCCTCAGCCTGTGGCAACCTCCCCACCCTCCCTGCTCATGGACTTGCACCCAGGGCTGAGCTGCCCTGAACTTCAGCCAGGAGAGCAATTTGGTGCTGGAGAACTTTTAACCACAAAGCCAGGCTGTGAGCAGGCCAGCTCTTGCATAAATTCGGCTTAATGAGGTACACCTGAGTCCCCAGTCTCTGGCCACATTAGCCAGGCCAGTGGGAAGGAGCAAGCCCGGGCCCTTAAGAGTGGGGTGGGGTACTGGGCAAGGGCTGGCTTCCCGGCTACGAGGGGCCAGTGAGGACCCAGCGTCGTCATATTGTCAAAACTAGTTTAATGGTGACAGTACATTCTACTCAACACAAAGAAAGGAAAATCCATACTTTAAATAAGTGCATTGAATTTCTGCTTTTTAATTTAGACCCCATACCCTCTCATTTTTAAGGTACGTTTCTTCCAATGAATCCATCTGTCCTTATTGGATAACTTGCCATCAAAACTGTTTCTTATCACAGTCAATATGTATACTTCAGTAAATATTTTCATTGTGCTTAAACAGAAAAAAATCAAGAAAATAAATCATTCTAAGTGGACCCTTTTTAAGCAACACACATTTTCGTCATCACCATTATTATTCTCTGGGCTTTGGAAAACACACACTCACATGAGCTGAAAATTCAAACTATTATGGAAAAAACGGGAAAACTCAGGCATCAAGCGCCGTGGGCTCCAGTCCTAGCCCTGCTTCTAACTAGCTGGGCGGGACGCGGGCTAATCCCCCAGCTTCGTTGACCTTTGGTTTTTCCTTTTTAAAATAAAGGGCTTGTACCAAAGCTCTCAAGTCTCTTACACATGCATCTGTTGCAAATATTGTACTGACATGGCGATGTTCTGTTTTCAAAATGCCGCCCACTCAGGAGACGCCACACCTGCCAGGCATCAAATCAGTCAGATCGTAACAACAGCATTTCATCCGACGTGGGGAATTGTCAAAGACAGTTGCACAACCCTAATGCATTGAGATCGAGATTTCAAAATTTGTGACAACTTAATAACTGTAAAAATCCTGATTTTGCTATTTTTCCCTTATGAAAAAGAATAAGCTCTTTATACACAGTTGAAAGTGTTTCCTTTCAAGCTCTCCATGAAACCATAATTTCTTTCCTCATCAGCAAGATGTGGCTATCAAGTGAAACGTTGAATTAAATCAACAAAACATGTGCCATTTTTCAGTGCATACATACATTTCCCTCCTCAGTGATCTGATGAATTCTTCTGATTTTCATGCTTCAAAAAAACTTTATCAGTTCTTTTCTGTCACATGATTTTACTTCTAAATTTTATCTCACAGATGTATATTCAGTACATATTTGCTGTTCCCAAATTACTAACAAACATACATACAGAAGAGTGTGCATCATCAAATACATCGAGGGGAGGCTGAAATTCAGCATACAGAGTAGTTACCCTTGACCCGTGGTCGGCAAACTGCGGCTCGCAAGCCACATGCGGCTCTTTGGCCCCTTGAGTGTGGCTCTTCCACAAAATACCACGGCCTGAGCGAGTCTGTTTTGAAGAAGTGGCGTTAGAAGAAGTTTAAGTTTAAAAAATGTGGCTCTCAAAAGAAATTTCAATCGTTGTACTGTTGATATTTGGCTCTGTGGACTAGTGAGTTTGCCGACCACTGCCCTTGACCATCTAGAACCTGGGCAGCTCAGTGTGGACCACGGGCCAGCAGCTTCAGTTCCACCCAGAAGCTTATTAAAAAGTCAGAACCTCAGTTCCATGCCAGACCCACCTCCTGAATCGACGTTGGGTCATAAACACATTCTGGTTTGAGAAGCGCTGGTCACGAGGAGCTGCTGATGCTTTTAGTTTAAGGACCATCCTTGAAACAGTAATTGAGGAGACAGCGTGGGGAGGCCTGCTGTTTGCCCTCCTCCCCGCATTTATCCATTCCTGATGTGGTGTTGCTAGGATGGTGAATACTCAGAGGGTGATGCCTCTTCTACCAAGAGGGCCCAGAGCTGGAGCTTATGTGAGGCCTTAGTTATAGAGATGGTTTTCACGTGTGACTTTGGAGACGTTTTCAAGGTCAGTGTAAATCACCTAGAATACATTTTCATTCAGTTTTGAAAATAAAGTTATAATCATCTGATCACATCGGAAGTAAAATATTGTTCCATGGAATTTCGAAGAGTTTTAATGGTAAATCAGTTTTTTCAAGTTATTTTATATTTGGACAGCCAATCATTAAAGAGCCATAGATATTGTGCGAAGACATCTGAGGGGCAGATGTGGGCTCAGAATGTGCTGAATACAAACCTTACTAAGTGCACTATGTAATTTCCCTACATTTATTTTCTCTTGGGGTTGCCTCCCTCGTCCAAAGATATGTACGCCTTGGGTAGAAAATCCCGTGATGTCATTTGAGGGGAAATTATGGTGCCAGTTTTGTTTCTGACAATGTTGCGGTCAGGAGAAGCCACATCACCTTGGCACTGATCGCCGTCCAGAAAGCGTTCGTGTTCTTCTGTAATGTGTCTAGAGGACAGGGAAGGAGAGAGATTTGGAGTTGGAAAGGGTTTATACAACTCAAAGCGAATGTTTCCTAAAATATAATACAATACGATGTATGATCTGATAGGACAGGAATGGATGGTATGATCTGATATATGACATAGCATCTCAGGGTGTACCTGCTATGAGATGGGGTCATGAGAAAGCCTTGTAGGCAACAAGTTAATAACTTTGGATTTCATTGTGATTCTATCTTAAGCATCCTTTGGACAAGGCCACTTATTCACATTCATTTATTCAATACTATTTAATGAGGGTCCTCTATTTCCCTGTCACTGCTCTGGGTTCCAGGGACAGAAAAATGAGCTCTGTAGAGGAAGAACCTGCCTTTATGCAGTAACTTACCTTTAAGTGGGACTGCCTTAGCGTCCCTGGGTCTGTCTCCCCCTGTCTGAATGTGTTAACCTGCGGGTGTCTTAGGGTGGGGTGAGGAGTGACCTAGGTGACAGAGCTGAGCCCCTAGAGTAGTTAATGCATGGTGGGCCATAAATGTTCAAAAAATGTTAGTTTGCTTCTATCAAGTTCTATTCCTGTGGAACACATACACTGATCTCTGAACTCATAATAATCTGGCCACTGTGTGTGTGTGTGTGTGTGTGTGTGTGTGTGTGTGTGTGTATTTTAGAGGCCCGATGCATGAATTCGTGCATGGGTGGGGTTCGGCCAGCCTGGCCAGGGGGAGGGGACATGGGCAGTTGGCTGGCCTGCCTGCTAGTTGAACTCCTGGCCAAGGGGACAATTTGCATTAGTCTTTTATTATATAGGATATACACTGAGTGGCCAGATTATTATGCGTTCAAAGATCATAATAATCTGGCCACTCAGTGTAAAATATTTAGATAAGGTAGGTTAAAAATCATTGAAAAGCTTCTATAATCCATGGGGTTTTATAAGAGAGGATTTGCATTGTCTGACGTGTTGTTGTTTTTCATCTATTAAATTAATGGAATCGATGATTTGCAGTTGTGATGTTTTTATTTGAATGAGGAACAGTTCTGAATCACTGGATGCTAAAGGATACAAGGTCCAACTCGGGCAAAAGTCTTACCTGCTATTGCTCTGGTCACCAATGCCGCTGTGCTGGGGAGATTACCCCACACCACCCAGCCATTCTCAGACACCAGCTGTCCTAAATGCAACTCAGTCCTGCCACTACCTGCCTGCAGACAGCATCAGAGTCCACAAGATAGGAGCTCAGGCCCACAGGCCGCTCCCACCACCCTGACGTCACCAGGCTGCCCCTGTGCTTCTGACCAGCAGGCTAGAGGTTATAGGTTCCATTGACACCCTCTTTGGAGTCTATCAGTTTGCTAGACTGGCTCACAGAACTCTCAGGAGCATTTTACTTACTACTTTATCATAGAAGGGCATAAGTGTGGAACAGCTGGATGGGAGCCATGCACAAGGCAGGGATGGAGCAAGGGGGCGGAGCTCCCATGTCCTCCCCACGCACCTCTCTCCTGGAATCCGCATGTTCACTAATCCTGCAGCTTTTCCCATCCGGGAGCCTTGAGCTAGGAGGATGGAGAGGGAGCAGGGTGTCTGCTAAATGTCTGTAAAGGGGTGGTGTGACTGAGTTATCACCCACCCCCTTGGGTGTGAACTGGTGCAACTTTGGAAAGCTTCCAAATTAAGACACCATAGGACACCCCTATTCCATTCATACGCACATACCTCAAATCAATTGTTTTTTAAAATATATCTTTTATTGATTTCAGAGATGAAGAGAGTGGGAGAGAGAGAGAGAAACATCATTGATAAGAGAGAATCATTGATTGGTTGCCTCATGCATGCCCCACACTGGGGATCGAGCCCACAATCTGAGCGTGTGCCCTGACCAGGAATTGAACCATGGCTTCCTGGTTCATGGGTCAACACTCAACCCGAATCAGTTCTTACATTCATTCGCCAAAAGATGAGTTCCAAAGGAGTTTCTCAAGAGAGGCTGAAACATGAATTTGGGGTTTCTGATTCACAATGCCTGTGCAGATGACTCCAGAAGTTACATTCGACTCAATCTGAAGTCACGCTGAAGGGGAAAAGCCTATTCGATGTACCAAATGGAGAGAAGGCTGCAGCTCAGCATCCAATGCCATGGAGAACCAGAAAGTGCGTATTTGGCAGCCATAGTTCCCCCTGGCCTAGTATTTGCTTCATTCCCGCCTTGCATCTTATTAAACCAGCCTAATCCTAGACCTCTTATAAGGATCACCAACCAGCACCATAGACCACACATGCCCTAAAGACACGTGAATGGCCCTTTAAATACAAGCCTCGTTAGGGCCTGATTTAACAGACCAGGCGGACGGATTTGTGAGCAGTTCCCGGAGTGTTATGGCCAAGGCTGCGCCTGTGAAAACAGTCTGAGCTGTAACCTCTCGCAGGAGCACATGCTTTCCCCAGGCCTCCAACCATCCCACAAAGATCCAAGGAATGTGAGCTCCGACTGAAAAACAAATCACAAAACCTTCTGCGCAAGGAACTTGGCCTTGTAGAAATTGCTACTGCAGCTACGAGAGAGAGAGAGAGAGAGAGAGAGAGAGAGAGAGAGAGAGAGAGAAGAGAGAGAGAGAGAGAGAGAGAGAGAAGGGAATATTGGGAGAGGGAGATGAGGAGCCCACATGTGAGTCTCAGTTGGGTGGTTGGTGGAGCGGGCCCGTGCTGTATCCTAGCTGGAAAAGAAAACCAGGCTGCTTCGCTTTCCTAAAGAGAGGTGGGTTTTGACTCCTACCAAGACGTGGATGAGGTAAAGAATCACCAAAATACTGCAAATGTCTAATCAAAAACAAATATCCTCCTGAACCTCAATGCTGCCTGGGCTTACTGTTTTCCCACATGCGTCGGCCCTGACACAGCACTCCCAGGCCTCCTTCCAATGCACGGGTTCATTCGACACTTGCCCGAGCAATCTTAGAACCCTGTACCCACCCCCCCATCTATCTCACTTTCTGTCTCTTACTATTTATATCTCTGTCTCTCTTTATTTTTAAATATTTCTCATTCACCATTTCCCCAGTGGGTATGAGGATGAAGCCTAATATTTTATTCTATTGATTAGTAACTGTATGATCATGAAAACATCACTTGGCATGAATCTGTGAAATTCAAGCTGATTTGCAGGGGGGTGAGGGGGTTGTTGTTTTCGTTTTGATTTTGAATCAATAACTGGTGCTTTGACAGGCTTGGTTTAAAGAATCAGATCTCCGGAGTCTAACACGGTTGAGATGAGCATGGAATATTTTGTCTTCTACCTTTGGTCTGATGTGCAAAAAGTATAGAAACGTTCCCTTTATCACATGCTATTTTTTATTGTTTCAAAAGCCACCAAACTCCATAGTTTCTACAGAAATCTGGGCTCCATAAGGAAGACAAGGAAAGTCCTTGAAAAATCAGAAGCCACACATTGTATGGCTCCCAGGCCTCCAAGAGGAGGTCCCATGTCTATACCCAGGCCGGCTTTCAGCCAGTGTTTCTGACCTTCTCTCTCTGTATCCGTTTAACTGCCATGTGTGCTGCAAATGGCATAATGTGACCAAGGCCATTTATACCAGGCATCTGAGTAAGCAAAGAACAACTGTGCACAGTGAGTGTGTGTGAATTCACTTCTTCCACTCTCATCAACTACATGGAAGATATGTACTCCCGTTATGGTAAAGACAAGCAAATCCAAACACCATCGTATTTCTTCAAATGAGGCTACAGTTATCTATTTTTAACTAGCTTTTCATGACACATTTATTTCGATGCCATTTTCAGTCTGTTTTTTAAAGTTGTTCCTATCAGAGCTGCTTGTATGGAAGGGAAGCATCAGAGAAACTTTCCCGTCACATGTTATTGTTGTAAGAGCAGCAAATGTGAGAAAATTTCAGAACTTGCAACCCAGCTAACCACTTACAACTTCTCCATTCAAAAATGTATTTATTAGTAGTGTTGTGTTTTTTAAAATATATTTTTATTGTTTTGAAAGAGAGAGAAACATCAGTGAGAGAGAAACATGGATCAACTGCCTTCTGTATAGCCCACTATTGGGGATCAAGCCCCAAACCCAGGCATGTGCCCTGACCCGGAATCTAACCGGTGACCTTTTGGTGCATGGGTCTACACCCAACCACTGAGCCTCACCAGTTGGGCTATTAGTAGTTTTAATATTTTACATCAACCAATATTGCTATAATCGAGAAGGGATTATATGAAAACATAATCGCTGCTTTCTGGTTTTGCCAGGCTAAAGTTGTGGGGCCTCCCACCTGTGTATCCCCCACCCCTCTGAGAACAGAGTCGATGTTTTCATCGAGACGGAGTAGAGAGGAGAAAACAAGGTTAGCTGGCTTTCAAAGCTCATCTTTTATTTACTTTTTCAAGACACTTCTCTCTTGGAACAGAAAGAAAGCTTTGCCCGAGGACGGAGCGCCCTGGTGCCTGCCGGGCCTCCGCTCAGAATGCGTTTCTGGTCCAGAGAGAAGCTCAGGAGAACGAGCTGTGGTAGACTCGTTAGGGAGGAGCATGGCGTCCGACTTGGAAAACGGGGCAGAGCCCTAGTGCCAGCTGGAGATGGAATAGACTTCTAGCCCTTGGAGCCATCAAAGTTCAGAAACAGTAAAACAAACAAAAAATGTGGAGCGGGTGGACGATTTTGCAGCTGGAAACTGGTAGACAAAGTTTCCTTTAACTGGAGAGCTCGCATTTTCTCAATATTTAGCAAACGATTTTCCCCTGACAATTGTTAGCACATCCCTTTTCGCCCAGGGACACGGGGCCAGCTGAAGTCCGTCCGTGTGCTCCACCCTCTTGGCCAGGAGGACGGTGAGGACTTCCATCCCCAGCAGGGAACCTCTTCAGCCTGAGTGCTCTCCTCTGCGTCTTACACAATCCGCGGGCACTGCTTTCGTGTTTATTGCAGGGCGGTGTGCGCTTTCCACCCTTGCGTGCGATTCCATGTTATGAGTTGCTTTCTTATCTGAATTTTTTGCCTCAACATACTTCCCCAGTTTATAAACTTTGTGAATGTGAAGTTATCCTATTTATATCTGCTTTATAATTTTAAAAAAATTATTTGAGAGAGAGGAAGAAAGGGGGGGCGGGGGAGGGAGAGGAGAGAGAGAGAGAGAGAGAGAGAGAGAGAGAGAAAGAAGAGAGAGATTTGTTGTTCCATCCATCCATGCCTTCATTGGTTGATTCTTATATATGCCCTGTCTGGGGATCAAACCCTCAACCTTAGTTGCTCTAACCAACTGAGTTACCTGGCCAGGGCTATATGAGCTATATCTTCTTCTTCTTCTTTTTAAGAAAAAAAAAAATGACTGAACACATTGCTTTACATAGCAAATACTCAGTAAAAGTTTCTTGAATAAATGAAGGTATGCATGCAGCCATGAATAAATAAGTGAATCTATTCACATGTGTCCTTTTTCTGTGTGCCAGGAGAGATTCAAAGAGGTTGCTAATGTGGATAAATACCAATAGTCCACCACGGCAGCATTTGATTGTTACTTAAGTATATTTATTTTTAGTATGTTTGGTTTAAATCAATTAACAGAAATGTTCCAGGAGAGTTACTGTCTGGGATCCTCACATACCCTGCCAGGAAAAATAAATTTTAATGCTAAGTCATATGATTTAATAAGTTAGCGTTGGTAAGGCACTTAAAGGAGTGCCTGCCACGTCGCAAGGACAAGCTGGGACCTTGTTAAGTGAAACAGATTCCGGAAGGGCCTCTGCGATCACTAATGAAATAGTCTGCACGTATTCCCATGCACATCATCAAGAATGGTAAGACAAAGGCACAAACATGATACTGGACACAGAGTAAGTTTTCTATCATGCAAAATCCCCAGCAAACATACATGCATGATAAACTGAACTACCTTTGTAAAATTATTTTTAAAAGGTCAAAATATAGACCTGTTGTTTCTGTGTTGATCTAAAATTTGATTTCCTTATTGAACCTATTCTTTTTCTCCTTCTGGCACCTATGGATTATACTGGTCCTTCAATAATTGTTCAAAGGGATTCGCGAGTAGGTCGTCCACCTACCTGAAGTCTTAGAAAAGATCACATCTTTTGACACATCTCAACTTCTACCCAACTTCATGTACCTCTTGACTCCTTCACGTGGTAGACTTCCTCTGTACAAGAGTGGGTCATTTCTACCCTTAATAGCTACATGTAATATTTTTTCTTCCTGCTCATTTTTTATGTTTGTTGCCAGATCCAGTGTTGATCCATTAGAAAATTAATTAAGTAGATTGCCTTACCCTGAGCTGAGCTCCTGAGGTCACTTGGAATTGCATGGGGCAGGAAAGTAAGCAAAACACGACGTCCATCAAAAATAGAACTGCACTCAAGGACAGTTATTGCAAGGGGTCAGTAAGAAGAAGAACTGCAAGGGCCAAATTAAAGGGATAATTGTAGGCCACCAACAGGAAATAAATGAGATGTAAAGAGAAGGATAAATGATGGAAACCATGTGAGGAAATGGAAGGCAGAATTGATTTGCTTATAACAAAATTGTCCTTGCCAGAATTGGGATGGATGCTTCAACTTGAATCTAAGCCCAAGGTCAGGGGAGACTTTTCTCAAACACATGGTACTTCCAGAAAATAAAAGGCATTTATTAAAAACAAAAAATTGCTCAATATCATTTATGTGCCAGATCTTCAATATGTGTATGCAAATAAACAAAAAGAAGCCCTTAAAACATTTACAGTCCTAGCAGAAAACAGGAAAAAAGCTCCTGGACGTGGGTCTTAGTAATGATCTTTTGGAAATCACACCAAAAGCACAAGCAACAAAATAAACAAACACATGGGACGACATCAAACTAAAAGGATTCCGCAGAGCAAAAGATAGACTCAGCAAAGTGAAAAGTTGAACTATGGGATGGGAATAATATTTTCAAACCATGTGCCCGCTAAGAAATTAATATCCAAAATGTAGAAAGAACTCCTACAAAACAATTCTTCTAAATTTCCACCCTTTCTCTCCTCACCGACTATCTCTTCTGTACCTTCCATGGTGCTCTGGTCAGTTCTGTTAAATCTGATAAACTTTCAATCTCCTTTCTCTCATGGGCTAACTATCGAAGAAAGTCATCCAATTCACTGTCTTTGTTCACTATCAGTCTATTTCACAAATAGCTTCGTGTCTGGCATCTGCTTCCTCCCACCTATGAGGCCCTCTCCAGGAGGCACCCATAATATATTGACTGCCAATCTCAGTCCAGATAGCTGTTCTCAGTCTCCATCCTTGACCTCCAAGTAGCCTGTTCTCTGAACTGTGTCCCTTTAAAACTCATTTCGTTATGACTTGCATTCTCCTAGTTTTCCTTTTCTTTTTTCTCTCTTTCCACTCAACATCTGTCTCTTCCACTGGCTCAGAAGACCTTTAAGATAAAGGCAAGCTAAAATGAATGGCATGGCTCAGTCTGCAAGGTAGTTTACTTGACCATACTTACGTGATAAGTACTCCTAACATAGTGCTTAGCATTCACCAGGCCGTCCTCTAAACACTCACACAGTTAACCCCTCACCATTACCCTGTGAGGGTCAAGAAAAAGAGAGACTTCTGGTATTCTGGTGCTCAGAGAGGGGAAGTGACTTGCTCAAGATGGTACAGTCGTGTTTTGGCTGGAGTCTATGATCGTTAGCAATGTGCTGGCTTTGGCGCCACTGGAAAACACAGGTGGTTTCTATCCAATTGCTACGGTTCTTCCGATCTTAGAATTGTCTAGAGTCATCATTACATTGAAATTATCACAGTTATTAAACCCACCACTACATCTTGTTATCTAATGCGTTCATAAGCAAGTACTTCCATTAGCATATCGCACTCCAAGTTACTCTGATAGCTCTGATTCCAACAAATTGCCCTTCATTTTAATCCCATACTTTTTCGTTTATGCAGGTAAGGCCAGAATTCTAAAGAGGGGTCGGGTCCACAGTCTTCACTAGAAATTCCAAAATCCTCAATGGCACAAAATAACTTGGAGACATCCGCTCCAACCCTCTCTGCTCACGACTCTGTCTTTTTACCTCTAATTGGATCCATAATGATGACACTTGACCACTTATCTGGAAGTCTGCCCTCTCCTAAACCTAGAGTCAAGTTCCCCACAGTCTGCTGGATTATGCTGTCAACATCTCTACCTCAAGCAGGAGAATCCCTCGCCTCCCTTCCCTAATTTTCTTCTCCTTCTAGGAGCTGTGTACCTGTGACTGGCATCTCCATACTTCCTGAGGTTTAGGTTTAAAAACCTTGTAGGAATCCTTGATTTAGGTTAAAAACCTTGCAGGAATCCTTGATTCTTTACTGTTTCACTTGTAGTTCCAATCAAGTTTTTATGTGTTTGTTTGTTTTTCCTTCCCAATTTCATCCCAATATTTTATGTACATTTTTACTTGGTTTTTATTTCAGATATTACTACCCTCATTTTTTTCTCACTTACATAGTTGTAGTTATATGATGAATTCAAAGTTATGACGCCATAGCCGAAAAAAGTTCAAAGTGGCTTCAACATAGTGAGACTATTGGGGCCAAACAGGAGAAAACATGAAACATGGGTTTGTACTATCATCCATAATGTCTGAAGTTTATTTCTCTCTCTCTCTCTCTCTCTCTCTCACACAGACACTCACACACACACACACACACACACACACACACACACACTACAATGAATGATTTCACACAAACGGAGTTTATTGAATGTGTATTAACATGGTAGCTGTTCTTTTCCCTCTAAAAGGTCAAGAGCATTAAATTCTTTCTTAATGCTCCAGAGAGGGAGAGAAAGCGAGCGAGATATATGCCAAGGAAATGTAAAAATAAGTATGGATAGCAAGAATAGAGAAGAGTTATGTCAGCGATTTGCAGATAATGCAAACAGGAAGGAAGGGAATCGCTTCTGATTTTGAGATTTTCTACATTTCTAACAAGTTACCATCTCACAGTCATTGAATATATAAAATGAATCTTATAAGGATTTTTGTTTAAATGTCACTCACTTGTAGTCAAAGAATCTGAGAATTATAATGAACTGTTCAGCAACGTGTATAGTTTGCTTCATGATGCATGTTTAATCAGAGAACGCCAAAATAAAGAATGCTTTTGGATGTTCTACCAGACAGGAGCATTAGAAACACTTAAACTTCTGGTGTTCAGTGTGGGTAGAATAGATAAGCAGAACCACATGCTGCTCTAGGTCTGTTCCTGTTGGGTGTGGCCCCCATGTGGTTCATGCCAACTTCTGCTGACACTCCTTGCCTAAATATGGATGCAAGTAATGCCACTAAAATGTATCTTCACTCCCCATAATAAATGATATTGATTTAAAAAACTTCTAAACTTATTATCATTTACTAAAGCATTGCTGTATTGAAGAGAAATAAAGAGTTGAATGTGGCCAAAATATCTCCTTGAAAGTGCCAAACCCTAAAAATGAGAAAGCTCAACTTCAAAGTCAGATGAGTAGAGGCGAGATTAAAGAAGGAATGTGGGCTCCGATGGAAATCTGTGAGAAGGAATGAGCAGTCAGAAGACGGAGGTGTGTGGAGTATCTGGTGTGTGAGTCCTGGGGGCAGGACACAGTGACTGCACCGCATGGCAGGTGGCGTGCAATTGAGGCAAAACAGAGGAAACCGCTCAGCAGGCTCACACCCTAAAAGTCACCTATGGCTTTCCTAAGAATCCGGTGACACATAGTTTGGATCAACTAAGACAGTGGTCGGCAAACCGCGGCTCGCGAGCCACATGCGGCTCTTTGGCCCCTGAGTGTGGCTCTTCCACAAAATACCATGGCCTGGGTGAGTCTATTTTGAAGAAGTGGCGTTAGAAGTTTAAGTTTAAAAAATTTGGCTCTCAAAAGAAATTTCAATCGTTGTACTGCTGATATTTGGCTCTGTGGACTAATGAGTTTGCTGACCACTGAACTAAGAGAGATTTCACTATACGGGTTCTGGTACGTCTTGGTTTTTAATTGTTTTGTTTCTGTTTTTGGTTGAAGCAACAGATTGGCCTCTTATAAAAGTCATTTTTTACTTCTCTCATCCTCCCACTTGCACGTTTTATCCATTCTTCTTTGGAAGTCATGAAAGTCAAAAATCTCGCAGGTGTCCTGGCCTGTGTGGCTCAGTTGGTGAGCGTTGCCCCAAGCCCCACGCACCAGGAGGTTGCCTGTTAGATTTCCATCTGGTCTGGGCCTGTCTGGGGTTTTGGGCTCCATCCCCAGTAGGGGCCGTGCAGGGGGAGGTTGAGAGATATTTCTTCTCAGGGATTTTTCTATCTCTGTCTCCCTCTTCCTTCCTCTCTCTGAAATAAACAAAAACATTTTTTTTTACAAGTTAATCAGATGGCTATAATCTAACAATGGAAAATAGCAAGAGTTGACAGGGGAATGGAGAAATGGGACCCTCATGCATTATTAGTCAGAATATAACAGGGTGTAGCCCCTTTAGAAAAAAGATTGGCAGTTCCTTGAAAAGTTACATGTAGACTTTCCATATGACCTGGGACTTTAATGGATGGGACTTTAATGACTCCTAGGTATAGATACCCAAGACAACTGAAACATATGTCCAAACAATGACTTGCACATGGATATATAGGAGCATTATTCATAGTAGCCAAACAGTAGCAATAACCCAAACATCCATCAAGTGATGGGTGATGAATAAACAAAACGTGGTGTGTCCATGCAATGAACTATTATTCAGCCATTAGAAGGGATGAAGTAATCATAAGCTATATCAGCTGAAAGAAGCCAGACATAAGAGTATGACTCCATTTATAGGAAATGTCCTGAACAGGCAAATCCACAGAGACAGGAGGTAGACTGGTGGTTGTCAGAGGCTGGGGGAGGGGGAGTGGAGAGTGGCTGTTACTGGGTATGAGGTTGCTTTTGGGAATGATGAATATATTCTGGAATTAAATCATGGTGATGGTTGCACAATCCTGCAAATAGACTAAAACCACTAAATTGTACCCTTTAAAATAGTAAATTTTATGGCATGTGAAAAATTAATCAGAGAAAAATATATGAGAAAGTGAAACTTTAATTTTCTTTTGTGATTCTTAATGGACTAAAAGAACATGTTTAAATTGTTGGGGGAAATAATTCATCATGTTATTAAAAACTGCTTTGGCTGATTTTTCCAATATTATTTAAATATCACCGTCTATGAACTAATCTGCTTTTTAAAATAATTTATAAATCATTTCTATTTAGTCAATTGACTGAAAATTGCCATTAATGTAAAAAGCAGCCATTAAACATTTATTTACAATCTCAGAAACATTGATAGTCAATTTATCATCTGTAAAGCTACATTGATATAAAATGCATTGATTGTGAATTAATTAACATTTGCGTGTAGTAAATATATAAAACAACTTTTTATTATACAATAACATTAAATTTGAAGAAAATTTACACTTTCATTAACATCTCTGCCATTATCTCATCGTACCTGCTATAGTGGAATGAAACCCCCTTATAAAATCACGCTGATTTCTCCTGGTCCTGGAAAACAATAGCTTTTACTTTAGGCGGTCTGCCAAAATGTCTAAAAAAACAGCAGTCTGAGCTTGCCATTGAAGAATCATAATTAAAAAAAAGAAAAAGATCAACTAGTTGAAAATTAAGGGTCCGCATGATTGAGAGAGAAGCCTTTAACATTATTTTATTGTTTATTTAAATAATGACAACATTTTGTGTGATGCCAAATAGCTTTAATGGATGGGACTTTAAGGTGGATATTGTAAACTCAAAATAAGGGTCCTACTAAGAACGGTATTAAATCCTGTGACTTGCTTTGCTGGTGACCTGTGACCCTGACCGCTAACTTCTGTGGTTGCAGCGGTGTCCTGCCCAGTCCCATGGTGGCCACAGGGACAAAGACCCCTCGGAGCCGAGGGTTTGCGTCTGGGTTTTCGTCCGTGCCCACCTCCGCTCAGCCAAGGTAAGCCA